>NC_140593.1:1049318375-1049878375 GCF_964204655.1 Triturus cristatus
ACAGCTAAGGAGTACCAGTGGGGTAGCCCAGTTGGTCCGCAGAGCTTTTACAGAGGGAACCACGTGGGTTCAGAGTGGTGTAAAACCGGAGAGTGTCCCTGCCGTTGCGGGCCTGCGTCTGTGTTTTATCGCCCCAAGCAGGGAAGACCATCACGGTGGTGATTGGTCTCCCCTGCGTTTTGGCTGGAAGGGGGTAGTGTTGGACTTGGCCCTTCTGGCAGGTTCACCCCTAAACTTTTTGCAATTCTCCTAGCTTTTTCCCTATGGAGTGTTAGTGGTTTTAGACCCCTAGGCACTTTAACACTGTGTCCCAGTGTAAAGTGTATGCGCTCTGTGTTACATTTAGTGAGACTGACCTGCCCTCCCATAGGAATGCATGGGGAATGTGTGTGTCCATGGTAGTTCTTGATGCGTGGGGAGTGCAGGGTCGAGTTTGGTATGTGCGAACTCGTGAGATTGAATGCTGCGCGATGATGTGTGCGGCATTACTGTGTCTAGTGTAAAAGTGCCACGTCTAGAAGCTGGCATGTCTGTGTAATAAATGTGAAGTGACTGTCTGGCTTGTGATTGGCTGGTGTGCCTGGCTCCAGGAGTCAGGATGGGTCTGCCCCAGTAGTGAATAGGGAGATTTACCTCCAGATGAGTGGGAGGAGTGCACCTGGGACCTGAATAGGGCTGGGCCTTCCCTACACAATGCTGGCTCCGCCCCCTGTGGTGCGACTGATATCCCTAGCCTGTCCTGTGAATAGGGAGTGGGGCTGAGCAAAACAAAGTGCTCAGGAACCAGTTGCATCTGGTTCGCCCCTTCCCTGCCCCTTGGTAACAAAGGAAATGTGTATATAAAAAGGGGCTGTGACCCCATGTAAAAGGTTCTGTTCTTCTGAACCTAACTGGAGGGGGGACTGCTGCTGCTGTTGGGCGCCAGGAGGACCTCCACTGGGGACTGCCTCCCTGCCTGGATGGCCCTGTGAGCTGGCCCCTGGGCCCAGCCCTTTCCCCCCCTGCATCCTGAAGGATTTTCCCCTGGACTTGAAACTTTGCCCTGAAGCGCGCTTTCCCTGTAGCCAGAGAGGGCTGGGGATTCTGCCCTGGCACGTGGAAAGCACTCCTGTCCTTCATTTGCAGCGCTGGGCTGCTGTCTGGGAATTGAAACAGCGGGTGCCTACCCCGCTGTGTGCTCATTTTACAAGCGGGTGCCCACCCCGCATTTGTGCGGCCTTCATAGCGGGAACCCACCCCGCATCTGTGCCGCCGTGTGCTCATTATACAATAGCGGGTGCCCACCCCGCATTTTTGTCGCCTAACGGGTGTCCACCCCGCCAGGGACTTAGCGCCGATTTATACCCCTGGCGGGTGCCCACCCCGCCAGGGACTTCGTGCCGTTAACGGGAGCCTTCCCCGTATTGCGCCACAGAAAAGGAATCGCCGTAATCATCGCCGCGGCCCGGCCTACCAGGAAGTCAGTCAGTCCTCGCAGAGACGTGGGCGGGGCCTCGTCACGAAACCAGGAAGCGGACGAGAGCCTACCCCGTGCTCCTGTGCCTGGAGGAACAGCCGGAAGCCGACGGGAGCCCACCCCGCGCTCCGGTGCAGCCAGGAGAAGCGAGCCAGCAGAAGAGTCCAGGCGGGAGCCCACCCCGCACTGGACTGTGACCAACGAAGGCGGGGCCTCCCGGCAGAAGCACTGTGTCTGCCCCCAGCCCCCGCCGCAAGAGAAATGCTCACGGCAGGGAAGGAAGCGGACAAGTGCTGCCGGTGAGTAGAACTCCCGAATTTCTGTGGTTGGGGGAGGCAGAGTCAGAGCGGCCCCGTCTTGCAGCGGGCCACTCCCACATTGTTGAGCAGCTTCTGAGTGCTCCACCACTTGCGAGGTGCAGGTGCTGTACTTGTGGGGGCATATCTGTCTTAAGAGCCCGTGTGCTCCAACGTGGGGACCAATTTTGTTTCCAAAACCCCAGTGGGGTTCAGAAGCACCGCAGTACCAGCCCCACATCTCCACACAGTTGCGCCGCCGTTGCGGGCAACTGCATCACGGGGACATTTTTCTTCTTTGAGCAATAGTCCCAGAGTGGGACTCCTGGGGGCACGCTGAGTGCACGCCCTACCTGCTTGTGGCACATTGTTTTGGGCGCCAGGCGCACCCAGGGTGCCCGGAAAGTTCTTGTCCCCAGCTACCCAGCAAGTAGTGGGCAGCTGCTACGTTTAGGTTCTGGTGCAACCGGACCCTAATGTGATTGAAGTACTATTGTGGTTTAATTCTTATGGTGTTAGGAAATGTACCGTGTGTAGTATGTTTTGCGCACCCTGTGTTAATGCTTATGGTGTTAGGAAATGTACCGTGTGTAGTATGTTTTGCGCACCCTGTGTTTTATACCTCTAGATATGATTTCTGCATAGGAGGTTTTTTACCTGTTTAGGTTTATGTTAGGGAGATTATACTTCCCTGTGTGATATACGCCCCGAGTGTAATTATACTTATGAGGTAAGGTCTAATACGTTAGACTTATGAGAAATTGCATAATGTGTTTATGCCCCTGTGATGTATACAGGATAGGTTTGGTACCTGATTCTATTGTGATAATGCAGAGATCATTATTGGGCCAGTAGTTACTGGTTGGGCTCTACAGTTATAATTTGTGTTACAGTTGGTATATGTTCTACATTTACAATTGGTGATTTGTGCTAATTCTGACAGTGGTCCATGTGGCCCTATCTTGTGTAAATAGTCCCCTGTAAAATTCTGCCCAGTGCCAGTTGGCACAGTGTAAATTATGTGATTATCATCTAATGTGTTTATTATAATACAAAGGCAATTTTTTATATATAACCTTGTGTGGAGTTTCCTTTGTGGTGGGCCTATGGTGTTGCTGGGTGCGCGCGCAAACGCTTTACACATTGCCTCCGGGATAAGCCTGACTGCTCGTGCCAAGCTACCAAAGGGGTGAGCAGGGGTTATCTTTGGCGTGTAACTCCCCAGCCCTGACTTAGAGTGGTGGTCTCTGCCTGGCTTTGGCGCAAGCCTTAGCCAACCAGAGATCCCATTTCTAACAGACCTCATCACCACAATGCTCGACATTTGCTGCAGTTTGGAACCCCACACTTAACTTTTGTTCTACACAGTGAGGGGGTGTTATTTTTACATTGACACAGTGCTATTGTGATGCTTGCCTTGTGTAGGCCACACTCATTTTTTGGTCACACATGTGCTGGTAGTTACATTGTATGTCTGAAGTCATAATCACTGTTGTGGGCATTTGTCACAGACTACACACTATTGTCATGATGTTAGGGGGGATATATTTTGCTGACATACCTAATGTTGGAGTATGATGGATGTGTGGCGCATCACCCATCCTATGGCAGGGGGTGGCAGGGGTGATGGGCAACAGGTCCCCTATGAGTGGGGGTGGCAGAGGTGATGGGCAACATAAGCCCTATGGGTAGGGGTAGCTGTAGTGATGGGCTGAGGAAATTCGATTTTCAATCTCGCTTGTATTTAGCCACCATTTTGTGTCCCACCGCCATTTTGTGTTGCCCTCACTCAGGCAGCACAATAAACAAAGTTTTTCTGCTGACCTCACTGCGACGTGTCAAAATAACCTCCTGCCTCTGTTTACGAGACTGATGTCAGGGACTGGCTGAGTCCACTAATCCCCGTCTGGTCCGACTGATCGCTGTCTCAACTGTCTGTTGGTTCGCACCATTATTTCCTGACTTTATCTTATCTTCTGGCCTTCGCTATTCTCTACTTGTATTCTCTCATTTCACAACTGTCCTCCAAAGCATACAAATGTGTCCTGCCACCTGCAAGTTGAGTTGTAGACACTACCACTGATTAACTTGTGGGGAGGGGTGACAAAAACAGTTGGAAAAAAGGTTTTATTTGGGTTACTTGATATCTTGTTTTCAAACTTTTCTTATTGGTTATATCTTGTTTTCAAACTCTTCTCATTGGCTAATCATGTATGCATTGGGAGTGTTCTTGGTGAATCTATGTGCTATAAAAGATTGTGCGCCATGGAGTAAAGTGGCAGTCTCCTAAGAACATACTGAATGTACTTCTGGGACAACTGTACTTAGCTGCAGCTAATAACCCTGATCTTCTACGCTCAACAGTGTCCTGTGTCTCTGTTCAACAAAGCAGGTGAACTCAGGAGATTAAGGCGTACCCCGCACCGCCAGGCCCATAAGGCCCTGGTTCTTCAATTGGTGCCCTCTGTGAGGCGGCTTCTGAGGTTTTTGCCTGAAGGTCGTGAGGAGCCCCGCAAAAAAATTCTGGAGGAATCGCGAACCACGTCAAGCGACCCCTGTATGTCGAAGTGGTCCGAAGGTCTTTTTCAGCGCGGTTTCTCCTTCCTGACGGCTGCGGACGACTGCTGCCCTGACTGCCTTCTTGCTTTGGCTCCCTTTTTGGTGATGTATGGTATTGCGAGACGATAGACGGGCCTCTGTTGGCGTAAGAAGACACTTAGTTAAGTATTGGTGGGTAGCTCCCACTATTTTGTTTGATTTGGGTCTTTGATTCGGCTATTGCAAAAGCCGAAGCCGAGGGGTGAGTACATTTGTGCTGTGTTATTTGATTTAACCCCTTGATGTTTGTGAACAGTCCAGTGAAATAACGATGCCTGGTCTGAGTAAGTTTAGAAAGTTTTGTTGTTTTGGTTGTGATAGGGATTCCCGACTGGAGGACTCTTGTCCAATTCCTCCGGTTGGAACTCCCACTTATGAGCTTTATTCTAAACATGGTGTTGGCCCCATTGCCTTTAATGAGGCATGGATCCGATACACGAAGAACGATGGTGTTCTGCAGTGGCCACAGAATGGTAGCTTTGAGCCTGACATATTAGATAATTTGGAAGCAATTTTTTTAAAAAGAAAAGCCCGGCCGGCAATGTTTGGCTCTTTCCGCCTCTGGCGCAAGGAAGCTAAACAGAGAGAAATTAAACAGGCAAAACGAGATAAGAAAACACAAAGTATGACGATTATACAGGCTGCTCAGCAGTTTAAAGATAATGAGAATAATCAAGAAATGGAAATTTCAGAGAGACAGCATCGTATGGCGATAGATAAATGCTATCTGGTGTTGCCTATTTCCCCCTCTGATAAAAGTAAGGATCTGGAGGAAGACCCTTTGATGTCTCACTTATTGAGATTGCCTCCTCCCTATGTACAAGGTGCTAATGCACCCCCATTGTTACAACCAGTTCAGCCATTAGTTGCGTCTCCGCCTGCTCCGGCTCTTCCGCATTTGCCCGTTCCGGTATTGCCACTCCCACCTCCTGTGCCACCGATTCTTTTGCCTCCGTCTCCTGAACATCAATCTCCATTGCCTTTGGCTCCCCTTATAACTGTTAATTCTTCTGTTAGTTCACCTAATACCTTGTCCCCTGTCCTTATGTCTAATTCTCCTACTGTGCACAAACGAATCACAGATACTGTCTCTGATTTTCTGTCTCCTTTCTTTGAGACTCTTAATATGTCTCAGTTTTTTTCCCGAAGACAGTCTCATAGTCAGCTTCCAGCTTCCGACGAACGGGTGGTATTGGACTCTCTCGCTCGCAAATGGATCGCGAAGGGTCCCCAGTATAGTGTGAATGATATCATGGCCACCTTTCATCAGTGGGAAGCGCCCACGCAGAGATATGTTTTTAATGTTATGTGTGACACTCTTGTTAAAGGATGGGAGGATATGGATTTGGGTTCAGTTCCTCAGGGTTTGTTAGATGTTCAGGCTAATTTCGATAAGGGACTCATTGTGGGTCCTAAGGTTAAGGACGCCGTAAAGACACTTGTCACTTTTAGGTCCCTATTTTCCTCGCAGACTTTCCTCGATTCCAATCCTGCTGTTAGACTGACATCAAAACATTATCCCATGAGAGAAGTTCCTCCAGTGTGGAGAGAAGCGGTTGCAGCAGCAGGTGCTAATCCAGCTGTTCCGGCGCACTTCCAGCGTATATGGGTACATGTCCCCTGGAAAAGATCTGAAGTTTTAGCTCTTAAACAGTCTCTACCGGATCCCCGTAAAAACCCTACTGGTTCTTATAAAGTGTTGTCCCAGACTGTTGATGCCTGTATTATGAATTTAGCCGATATTGATATGTTGATGGGAAATGTAGTCCCACAAGCATTATGGGCTTGAATTCGTAGAGAGGATCACGCCCAAGCATTAGGTGGTGATTGGGCTGCTATAATTGCCGCGGATAGAGCCCAAGTGGGTGGTGCTAAGCCTGATGTTTTGATTTCAGAACTCCCTGGTAGGATTATTACTTTAATGAAAACGATGATGCCCGCCTTGCAATTTAATTGGGATAAACTAACTGCGTGTAAGCAGAAGAAAGATGAGAGTGTATCTGATTTCTTCACTCGTTTTGAGGAGACGTTTATTGATCACAGTGGTCAGGATATGACTACGGAGGGTGGACAACGATTATTTGTAGATATATTCGTATTTAATTTGCTTCCCGAGCTGTCACATAAGTTGAAAGACTCTGAAAGTTCATGGGCTGTTTCTTCTTCTGCTCAGATATTGGCTACTGCTCAATATTATGAGAACAGGGATAAAGAGGAAAAAGACAAGCAAGAGAAAAAGACAAAAGAATTAAAAACGAAAGTTCTTCTGCAACAGGCTTATCCTCCTCGTCTTGCTCAGCGCCAGTTTCAACAGCCTCCACAGTTTCAGAGGGTGTATCAAAAGCCTGAGCCTTTTATTCCGCGACCTTTATTAGGTCCTAACCAATGTGCCTATTGTAGAGAGGAGGGTCATTTTAAGAATAGTTGCCCGGCTTTATTACAGCGTAGTGGAGGACTATCTGCTCCACGAGGTCGTGGTATTTATCAATTAGCACCCAGGGGTAGAGGTCGAGGTGTGTTGACCCAAGAACAGCGTTCCCTTCCCCCTCCAAATTCCACGAACTACTTTGATCAACAAAATACTCAGTCTACACAGTATTACAATGATGATTATCATGTTGAAGGTGAAAATGAAAGCCTTCACGCTAACTAGGACAGCCATAGACAAAGTGAGGGAGTTGTATCGATTCCAGTAGATCAGAGTGGACCTTATGTTAATGTCACTACAATGGGTGCTTCAGAGTCATTTCTTTTAGATACTGGTGCGATGAGAAGTTCTATCATTCACTCTAAACTCCCTGGGGCACCTTTGTCTGGCTCAACGAATGTATCAGTAGGATTTTCTGGCGCCCCAGTTCGTAACCCGGTCTCTAGCCCTCTGCCTATTTCAATTGGCCCTTATGATTTGGAAGCTCCTCTTCTTTTAACAACTGGTTGCGGCGAGAATCTGTTGGGTTTGGATCTATTGAAAAGATTGCATGCAACGATATATTGTTCTCCTTCTGGTGTGCATCTTACTTTAGGGCAGAAATTGACTTCTTCAATATATTTGTCTAAAGATCAATTCCCACCTGAATTGCTCTCTCTTCCTGCAACGCTCTGGGCTACGGGTCCAAATGATGTTGGTTGTCTTGAGATCCCGCCTTATGTTGTTACTCTCAAGCCCAATGCTAAATTGCCACGCATTCCTCAATACAGAATTTCCAATGAAGGTGAAAGAGCGCTTTCGGATATCATTAATGTTTTGATTCAGAAGGATGTGATTGAGGAAACGAGAGGAAATGTATGCAATAGTCCTATTCTTCCTGTTCTTAAACGCACTGATCCTTCTCAACCTCCTGTTTATCGTTTTGTGATTGATCTTCGGGAGGTCAATAAAATTGTTGTACCACAGTTTCCTGTTGTCCCAGCTATTACTGCCTTGTTAACTATGATACCTGCCTCAGCGGCTTGGTTTTCTGTTATTGATCTGAAAAATGCTTTCTTTAGCATTCCCATTGCCGAAGAGAGTAGGGATATTTTTGGTTATTCTCAAGGAGGCCGAAGTTTCAGGTTCTAGCGCGCACCCCAGGGCTATTGTGAAAGCCCCTCCATTTATAGTCAAGCTCTGAAATGTCAGCTTGATGCTTTTCCTTTGCCCCCAGGTGCTACTCTTATTCAATATATGGATGATTTGTTAATTGCTGCTGATTCAGAGGGTGTCTGCAGGAATGTGACTGTTGCATTGTTACGTCACTTGTCTGATCTTAATCATAAGGTTTCGCCTTCTAAACTACAATATGTCCGTCGAGAGGTTACCTATTTGGGTCATCTCTTATCAAAGGAGGGAAGGCGATTAACCCCAGAACAAATTCAAGCAATTGCGCAAATGTCTGTGCCATCCACACAAAGAGAGGTGCGTGCCTTTCTGGGCATTACCTCTTATTGTTGGCAATGGATTCCAAATTTTTCTTTGTTGACCAAACCTTTGTTAGCACTCACTTTCAAAGACACACCCCAACCCCTTCCTTGGACTGACGAATGTCAGAAGAGTTTTACTGATTTACGTGCTGCTCTGTGTTCTGCTCCTGTGTTGGGTACTCCAGATTACAGTAAGCTCTTCACGCTCTATGTCCATGAAAGAGAGGGTTGTGCGTTGTCAGTCTTAACACAACGATTTGGAGACAAACAGCGGCCATGTGCCTATTTTTCAGCTACATTAGACCCAGTAGCCAAGGCATTGCCTAGTTGTCTTAAAGCTACAGCAGCAGCAGTGATTTCTATTTGTCAGTCTGCTGGAGTGGTTCTAGATAATACTCTCATTGTTATGGTACCACATGCAGTGGATACCTTGCTAAAGAGGACGAAAACACAACATCTTACAAGTGCTTGATTGTCTGGATATGAGCTGACGCTCTTGGCTAGTCATGTGTACATCAAACGACGTAACATTTTAAACCCAGCCACTCTGTTACCTCTTCCAGAAGAGAAAGATATTCAGGAACAACATGATTGTTTTCTCCGTACTGAGGAGACAAAAGGAAGGATTGATTTGAAAGATACGCCGCTAGTGGATCCAGATGGGATCCTATGGGTGGATGGGTCTTGTTTCAAACTCCCAAATGGCGAGACAACTTCAGCTTATGCTGTTACCACCTTGTATACAATTGTGGAGACAGCACGCATCAGACATAATTCAGCTCAGGCGGCTGAACTGATAGCTTTGACTAGAGCGTGTGTGTTATCTAAAGGAAAGAGAGTGAATGTGTATACCGACAGCCAGTATGCGTTCGGTGTGGCGCATAGCTTCGGTCGTTTGTGGAAGGAAAGAGGATTCCTTACCTCCCACGGTACTAAAATACAGCATAGTCAATTGGTAACTGATCTTCTTGAGTCACTTGCTTTGCCTACCCAGATAGCAATTGTGAAATGTAGTGCACATAAGAAGATTACTGATGATGTTGGTCGCGGAAATGCTTTTGCGGATGAGGTAGCAAAAAGGACAGCCAGAGATGCTACAAGTCGCATGTATGTTGCGGGCCCTGCGAATTGGGTCAGGGAAAGAGGGATGTGTGAGGACACAATAGAAAGTGTGAGATCGATTCAGAGAGATGCTACAGAGAAAGAGTTGAGAAAGTGGAAAGAGAGTACAGGAATGTTAGACGGAACAGGATGTTGGATGGAATTGTCAGAACACCAGCGTTGGCTGTTACCAGGCGCCTATGTACTGCCTGTAGTTACTATGGCGCATGGTCCAGCCCACATCAGTGCGAAAGGAATATGTAAACTTCTGGCTCCAGTGTGGCTGAATGAAGGGATTCCAAAATGTGCAGATAATATGGTGAAGCATTGTATCATTTGCTTGATGTACAATCCGGGAAAGGGAACCCCAACTCCGGCAGGTCATTTTGCTCCCCCAACATATCCTTTTGAGGTGTTGCAAATCGACTATATTCACATGGAGCGATGCAACAATCTCAAATATGTCCTGGTGGTGGTGTGTGCCTTTTCCAGATGGATAGAAGCGTACCCCCTGAAGGACAACACTGCTTTGTCCACTGCTAAAGTTCTTTTGAAAGAATTCTTCCCTAGGTTTGGTTTGCCGCGCATTGTCTGGAGTGACAATGGAAGTGAATTTGTAGGCCAAGTTATGCAAAAGGTGTGTACCGGTCTTGGTATAAGACAAAAGTTCCATGTGGCAAATCATCCTCAGTCAGCAGGTTTGGTAGAGTGCTATAACGGCACTCTCAAACTTAAGCTTGGAAAAGTACAAGCCAGCACAGGTCTTAGTTGGCCCGATGCTTTACCTTTGGCTCTCCTGTCCGCTAGAACAGCTGTACATTCTCGTTTGGGACTTAGCCCATACGAGGTTGTTTTCGGGCGCCCAGCTAATGTATGGGGAGTCCCTCGCCCTAAAAAGTACTCTGACATACAGTATCCAATGCTGATTGACTATTTACATGACCTCACCACTAAATTACGTGTTCTTCACCAACAGATTCAAAACGCTTTACCAGAAGCCTCCACAGACCCAGGTCATTCTATCCAACCTGGAGACTGGGTATGTGTGAAAAATTTTCAGAGGAAGAAGAATTTGGAACCTCGCTGGAGGGCGCCTCGACAAGTTCTTCTGACAACTCGCAAAGCAGTGAAAGTCGGAAGGAGAAAGAACTGGATCCACGGCGTGCACTTCAAGAAAGTGCCCTTGCCCTTGCCATTTGATCAGTGGGTTCGTAAGGGTATAGGTGATTCTGAAGGAGAAAAAGTCCCCCGATTCATACCTTTCAGTAGTGCACACCTGGATGGAACTCGATCGGAGAAAGAAGATGACGACATTCTACAAGAAGCCGTACCTTCCCATCTCCGATTAAACACTACAGAGCCACAGACCCTATTTCAAGACCAAACTGTACCAACAAGGACTAGATACAATTTAAGACCTAGATTGATCAAGGACACCTGAGATTTCCATCTCTTCTGCTACATTTATCATCTGTCCAGGTTGCAGGGTCACGGTAGGAGTCTTGGTTTGTGACCTGTATAGCGGCTAGGCCCCCAGGACTTTCAGTGTCATAGGACGGCTAATAATCACAGCCAAGTGAGTAAGGAAGATTGCCGTGAGCAACAATTTTAGAGGATGGATGTTAAATTAGGAAAGAAGGATAATAAGGAAGAGATGAGAAAGAAATATTGTAAAATATTGTACAGTCGATGTGGCGTAACATTGTGTGTTTTTATGTTTTTGTGTATCCTATTGGCTTGTGTAGGTTGGGTTGTTCATGCTATGCAGCAAAAAGTTGTCCCTAATTCTATCTCCTTGCCTCTTTATTCTACTATCTCCCCACATCAATTATATACACTTCCCCAACATGAACTAATCAGGAGAACAGAATATTTTAATAATTCATTTATCCAATTGTTGCACCAACGCCAATTGGTAGTCAACACAATTGACTGTTGGGTGTGTGGACTTATGCCTCATACCACAGATAAAGGAATGCCATATTTAGTCCTTCCATTTTCTTATGAAGGTTCCGCTTGGGCCTATTTTGTAATATTTTCAAATGCATATCAGAGCCGATTTAGACGTCCAGTTGGTTCCTATGGTAGTAAGCCAGAATTTAGTCATAATTCTCTGATAAAGGGAATGGTGGCTATGACTAAAATTGTGGAGAATAATAAGGTTCCTGTTGACGAGAGACAAACATATACTAATTGGAACGTGACTCGTTACGTTACTAGCCTTACAGATAAAACTAAACAGGGAAAATCTCCACCAATTTGGACTGTCCCTCATCAAGGTAATTTCTGTTTACAAATGAATGGCCAGACTACTGACACTGGACAAAGAAAAAGCTTTTGTTCCCATGCATACATCTACACGTCTCAGAATTCACCGCCGTTAGTGCCATCTCAGGGCACATATTTTATCTGCCACGATAAAGCTTACACATGGCTACCAACGGATTTTTCAGGAACATGCTATATAGCTTTTCTTCTCCCTCCTACATACACTGCTCCTTCAGGCCATCATAGAAACAGATATGGCAGCGGGATTATTGATTCTAAAGACACGGCAGGACAAGAGGGAAGTGATTTCCTCAAAGGATTTCTTCCTTTTTGGGGCCCAATGGCCAACAGCAGAAACATGAGACAGCTGGTTCGTGTTGTTGAGACTACCATAGATGTCACTGTGGGAGCCTTGAGTAATCTCACAGCTGAACTTCAGGCGGATCGTCTCATGACTTTGCAGAACCGGATTGCACTAGATGTTATTCTTGCAGATCGTGGTGGAGTCTGTAAATTGATCGGATCTAGTTGTTGTATTTATATACCTGACGATGCCCCTACGGTATACCAAGCCATCTCCAAATTACATATGATCTCCGAATCCATTCGTCAAGACGAAGGAGATTGGTCTTTATTGGGATGGTTTTGGGGATTACTGTCTAAATGGGGATGGAAGGCACTAACCTTCCTTGGAGTGGTTTTGGCCATCATTTTTTCCTGCTGTCTCTGTATGCAGTGTGGCCCCGCCATCTGCGGTCTTTGTGCCACTCTGTGTGTCCCAAGACCTGAGTCACAGAAAACAGAAAACATTAAAATGATGTTACAGCAACAGTTTAACGACCTCATGGCTATTGACATTGACTCAGATTAACATGAGTCTGTGTGTTTTGCCTGAGTTATGGCAAAAGGAGGGTCTGAGAAAATTCGATTTTCGATCTCGCTTGTATTTAGCCACCATTTTGTGTCCCACCGCCATTTTGTGTTTCCCCCACTCAGGCAGCACAATAAACAAAGTTTTTCTGCTGATCTCACTGCGACGTGTCAAAATAACCTCCTGCCTCTGTTTACGAGACTGATGTCAGGGACTGGCAGAGTCCACTAATCCCCGTCTGGTCCGACTGATCCCTGTCTCAACTGTCTGTTGGTTCGCACCATTCTTTCCTGACTTTATCTTATCTGCTGGCCTTCGCTATTCTCTACTTGTATTCTCTCATTTCACAACTGTCCTCCAAAGCATACAAATGTGTCCTGCCACCTGCAAGTTGAGTTGCAGACACTACCACTGATTAACTTGTGGGGAGGGGTGACAAAAACAGTTGGAAAAAAGGTTTTATTTGGGTTACTTGATATCTTGTTTTCAAACTTTTCTTATTGGTTATATCTTGTTTTCAAACTCTTCTCATTGGCTAATCATGTATGCATTGGGAGTGTTCTTGGTGAATCTATGTGCTATAAAAGATTGTGCACCATGGAGTAAAGTGGCAGTCTCCTAAGAACATACTGAATGTACTTCTGGGATAACTGTACTTAGCTGCAGCTAATAAACCTGATCTTCTACGCTCAACAGAGTGTCCTGTGTCTCTGTTCAACAAAGCAGGTGAACTCAGGAGATTAAGGTGTACCCTGCGCCACCAGGCCCATAAGGCCCTGGTTCTTCAGGGCAACGGGTCCACTATGGGTGGGGGTGGCAGTAGTGCTGGGTAACATAAGCCCTATGAGTGGGGGTGGCAGAGGTGATGGGCAACAGGTCCCCTATGGGTGGGGGTGGCAGTAGTGCTGGGCAACAGGTCTCCTATGGGTGGGGGTGGCAGTAGTGCTGGGCAACAGGTCCCCTATGAGTGGGGGTGGCAGGGGTGATGGGAAACACAAGCCCTATGGGTGGGAGTGGCAGTAGTGCTGGGCAACATAAACTCTATGAGTGGGGGTGGCAGGGGTGCTGGGCAACAGGTCCCCTATGGGTGGGGGTGGCAGTAGTGCTGGGCAACAGGTCCCCTATGGGTGGGTGTGGCAGGGGTGATGGGCAACATAAGCCCTATGAGTGGGGGTGGCAGTAGTGATGGGCAACATGTCCCCTATGGGTGGGGGTGGCAGGGGTGATGGACAACATAATCCCTATGAGTGGGGGTGGTAGGAGTGATGGGCAACAGGTCCACTATGGGTGGGGGTGGCAGGGGTGATGGGCAACAGGTCCCCTATGGGTGGGGGTGGCAGTACTGCTGGGCAACAGGTCCCCTATGGGTGGGGGTGGCAGTAGTGCTGGGCAACAGGTCCCCTATGAGTGGTGGTGGCAGGGGTGATGGGCAACAGGTCCCCTATGAGTGGGTGGTGGCAGGGGTGATGGGCAACATAAGCCCTATGAAAGGGGGTGGCAGGGGCGATGGGCAACATAGGCCCTATGAGTGGGGGTGGCAGGAGTGATGGGTAACTGGTCCCCTATGGGTGGGGGTGGCAGTAGTGCTGGGCAACAGGTCCCCTATGAGTGGGGGTGGCAGGGGTGATGGGCAACAGGTCCCCTATGGGTGGGGGTGGCAGGGGTTATGGGCAACAGGTCCCCTATGAGTGGGGGTGACAGGGGTGATGGGCAACCTAAGCCCTATGGGTGGGGGTGGCAGTAGTGCTGGGCAACATAAGCCCTATGAGTGGGGGTGGCAGTAGTGCTGGGCAACAGGTCCCCTATGAGTGGGGGTGGTAGGGGTGATGGGCAACAGGTCCCCTATGGGTGGGGGTGGCAGGAGTGATGGGCAACATAAGCCCTATGGGTGGGGGTGGTAGTGGTGCTGGCCATACAACCCCTAAGGTGGCCTGTTGTTAGTGGCCAGGATGTGGATCCCCTGTGTGTGTGCCATTTTGCGGGTACGTGTCGTTTGTTTGTGTGGTAGGTGTCTGACTTACCGTCTGCGCCGTCCGCGTCAGTTCCTGATCCGGTCATAGATGTAGAGTACTGGTATGACCTGCGCGATGGGATTCATGAAGTGTTTGTATCGTACACGCTGCTTGTTGCTCCGTCTCGTACCAGTTGCAAGCTGGTCCATCTCGTAGCCGTGGATTGAGTTGTGGCACGAATCGTAGCTGATATGTTTCTTTTCTGGATGCTGTGACGTGCCGTACGTGGCGACCCGTCAGGCGTGTAGGAAGTACACATCGTACTTGTCAGGGCGGAAACTGCTATGGATACTGCTTCCGGGCGACTCGACTCGGTTCGGCGTTTTGTGTTACGGCTCGGACGGAGAATGGAGCTTGAATCACAGCCTACGTGTCGGTCGGGTTTTTGGCAGCTATGCGCATCGTACTTCATCAACAGTACGGACCGGCTACGGGTACGTGTCGGTCACAAGGTAAGGCTACGAACAGCTCTCGGAGAGCTGTCCGACCCGGATCGGAATCGACCCCTAGATGTTTATGATGCTGTCCACATGACAAGAACAGCAAACGGACCCCAATCCCTCCTTGATGCTTTTAATGTATTTATGGCTAATATGGGGTTTAAAACTAATCGCACCAAATATTTGTTATGAAGTGTGGCCCCAAAAAAGCTAAAACAAGGAAGTTTATGCTAGGAGAGGAAGAAATCAAGAAAACGCCTCATTTTTCATACTTGATACGGATCTTAATTGGAAGTTTTAAATGAATGTTAGGGCAATGCAGTTTCACAGGTCAATAGAAGCAGTTTTTAGATTTTCTAAAAGAATTCGGCACACGCCAATTAAGGAATTGCTGTTGTCTTTTTTGGTGCCGGTGTCTGGGGACATATAAATTGTAAAACACTGCAGAAAGTAGAAAATAAATTTATCAGGAGATTGTTGGCAGTGTGGCAAAGCACCTCTGTATCTTTTTGCCAAAAGGAAGCCGATCTGGGCTATCTAGAAGGATACTTAAAACTTCAACCGTTGTTGTTGTTGTGGGTTAGAATTTGGAAAAACCTGGAAACCCAATTCTGCAGAGAGATACTGAGAGAGTGCATTAATCTAGATAACTGCCTCGAGATCTCATTGCTCAGGTATATTAAAACCACCTATTTAAAGATGGGCATTCCTCAGTAATTCTCTAACCCAGATATCCTCACTAATGTTTCTTCCAAAAGAATTAATCATCTCTTCTTTCATCATTATTCTCACACAAATTCTCTTGATGACACCCTTTTTCAACAGGCAGACTTATACTGCCAGCCCAATGCACAGCCGGCACTTTACTTACTAAATGAGAGGCAAAAGTTCCTGCTGAGCAGGCTACACCTTAAAATAATACATTTTTGGCAGCCTTTCCTACCCAAAGTACGTGGTTTTCCTCACTCCCACCCTGCCCCAGTGATGGCGCAACATATCAATGTGCATCAATATTTACTCTTCTTTTTAATTAAAGTAATATGTATTTATTTATGAATTTTGTATATAATTGGATGTAATTGAATTAGACTGTGCGCATACTTTTATGGCTCAAATAGAGCCGAATAAAGTACTTTGACTGACAACTCCTTCACAATATAATTCTGCACATAGCTTGTTAGCCTGCAGTCCCTCCAAACTGAGACTGTATGGGAAAAATAATTTCAATTTATGTAAGGCCAAATCTTAGACTCCAAGGAGGCATGCGCTTTTTACTATACATTTAAAAAACTGACAATGACTGCAAAGGAAACTGTGCAGTGGGGTCAGGGGGAGGATGGAAGATAGTCATTTGCTGGCCAAGGTTTTAGATTTTCATCTGTCTTCATGCAAATGGACCTCTGTAGTCAAACCCTTATTCCCATGCCTGTCGGATTGGAGTACATTGAGACATCTATCCTAAATATTTAAGACGTACAGGGAAAGAGAGCGATGGAGAGCGTTGTACAGAAAAAGAGATCAATAGAGATATAGAAAAAAAGCCAATGATGAGGAGAGAGAGGGAGAGGAAATGGGCTAGAAGAATCCAAATGTTTGACTATTAACAGGAGTTGTGTTCCAACTTGAGCTAATCACAGTGAACTACTTGAGCTGTTTTCCCAGTGTCCATCTTACTTCGGACCCTTCTATGATTATGGTTATTTATCTGGATGTCCTTTCAATGGTTTCAGCTGTATTTGTCACTTTTTATCAAACGTTAGATATTTAAATTAGCTGTGAATGCATATAAAATCCCTGATTTCTTTACATTGCCTCTTCCCCTCTTGTTAGGGCATGTTGGTTGGCATGGGCCAGAATGACAGCTTTGTTGGTGATGAAGCCCAGAGCAAGAGATGCCACCTTTCTCTAAAATATCCTATTGAACATGGTATTGTGAACAACTGGGATGATATGGAGAAGATCTGGCATCATACCTTCAACAACGAGCTGAAAGTTGACCCAAAGGAACACCCGGTCCTGCTAACAGAAGCACCAATGAACCCAAAACCAAACAGAGAACAGATGACACAGGTGTGTTAACCCATAACCAAACCTTGAGCAATCAAGACCTTTGAAAAACGTGTATTGCTTCAGTACATTTTATTTCTCTTACTCAGTTTTCATAATATTTTAATTTCGTTGTCTGCATTCCTTTGAAAACCTCCTTTCATAGAGAGGATCACTGGCCACACTTAAGTTCACCAAATCAAATGTGTGGTTTGAGAAGTCAGGAGCTCTTCTATAAGAAGCTTCCTGGGAAAAGTGGATTTGTTTATTTGTCTGGAGTTTTGATTATTCTACTAAGGCATATACATCCTGCAGTCTTAGTTTGTATTTCACCAAGAATATGGAATCGCTCCATAGATGCAAATCATATTTATTAAATCTTTATGATATTGACTTTATTTCGGTCATCAGACAATAAAAGTACAAATTACTTAAACACATTAGTGACATTCTAACGTAGATTTTTTTTTTAGAATAATAAATTCATTCATGAAGATCTTACGTAAAGTTAGGTTAAAAATAATCGGTTAAAATCTATACAGAGAAAAACTTTCCTATTGTGTGTTGAGAGTAAAAACAGCAAAAGCCACCAGTAACCCGATATCCATGGGAACAAGGCCCATTATATAAACTAATCTTTCCATAAGGGTACACAGGGTCCCTACTTTTAGCACTTGTGAAACCTATTAGGGAACATGATTTTAAAGCTAACTATTGAGGGTGGAAATGGGGCCTCTGTGAATTTTCTCTTGATCCCCAACATTTGACCTAGGAATTTTGCAAGTGCACAGGTAAACAATGGTCTTGTATCGGATTTGAGGATTCGCAAGGCTGCACCATGCTCTCTAGTTCCCAACTGTTTACAAATTGGTGTTAGACACCTACCTCTTGGGCAGAAGTACGCTTGGCAGGCAAAGGGAACATGTGCAGCTGATTCTATAGGATCAGGGCAGCTTTGGCAGCACTTGGATTGTACTGTGTTGCAAGACCATGCACATGTGAAGTAATTTAGGGGGAGTGTATCAAGTCTAAACTAAATGTATAACTTCCTGTCAGTTGGTGACTGGATAAGATCGCGGTAGCCTTCCAGCAATCTGGTCATTTTAAAATCAACAAATTTTGGTGTTAACCTGCCCATCATAATGCTGCTAGTTTCCTTCTGGGCTACCCAGTACATAGCTTTCATTTGTTTCTTAGAAGGCAGCTGAAGAGGGTTAATGCTCTCCCACTGACCCTTTACCCCGATGTTGTAGAGTAGGCTTTTAATGTTTTTAGTCCAGTCTATCTTGTTTAATACATCAAGGGAAGTGACTTCCTCAAGTGCAGTAACATAGGAGGAATTCGGGGGTCATTTTTGGTCTCTGCTAAAAGAGCAACGGGGATGAAGTGGTGACACTAAGTTCTGTAGCAACTTGTTCTCCAACACGGATAGATCAACTATTCTTTCAAAGCCCCATAGCTCAGCTCCTTATAGGGCACAACTCACTGTCTTAGATTTGTATATCTCGAGGGAAGGTGCAACAGGTTTGGTATATCAGCAGGAATGTTCCTTCTTTAAGGCCCCAACTATTTGATTACATTTTAAGGTTGCCTTGGTTAGGTGCGGCTTCCAGGACATTTGTTTGGATATTTTGATACCCAAGTAGTCAAAGCTACCTACCCTCTCGAGCAAAACATTATCTAGAGTTGGTCGCACTTTATATGATTTATGGGGGTTCAGTATCATATACTTTGTTTTGGAAGTGTTGATTTCCAACCCTCTTGTGTTGCAGAACCTTAAATTGGTTTAACAGCGTCTGGAGACCACCAGGTGTTTTGGAGACTAAAAGGGTGTCATCCGCAAAAAGTAATGTTACAATTCTCTCCCATGCTATGGTGTTGGAAAGTGCCAATATATAGTTAGACCAGTTGTCTTTGTTGTGACAGAATAAATCACCTGGAATTTCATCAGGGCCAGGAGCTTTTGACGGTACAATTGCCTCGATTGATGTTGCAATTTCACTCTTGGTAAATAGGGTGACAGATTTAGCTAGGGACAGGTTAAAGGAAGGTGCCAGCATAGTATGACAGTTGGAGTTCCTGTTTAAGGCACTAAAGTGCTCATGCCAAACACTGGCTAGAATGTTATTAGCTAACGTTGATTGACTCTCCAAACTCCTCGTAACTAAGGCCCAAAATCTTTTGAGATCTTTGGGGGAGCATGCTTCCCCAATTTGCCTCCATTGTTCCTCGTCCCACTTTTGCTCTAGTAATAGCTGTTGTGTAGACCCTGCTTGACTCTCACACAGCAACCATATTCTTTGCCTAAACTGCCGCGGCGTGTTGACGCCTTGCAAGTCGACATTCTTCTGTACACCAAGATTGCTACTTTTGTCTCCCCTGTCTGCTTGTAGTGTGAGCAAATGAAGTACTGGGTGTACAATAATCCCCCCTCTCTCTCAGGCCCTCTTGGTGAACTTCAATCTCTGTCAGATGGGCTATTAAGCCCTGTTTGATAGATGCAAGTTTACTATCATCTCCCAAAATCCTGTGCCATTTAAGGCAACATTTATCATTGGCAGGATAGAACTCTTTAGATATGAATTGGTACTTGGGAGAACTTTATGGATTAACCCAAGGAGGTGTCATGCTCAATATTAAAGGGTTATGATCGCTATCAATGCTGTTAGCTACAGACATATCTATTAGAGTTGACCACAGCCTTAGACCAACTAGAATATAATCAATACGGCTCACTCCTGTCGGCCCAGTGAATGTGTTCTCACCTCCTCTATCTGATTTTGTCCTCCCGTTGGTGGCTCTCAGCCTATGCTCCAGAACAATTGCATTTAATTGAATGGCTGGTTGAGACCATTTCTTAATAGGAGGTAGGTCGGGGGGGGACAGAGAACAGTTTAGCTTCCTCTTTAACCTCCTAGATGTTGTCTGTATCTAGGGGCTCAAAGGTCACGTTAAAGTCACCTGCCACAATTAGTGGATGTGAAGCCCTGCTGTTATCAAGGAGCTCATCTGGAGATTGCAAGGTGGCTGACCTCCCACCTCCTCTAGTGGCTCTAGCATAAAATTGTAAATATCAAGAGTAAAACCAGTATCGCCCTTCAGTTGGATTGATAAAATGCCTGAGCTGTTGTGAGGTAGCTTTAAAATTGTACAGCAAAGAGCAATTTTAACCCAAATCAACAGACTGCCCGATGGGCGACCTTGTTTGGAAGCAATGGCCAGGCAGTAAAACGTTGCATAACCTGGCATGTAGGTTGGTGTCAGAGTCCAGGTTTCTTCGAAAATGCAAATATCGTGCAGGTTGATAAAATCTACCCAATGGTGGAGGCACAATTTCCTTCTGACCCCGCCACGTTCCATGAGACCAGTTTATGTAAATGGAGGTTTAATACGGTTTGGAAACTGGAGGGAGGAGAGTCTAACGGCATGGCATTTTTAGAGAATATTAGATTGAGGGGGGTGGTTACTAGAATTTGGGAGTAAACCTCTAATCCTGTCTTCAACATTAATGGTGAACCCATTAATCTTTTGTCAACCACAGAGGTTTCTGGTAAATTAGTTCGCTTAGCAATGAAAGACCTCTGCTTATTAAGAATTTGGTCTGGTTGCCATGGAATCTCTTTTAATTTTATTGAGTAAACTATTTGACACTTAGGAAAAGATATACAATACAAATTAATTTCAGTAGTGTAAATCAAAGGGTTTTATTCAGTCCCTTATTCTAGTGAGACAATGTGTTAACATTCTCCCCCACCCTCTTACTTCTGCATATTTTACCATTAAACTAAATGAATAGCACCTTTCCTAAGGAAAACCTGCTTTAGATAATGCTCTCACTCAAAAATACTTGGAGGGGTTTTCTTCTTTCAGTTCTGTGCAACCAAAGCCACGGTAATCAATGAGCTAAAAGAGATAATGAATGCATCAACAAATTCCCTCTGCAAGCTGCATTGACTTTCAAAGAAGAGCCCAAAGAACGATCGCAATGCCAACATAAAAACAAACTATTTCTGTATTGCATGTCTTTTGAAGTGCCACTCACATAAATAGAACTGATACAAAACTTCATAAGCTTTAGATTTGCCCCATGAAATAAATTTAAATGTTTTCTTTTCAGCAAGTGAATATTTTAGGAATTATTTAGCCGGAAGATATATTTATAATTTCATGTCCTTCGGAGACCTCCTTCTGAACCATGGATATGAACAACAAACAATTCAGAGAGAAAGGTAAATTGTACAGTCATCAAATTACAAAAAAGAAGATACACCACCAATAACTCAAAAGCTTTACAGTTTATAAAATTCATAAAGATTTCTATCACAATTCTACCATCATCTTACCATTTTTTAAATACTCTTTGCATAATGTCAGCGTAAAACCTCCAGCATATTCCAAAATGGAGTTAATTCATGGTACCGTGGCAACTGTAATTCTCAAGATGTATTCCATCAAATTTTGGCCATGATTGCCTCTGACCGACATCACCGCGGATGAGGAACCAACCGACCTCAGGTCGGGGGTTCCGACATCGCACATGGTGCGGTCACAAACTTCGATTTTTCAATGGGAGCTTGTGGGCGGGCCAACACCGCCAGCAGCACAAGTTTCCCATTGAAAAATTTAAGTATTAAAACATCACTGCACCGTTTGGCAGGCACCTCAGGTTACCTGCCAAACAGTGCAGGGATGTGAAGGGAGGCACCATAGGTGCCCCAAGACCCACATGTGGAGGGCCAGGGGGGAAGGGGGCCCCCAAAGACACTTTCCGACAACCTTTCTGTGTCAAAAAGGCAGACATGGAACTGCTGTCAGAAAATGCCGTCATAATCCCGATGGCGGAAACGCCGTGCTAAGGGCATTATGAGGCCTTTCCGACTGGCCGACGGGCTCCTTGAGTCTGTTGGAACAGAGTCGGATACCCCGGTCGGTTTAAACTCTGACCGACGTCATTGTAATACAGCAGCCAGAGTTTAAACCTACAATGTCGGTTGGAAAGCTGCCTTCTTTCAAATGGCTTTGCACCAAACTTTTTTCTGTTTCAAAAACAAACTCTGAAAGTAGGAGTTTGGTATTGAAAAACAAAAGAACTAATGACCCTCACACCCTGGGAGATTTCTTACAGAGTGTATATGTAATTTTCCACGGACAGACCAAGGACACAGAATTCAGACAGCACAGGGACACAGGCCACCCAGGAAGCTACAGACAACACCACCAGTAACAATACCCAAGGGGGCCCAGGGTCACCTGTGCTTCCCACCGCAGGTCCTGCCCGTGTGGCATGGGGTGGTGGGAGGGGTGGTAGGCACAGGTCACGGCTTGCAGAGGGGTCTGAACTGGCATGGATCATAGATGCGTACCAGGATAGCACCGGAGGATTTGGCCAGGTAGTGGGGATCCTCAAGGACATTCAACAGGATCAGGCTGCCCATCATGCTCGCATGGAGTCCAAGTGGGATGCACTTACTGCGGTGCATAGGGACATACTGACATGCCTCTGCCAGATAAGCACCAACATGTCCACACCTCCCTGTGTGCCCACAACATCTGTTGCCGCTAGATCTGCTAATGCCACAGGGAGGGAGGATGACTCTGGTGGAGAGTCCTCTGCACCGCAGGCGCCTGCACCTGAGGATCCCCCCCAGAAGAAGAAGAGGGGTCGTCCGAAGAAGGACAAGTGAGACGCAGATGGCCCTGCACATCCCCTAGGGACACAAAACCTGTTCTGGAGAATGTTCTTTGTGTGCAAAACGTTCACCTTGTCGTATATAACCCAACTCGCCAACATGACATGGAGGGTTTATGTTGGTTTAATGTAGCAGATGACTGTGGACTTTACTCTGGACATTTCAGCTACCAACACTTCCAACTCTTCTGTGAACTTTGGATTCAAAACCCAATGTACAGCACCCACCATCCTGTGCACTATCTTCACACATGTTTGTAAATAAACTCACCATTACACCATACTTGCCTCTGTTGTGATTCCAACTTGGTATGTGTCATGGAGACGATGATCTGCTAAAGAACACAGTGCATGCTAACCACTACAACAATGTGATCACCGTTATGTGAGTCATGGTGATGTGACACATGTGAGGGAGACACACCACTAGGGCACCACAACACATACTCACCATGGCCATGTAATTCATCGCCTACAATGATGTTGACCAGAAATACAGTGGAATGCACAGACACCACACCTATCCACAGTCAGTGATAACAAGCCCACAGGTGAGGTAAGCAAATGTCAGTCAGATGTGGGAAGATAGACAACGCACATAACAAAGTGTAGCACAGGTTCATTACACATCAGCAACATGTTTATTCCACCACAGTTGCAAGGTAATTCTACGTGACAGTGGACACACGGTCCACAAGTGTCGAAGAATTGAAGTCCAGGGGTGTGTGGTACATCACTTGATGGGAATCGACAACTTCCACCCTGGGATTGGATTCTGGGTGTTGGGGGTCAGAGTTGACAAAACAGCAGGCAAAGTACCCTGGGAAGGAAAGGCATAAGACACAGTCAAAAGCACAGCAGAACAGGATAGAAATGCAATTAGCATGCACAAAACATGTCACAAGAAACCTACACAGAAACAAGTTAGCATGTCAACACTATTGTGGAGTATAGACTACCTGAAAGGACACATCACTGCATGCATCCAGTCAAGTAGCACACAGACACACTCAAACAGCAACAGAGCAGCCCCAACACATTTCAGGCTAACTCAATAAATTGACATAACAACCCTGTAAACTCACATTCATGTGAAGAAGACGTTGATGAGCTGTGTGCGGACGTCACTCTCATCATCATCATCACTGGCATCATGGCCCAGGCCTGGATCCTCCACAGGTGGCGGATGTAGGTCATCGTCATCCTGGATGAGAGGCAACTTCTTTTGCACTGCCATGTTGTGTAGCATGCAGCATACAAGGATAATTTTGCACACCTTTGCAGGGTAATATGGGAGGGACCCTCAGGTCTTGTCCAGGCAGCGGAAGTGGCTTTTCAGGAGACCAAATATCTGCTCGATCACCCTCCTAGTCCGACCATGTGCCTCATTGTAGCGCATCTCAGCTGGTATCACAGGGTTCCTGAGGGGTGTCAGCAACCACAGCATGTTGGGGTATCCGGAGTCACCTACATTCAAACAATTGAACAATTAGCTGACTGCAGTGTGAACCGATGCGGGTGACTATTATGCCTACGCGTCGTGCAGGCATGGACTGAGCCGTGCGCACACCTTGGCCATTGACTGCAATGTGAACCGATGCGGGTGACTATTATGCATACGCGTCGTGCAGGCATGGACTGAGCCGTGCGCATGCCTTGGCCATTGACTGCAATGTGAACCGATGCGGGTGACTATTATGCATACGCGTCGTGCAGACATGGACCGAGCCGTGCGCACGCCTTGGCCATTAACTGCAATGTGAACCGATGCGGGTGACAGATTATGTATACGCGTCATGCAGGCATGGACCGAGCCGTGCGCACGCATAGCCCATTGAATCAAATGGAGACGGGTGCGTGTGGATTTTCAAACTACGCATTGTACAGTTAGTTGACCGAGCCGTGCGCACTCATTGGCTATGGACTGTCATGGAGACGGACGCGGATTCAAAACTTGTACGAGTCGTGCGCTGGAAATTCAGTTGGCTACCTACAACAATGTTGAAATTTCTAGGGTGTCATGAAGGTGAAATTTTGAATGATGCGGAAGACATGTACGAGTCGTACAACTCCATGGATTGGCCAGATTCATAGGATGCAACCGTGTTGGACCTATCACTTAGGACACATGGCACAGATTCTGCCTCTGCAGCACAGATATAAGGTTGGCTGGCCCCCAGGGAGCTCACTTGCCTGCACTACATGCAAATGGACCACATCTCTGCTACCACTGCTGCGGTCTCTGCATCCTCTGGCTACTGCTATGGCACATACTCTGGAGAGAGCCCCAGCCTTCACTGAGGAAGAACCAGGCCCTGCTGGACAGGCTCATTCCACAGTACTGCAAGCTGTATGGGAAACCAGGGGAGCAGGTGAGTGTGCAGTCCACTGCCTTCCTAATTGTGCATGGTGTCTGATTAGCAGTACTAGCAGTGTGTACACCAGTGGCAAGCGTACTCACTGAGTACTTTCAACCCCCAAAGTGTGTAGGTACATGAGATGAACAGGTGTTCTGCAGCAGAAAGTGCATTTGTGCAAGCTTTAACTTCCCAGGCAATGTTAACATGTCAAACATGTAGGGCAATTGTCCATTTCCATGGATGTACTACCTGTTTACCTCATTTACCTTTGTGATGACTACATGTATATCCAACTGTGTGCAGCACAAATATGTGGCATGTGTGGTAATGGCCTTTTCACTTTGTCATCCTCATAGGTTGCTACCCACCAGAAGCACGAAATCTGGCTGACCATCGCCCGGGCAGTTAGATCAGTGGGGGTCTATAAGCGCCGGATCCGCAACTGCCAGAAGAGGTGGCAGGACCTTCGGTGCTGGACACAGAGGATCGCAAAAGTCCGGCTGAAGCTGTCGCCTCCTCGCAGGAGGGGCGGACAACGGACCCTGACCCCCCACATGCTCAGGATTCTGGCGGTGGTCTTCCAGGACCTGGATGGGTAGCTGAAGGCCAGACAGCAGCAAGGAGGGGGTAAGTCCGTGCCTAATCTGTGAACTATGTCTGACATGCTAGTTGCAGTCTTTTGGCCTGGTTACACTTCCACATTACGTCGGTCTTGTAGTCCAGGACTTATGTCCCTCAATTGTGTAATGCACCCTCCTCATCTGATCCACAGGTGTGGCCCCTACAGTCTGTGACTTGTTTCACTAGGGCACTGTGTCCCTGCAGTCAGCTATGCTTAAGGTTCCGGACAGCATCTGTTACCGGGACTCTGTTGTGTGCTTCGTGGGTGGGTCAATTGTTTACACAATGCCTGAGATCTGACATGTGATCTGTGTGTGCCCTTGATATGTGTTTCAGTTGCTGGTCTGACTCGCCACATGTGCCTGGGGTATTTCAAACACACCCATGCAGCTGGTGACTCCAAATGTTTGGCCTCAGGAGTATGTATATCAAGTGTGTCACACTTGCTTAGCCACCTGCCTACTGTCCAGGGCTATACACTGTTTCACGTAGATCTGGGCAGTCATGCCTACTCCAGGGCATTTAAAAACACTCTGTAATCCCACTCCCATGTATCAATTTACAGATTATGCTTAGTGACATGTGCCTTCAGGTGTCTGCCTCTGTGTGATTGTGGTGTGGCTTCCTTATCAGGACAACTTGGGTGTTCATGAGTTTGAGGGTCAGCAGGACATCTGAGATGTGACTATAGGAGACGAGACCTGTGTGACATATAGGTGTGTGATCACTTGACAGTGCACAATGGTGTATGCAACTGTGAAGTTCATGCACAGCAGAATGTGAGGTGCTCATGTTTAGGGAGTTGTGTTCGCAGTCACTCATATGTCTGATTTGTATGATGTGGGGTCATTTGAATCCGGAATATGTTGTTTACAGGGGATGGACAAGTGCACTTGTCAGCTGCAGAGTTTGCTTTACCCATGACCTATGAATGTGACACAGTGCATACTATTGTTGTCTGGATGCCCTGCCCCTGTGACAGGAGACAGTGATGACTGACTTTCCAGGCATGCCTGTGCCATGGCATTTAACTTGGTATGAGGGATCCTGCATTTGAGTCAAATGTGCTCCATGCACCTCATTGTGGCATTGACTATCAGGACTTGAGAACATCATTGTGTGTGTTGCTGGTATGCATCACAAGCATGTGAAATGAGACTCTGGCCATCCCTTCTTCCTGACACCTGTACTGAATCAGTGGCAAGAGATGTGATGTGTGTATAGTGACAAACATCTACATGTTCATTTGCATGTCCAACAACTGTGTAGGTGGTGCATGTCTGCACATTGGGGTATTAGCATCCAACATGCAACAGACATATGGGTGTAAGTCCAGGAGGGATATGAGTGCCATGGTTGATGGTCAGACTGACAATTGGCTTATTCAAAACAGTGTGAGCACTTTGAACAGTGTTCAGATGATGATGTCAGCGCTTGCCCTGTGATGTGCCGTACTCACTGTGATGTGTGCGGTCAGTGCAGGTGACTGATGTTGTTCGCTTTCTTCCTATTTCTATCCAGATACATCCACGGCCACAGGAGAGGACAGCGCCACGGACCAGGAAGAGCCACAGAGCCAGACTGGGACAGAAAGCGAGGAGTTGGAGGGACCCAGTGGTACGGAGGGCGAGTGGAGCCACACCGAGGAGTCCTCAACACCATCCACCCCAGCTGAGGGCCACAGCAGCTCGGAGGATGACTTCCTTGTGGAGGCGGGTGTCAGCAGCCAACAAACCCCAGCTAGTGAGGCTGTCCCCGCCACCACCACCATCACCATCACCAACCTCCCATCGGCTCCTATCCCAAAGGTCCGTGGAGGCTCCCGTGTTCTGAAGCATGTCTCCTTTGTGCCAGGCACTGCACCCCCTGCCCCTGTGTCCCCTGCTGCCCTGAGTGTGGAGTATGTGGACTTGCTTCAACAGATCCATGTAGGGCAGACATCAATGCTGAGTGTCCTCCATGCACACACCAGTCTGTTGACACAACTGGTGTCGTTCATGGAGTGCATGTCATCGGGCATGTCTGTCCTACAGAGTACCAATCAGTCCATGGCCTCCTCCCTGACGGCAGCAGTGTCCCTCCTCCAACAGTCTCTCACCCCTCCTACCCCTGCCCCATCCACAATTCCCAGTACCCTACCTGTCCCAAGCACACACACACCAGCACATTCACCCAAACCCACAGGCACGGGCAGCACATAAACACCCAAACCAATGTCTAGACGTGCATGCAAGCAACCTCAGGGGACTGATCCCACACTCACAGGGGATGGTTTGCAAACACACACACATCCACAACCACTCCGCAGTCCTCCGATACCTCTTCCTCCAAGACCCCTTCCCTTGCCTCACCTACAACCCCATCTCCCAAGAAGCTCTTCCTCTGTGACCTTGGCCTCTTCCCCACCGATCCAGCAGATCAAGCATACAAGCAGAAGAGAAAGTCCCCACACACAGAGGGGAGTGCCCCTCACACCCAGACGCCCTCCCCCAGGCGCAGGTAGACTGAGGCCCCCACCCGCAAGTTCCCCCAGACCCGCCCGCAGCTCCACGACACACTCTCTGTCCTCCATTCCCCAGGCCACCACTCCACAGGTTCCCCCACCCACAGATACACCATCCCCAAAATGCTCAGGCCCTCCCCCCTACCACTTGCTCTTCCACCCCCACCCCCCCGGTCAGCCTGTTTGTGCCAATGGTGTGGGGACCGTGGCCCCCCTCTGTCCTGCCGACCTCACCTGAACCCCATTCCGCTCCCATGGAGTTAGGCACTGCAGTGGAGTCCACGACCACCCCGTCTGACTTGGGCACTGCAGTGGTGACCCAGTCCACTTCATCGGACCTGCCCACTGCATTTGTGCCGGCACCCACACCATCTGACTTGTGCCCCACAGGTGTGACTGCACCCACTATGGCCGACACCTCCACTGCAGTTGCCAGTGACTCTCCTGCACTCACCACCCCTTCACTGCCTCCTTCTGCTGAGCCCTGATCCGGTCCCTGCGGTGCCTGGCCTGCCCCCATGTATGCTCCTACGAGTGGATGTCCCCTGTCCTTAGCAGTGCAAGCAAGCAACGTGTGACAGTTGTCACTCACACCCTATTTGGACTTTGGATATGGACTGGCCACTGGCCTTTGTTTTGCATGGACTTTGCATTTGAATTTCACATTTGCTGAATAAAGCATTTGTAGTTATCCTTGTGAATATGATTTAGCTGTACATTATGTTGATGATGTTTACCATGACCTTGCTGTTATGATGCTGAATTTTCAATGTTGAATACTGAAGTGTGGATGTGATGTACTCCATGTGATCCATGAGATATGTATCCTATTCTGGTCGGTATCCATGTCATCCTTTGCAGCAAACTGGGTGTGTCATGATTAACAATTTTTGCACATAGATGTAAACATTTCATTTGCATGGTCACATCTGTGGCTTGCACCCATGCACATATGATGTGCTTCCCATTGTCAATTTTGTCTATTTCCCTGACTGTGGGCACATCTCCACTGGACATGCAGGTGTGGGCATCATTGGTATAGGAGCAACTGGGTCCTCTGTGCAACTTGCTAGACATATGTATTGAGTATGTGCAGATGACTTAAGGGACACTCCCATACCCAGGCTGATTTGACCAGAGCCTTCATTGGGAGGTAACTGATGGCTGACTGACCAAGTGTTCTGCTGACATGACTGAGACCTGCTGGGACTATGTTTGGCACAGCTGAGCTTCCACAGGAGTTGAGTCCCCTCAAGTAAGTGTGTTGTTCCGTGACATTGCCTGGGCCCATGGTGTGTTTTGTGTGAGCATGTGTGTGTATGTCCACATCCCTTTTTCTACACAGGCTGTGTTCCCTTGATATGTTCCTGTTGTTGATGCTTGCTGAGTTATCCTATGTTCATCTCACATCTTTGTCCTGGGCTACCAGTTATGTGGGTGCATGACACATGTTTATTGGTGTGTCATCATTGGGATGTCAGTTCTGAGTGGTGATGATGTGGTCAGACGTAGATGGGACACAGTCAGGGGTCCTCATGGCACTTGTTTGTTCCCAATATCATGTAGTTGTCCCTAGGTGGTACCTTTTGGTGATTGAGACATATGTATGTATGTGTGACTGCTCCCACTTGTCAGGTTCAGAGGTGCAATGTTGGCAGGTGTCAGCATGTGTGCCTTGTGGTTCTCCTTGGCTTCTGCATTGTCCTGGGACTGTGGCAGGGATTCCGAAGGTTACGGAAGCTTTGACGTCATGGCCATGTACCGCATACTGTGCAGTATGTCTGTCATTCACCATGGTTGTAGACTGTCCTTGTGTGGTGAGTCTGTGCACCTTAGATTCTCCCAACATTACTGTGTTTGTCATGGGTGTGTGTGCAATGTCACATGTCCATGTGGCTTCACTGATGCACAGTGGTGCAGTTCAGGGTGTGTGGTGTTGAGGGTGGTCAGATGTGAATGTTTGCATGGCTCGGCCCCTACCTCCCTTTTGTCCCTGGATGACGGGCCATGCTGAGTGATTTGTGTTTGTGTAGGTGTGATGTACGTTTGTGGCACAGGACACATATCTGAGTTTCACAGTTTGTACGACATCTACCTTTGTCATCACAGTGGACGTATCATGCAGGCTTGTGTCACCCCAATGTATGGTCCCTGGGGGTAGTGCTGTTGTGTGTCACTCTCTTTCTGTTTTAGTTGCTGTTCATTCCAGCTTGTGTCACATGTGTTTGTTGGGATCCCTTTCATCTCACAATGCCTGATTGCCCACTAAGGGGTGCCCAATTAATGGGTTACTTTTGTATGGCACTGTGTCCACATCTATGTCATTGTGGTTCAGCCCCCCTCATGTGTTGTGTAGTTGCCTGGGGATACTGAGACACACACACATGTTGTGTCAGATGGGCAGTGTGAGGTTTCCTGTTTGTGTTTGTGCATCTGCACCAGTGCATTGGTATTGCTGTTGTGGGCCATTGGCTGGATGTTGTTTGGGGGATTTTCCCTGCTGTCCCTGTGAGTCATATCTCATCATTCTGCACATTCCTCCTGGTTGTTAGGTCCCATTGCTGCCATAGAATGGGAGTTTGTGACTTTACACCTACAGTCTACACAGGATGTATTGATTTGTGTGTCTATTTTCGAGATGTGTGTATGCATTATGATGGTCACGTCTGCTTTTGTGTCATTGTACACTGTATGCAATGTCAGCCCCCATGGGTGGTGCTTGTCTGCACATGGCCGAGAGTATGTTTGATTTTCACAGCACTGTTAGCCACACCACATTTCTGTGGGTATGGGACACAACCACTACTTTGCCACAAAAGTGTTTCATGTGTTGGGACCAGGATCATACATGCTGTTTGGCATTTGCAGCTTTTACCATGATGACACTTACCTTTTGGTCACTGTGATGATGGTGGGTTTAGACACCATTACCACAATGCTCAACATTTGCTGCAGTTTGGAACCCCACACTTAACTTTTTTTCTACACTGTAAGATGGGGTTAGTGCACATTGACACAGTGCTATTGTGATGCTTGACTTGTGTAGGCCACACTCAGTTTTTGGTCACACATGTGATGGGAGTTACATTGTATGTTCGAAGTCATATTCACTGTTGTAGGCATTTGTCACAGACTACGCACTGTTGTCATGATGTTATGGGGGATATATTTTGCTGACATACGTAATGTTGGTGTATGATGGATGTGTGGCACGTCACCCATCCTATGGGTGTTGATATTGATAGTCACACAGTACCCTATGAGTAGAGGTGGCAGTAGTGATGGGCAACAGGTCCCCTATGAGTGGGAGTGGCAGTAGTGATGGGCAACAGGTCCCCTATGAGTAAGGGTGGCAGTAGTGATGGGCAACAGGTCCCCTATGAGTTGGGGTGGCAGTAGTGATGGGCAACAGGTCCCCTATGAGTGGGGGTGGCAGTAGTGATGGGCAACATACCCCCTGAGTGGAGCTGGCAGTAGTGATAGGCAACAAGTCCACTATGAGTGGGGATGGCAGTAGTGATGAGCAACATACCCCCTATGAGTGGAGTAGTGATAGGCAACAGGTCCCCTGAGTGGAGGTGGCAGTAGTGATAGGCAACAGGTCCCCTATGAGTGGGGGTGGCAGTAGTGATGGGCAACATACCCCCTATGAGTGGAGTAGTGATAGGCAACAGGTCCCCTGAGTGGAGGTGGCAGTAGTGATAGGCAACAGGTCCCCTATGAGTGGGGGTGGCAGTAGTGATGGGCAACAGGTCCCCTATGAGTGGGGGTGGCAGTAGTGATTGGCAACATACCCCCTATGAGTGGAGGTGGCAGTAGTGATGGGCAACAGGTCCCCTATGAGTGGGGGTGGCAGTACTGATGGGCAACATACCCCCTATGAGTGGCAGTAGTGTTAGCCATGCAACCCCTATGGTGGCCAGTTGCTAGTGGACAGGATATGGATCCCCTGGGTGTGTATGACATTTGGCGGGTATGTGTCGTTTGTTTGTGTGGTGGGTGTCTGACTTACAGTCTGCGCCATCCGCGTCTGTTCCTGATCCGGTCATAGATGTACAGTACTGGTATGGCCTGCGCGATGGAATTCATGATGTGTTCGTCTTGTACACGCTGCTTGTTGCTCCGTCTCGTACCCGTTGCTAGCTGGTCCGTCTTGTAGCCGTGGATTGTGTTCTGGCGCGAATCGTACCTGATATGCTGCTTTCCCGGATGCTGTGACATGCTGTACGTGGCGACCCGTCCAGCGCGTATGATTTGCACATCGTACTTGTCCGGCCGGAAACTGCTGTGGGAACTGCTTCCGAGCGACTCGAATCGGTGATCGGAGGTACAGCTCGTACGGGAAATGCTGCTGGAATCGCAGCCTACGTGTTGGTCGGAATTGTGTCAGTTATGTGCATCGTACTTCATTGCCCGGACGCACCGGCTCCCGGAACGTGTCGGTCGCAAGGTAAGGCTACGAACAGCCGAACCCGGATCGGAATCGACCCCTTAGACTTCAAATATTACAACAGTTTTTTTTACATAAACTAGTTTCCTACTGTCTGAACTTTTGAAAATTTAATTTTCAGACTGTCAGAGCTAGAAAATAACTCTATTTTACCCAGAATAGTTAACATGTTTCTCCCTGACCTCCCATCCACATTAAGTGCCTTAATGGATACGAGCTGTGATTGATTGCAATAAACCTGCAGATATTTTACTCTCTATTGGCCAAAATCTTGCATGATATTTCTGGAAATGCTATCAACAGTGTTACCATTAGCTCAAATAGTTATTGAAACAATAGCGTTTTCTGATGGCTAAAATAACCATTCTCTGTCATCCAACATTTGCACCATTGTTTGTTCTCTAATTGCATTGTATACCTTTTCTTTTTCAGGTCATGTTTGAGACCTTCAACACAACAGCTATGTATGTGGCTATCCAAGCAGTCCTGTCCCTGTATGCCTCTGGTCCTACCACTGGTATTGTGATGGATTCTGGTGATGGTGTCACCCACACTGTGCCCATCTATGAAGGTTATGCCCTGCCTCATGCCATTCTGCGTTTTGACTTGGCTGGTCGTGAACTGACAGACTACCTCATGAAGATCCTGACTGAGAGGGGCTACAGCTTTGTTACCACAGCTGAAAGGGAAATTGTGCGTGCCATTAAAGAGAAGTTCTGTTATGTTGCTTTGGACTATGATCAGGAAATGAATGCTGCCTCCTCGTCCCCGCTAGAGAAAAATTATGAGTTGCCAGATGGTCAGGTGATCGCTATTGGCAATGAAAGGTTCAAGTGCCCAGAGGTTCTTTTCCAGCCATCCCTCCTCGGTGAGTCAATATCAATGCTCTTGCTATTATGTGATAATGTGGCTGCAGGATTGATCATGGAACTTTTGTTCTGTATTGTGGGATGTTCATTAATATTCTTAAATAGTGAATATCTGCGTCTGTCTGCAGGATCCTGGAACAATGTTTACACTAGATGGATCTACCTGCTAGGAAGAGCATGCTGGTGACAGTGCAAAGAGCTGGGCTCCCTCATGACAGAAGGCATGAGGGGTGTTATCAGAGGAATGATGGGAAATGATAATAGTTTTTAAAAAAAGTCTTTTTATTGGTTTTATTAACAAAAAATACACAAACAATCGGCAGATCACATTTAGCTAATATCAGACATGGTTGAATAGGGCATTCTATTAAGGCCACAAAGCAATTACGGGAAACAGCACCCACAACAGAGAGAGTACTCAGGGAGACAATGGGTCATCATCAAGAGGGGCAGTATGTGCAACATAGATATCTCCTCTATATGAGTTCCACTTGGCCCACACTCTGGACCATTTTTGGGGGCATCCTCTTGCCACATAAACAATTTTCTCTTGAAACATACACCAATCCAGGTTACGCCTCCACGTTGCAACAGTTGGGGCTGTTGGCCCTTCCCATAATTGAGCAATGTCTCTTTTGGCCACTGTGGCACCAAGTGTAACCCACAGCCTCTCCGCCCCTATCAAATCAGTGGGCTCCCACACATTGAGTAGACATCTTCTAACCTCAGGGCGGACGGGTTTGTACAGGACCTCACTCATGACACTATGGATTCCTCTCCAAAATTTCTGAATTTGCTCACATTCCCAGAGAATATGCATAAATGTGGCCACCTGTCCGCATTGACGCCTACAGTTAATGTTTTCACCACGCCCCATACGGGCCAGCTGCGGTCCCGTGATATAGATCCGGTGGAGAATTTTCAGTTGTATCAGACGGAGACGTGCAGAGATCGCCACCTCCCTTGGGGAGGCCACCGCTTCTCTCCAGTCCTTGTCATCTAACTAAGAGGCCGTCCACCTCCCACGACTCACGCAATTTAATTAGAGGATCCGGTGTGTTGTTAACAAGTTTTTTGTAGGTTAAGGAGATAGCTTTCTGAGGAAGCAGCCCGTCTAGTAACCTATCCTCCAGTGGGGAGGAGTCAGGAAGGGGGGAATCCTTACTGATGGCGGTGGTTAAGGCATGACGGATCTGTAGGTAACGAAAGAATTCTGTAACCGCAAGCTCATACTGTTGCTTCAGCTGGCTAAAACTGAGCATATGACCCTTCACCCACAGGTCACCCACACGAGAGATGCCAATGAGGTCCCACTTATCGAAACCTTTAGAGGAATGGAGACTACCCAGTTGATCTGAGTCCCATAGGGGGTCGCGAGCGTCAGCTTATGCTCCCAGCCTAAACTTTTGTTAACTGAATGCCATACTTGGACCGAATGGGATGAGAGCCCAGTCAAGTGGAGGTTCTTAGGATTAGCATAGAGAGCTCTGTTGTACGACCCGCCCGGTAGCAGCCATCTGTCCATGGCATATCCCGGATCTCCCAGAGCCCGATACATACCCTAATTGATGGCAGCGAAGTGGGCCGCCCAGTAGTATTTCTTTATGTCAGGGAGGCTAATGCCACCGTCATACCAATTAAGGGTTAATTTGTGAAGCGCAATTCTAGGTCTCCCGTCCCATAGCAACTGCCTCTGTAGGTCTTCGATCTCTTTAAAATAGCGCGCTGGAACTGAGACGGGATAGTTCTGAAGGGCGTAAAGGAAGCGGGGGAGGGACATCATCTCAAAGAGAGCGGCTCGCCTGAGCAGCGAGAGAGGAAGTGCCCTCCAGGTAGCCACATCACGTCGCAGGCGCTGCAGGGGCAGGAGCAGATTTCTCTCATAGCGGAAACGGGTGTCGGCTGTGACAAAAATCCCCAAGTATTGGAAACCATCGGACACCACCTGTATCGGACAATCCCTGGGAAGAGATGGAGTCCCACCAGACAGGATATAGAGGAGAGATTTCCTCCAGTTGATAGAATAGCCCGAGAATCTCCCGAAGGACGTAAAGATGTCTAAGACACATCTGAGGGACTTGTTAAGCCAAATAGAGAAGAATGTCGTCTGCGTAAAGGGAGATGCGGTCCTCCCAGTCCACCGACCACCGCAGACCTCGTATGGCCAAGTCGCACCGGATCCAGGCAGCTAAAGGCTTCAAGGACAGGGCAAAGAGCAGGGCGACAGCAGGCACCCCTGCCTAGTGCCTTGACTGAGAGTAAAGGACCCTGTAGGAACCTGGGGTCACCAGGCCCTAAGGGCGGTAACGTGGCGCGAGCCGGTCGGGCAACCAGAGGGCTATGTGTTAAGCAACCATACACCACACACTCCTCATGGACTAGGGACACACACAATAAGTGACGCCACACTGTTTTAAATTATGCAAATACTTCAAGTTTATCCAAGTATAGCTGGTCAGTTGCAGTTCAGGAAGTAACAAGGCGATACATGCATCATAATACCATCCATCAGTAAATACGGCAATCTTGGCGATATTTATGCAGTGCCTAACCTCATTCAGACACCCACGGCAGTTGGCTAAGTGCGGGTGATTATAGCGCTGTGCGCGCTAAGCGAGGCCCTTCCCTGAACAGGCCGTCTAACACAGCACGATACTCGTAATGGGTGACATCGGGTACATTAACATGGAGCCTGTGGAACTGAACGCTCCTCGTAATCGATGGCCCCTAATCCTGTGAAGCAAAGCATATAAAACCAAGCGCTACGCGCAATCATTTACCTGGGAATACATTTGAGCAGGGCATATAACACAACGCGCTACTCGCGATCATTAGCATATAAATACTTTCGAGCAGAGCATATAACATAACACGCTACTCGTGATCTTCGGCATGTAAATACTTTCGAGCAGAGCATATAACATAACACGCTACTCGTGATCATCGGCATGTAAATACTTTCGAGCAGAGCATATAACATATCACGCTACTCGTGATCATCGACATGTAAATACTTTCGAGCAGAGCATATAACATATCACGCTACTCGGAATCATTGGCATGTAAATACTTTCGAGCAGAGCATATAACATAACACGCTACTCGCATTCCTTGGCATGTAATTTACTTTCGAGCAGAGCATATAACACAGTGCGCTACTCGCAGTCCTGGTCTCTCCAGCTGGGGAAGCAGGGTCGGTGGCGTGAAGCGCCACACGAGGGTAATGTCAGTCAGTTCTTTGGGCGGCTTCCAGTGGGGAGGGTGACCGGACTTGAGGAGCGGGTCCCTATGCTCCGGTGCAGTTCACAGAGCACCGCGCTCAGTATTACAGAAGGGGGGACTCGGACAGGATCCCTCGGCGGGGTCTCTCCGTCGCGCAGGCAGGGGAGGGGACTCCCACGGAGGGAACAACCCGGGCCAAGTGCGGTGTGGTTTCCAGACCAGCAGGGGGCGCACCAGGGGGGATCGCGGCCTCCGGGCTTACCTCCGTCTCGGCGTCAGCAGGCGTCCGTCCTCACGACGTTGGGGGAACTCGGCCCCGACCTTGCGCACCTCCTCACACGGCTGCGACGGCAGCGACGGGGCCCTGGTCTTCACCTGGGCCTCGCGACACAGCAGGGCACTCCTCCAGGCCTCCAGGCCGCGGCGGTGAGCGCGCTGGCTTCGTCGTCGCAGGGGGGGGCTCAAATTAAGGATGGGGGTAAAGTGCTCAGCGGAGCACGCTGCCGGGGGTCCCAGACCAGGGCAGGGAGCGCGGGGGTCACAGCACTAGTACCTGGTCGATCCCCGGTGACTTGGCAATCGGCTTAGTATTTTGTTCAATAGGGTAGCTTGGACACGCAGTCTCAGCTCTGGCATTCAAGGCTTACAGCTCGCTCTTGTCATGCAGTCTCAGTTCTTAAAGTTAGGTTTCAGTTCTCAGTTGACAGATGAAGTCTTTTGGCGCAGATGTATCTGGCGCCCTTAAGGGGTTCTGTTACAGGGGGTAGGAATGGAGAGGGCGACTAGATCCTTCCTAGTCAGGCTGGCAGAGAATCTCTGGGTCCTCCTACTACTGGGCAAGATCAGTGGGATTCACAGGGCACCTCACTCACTTAAGAGGCAGTACCTAAATCCTGTCACTCTCAGAGGCATAAGTCCCTGGCTAGGCCCTACCGCCTACACTCCTGGTGGATTCTTCCAGCTCTGCTTCACCCCAATGGCCAACTCACCACAAAAGTTTCCCTCCCACTCTTAAGTAGCCCTAGGTCAGGTGACCTCTAGCCAAGGCGGCAAAAGTAAAACCCCACCTCCCTTCTAGAAGGTTCCAGCACATTCCAGGAGCTTCCCCACTCTACCTATGGGACAAAAAGGCGGGCTGGTGTAGCAACATTGTTGTGGGTCCCAGCCAGCTCCTGGCAGCTAGGGTGCTACTATGAAAAACGACCACCCTGCAGTAGCAGGGGTCGGTGGCAGCCATCTTGGGAGAAGGGAGCACCTGCACCTTAACACTGCAAAAACGAAAAAAATGAGGGAAAAAGGGCCAAGTCCAACATAACCCCCTTCCAGCCAAAAGCCAGGGCAGACCGATCAATGCCTTGATGGTCTTCCCTGCTTGGGGCGAGAAAAGGTGGACGCAGGCCCGCAACTGCAGATTCTCTTCCACTCTGGAACCCGATGGTTCCCTCTCAATCCTTCCTGGACCAACGAAACCACCCCACTGGGGCTCCCTAGCTAGTTGTGGCCAGGACCGGCCCCTGGGCCGTCCAGATGTCTCTGGCCCGGGTGATCTCGCGGAGTGGGGGGCAGTAGCCCCAGGCCTGTAGTGCCTGTTGACCACTCCGGTCCTCCTCCTTGCAGTCCTAAACTGCCTCTGATCCTTCCTCCTGGGGTTCACACCCTTAGGCTGACCAGCCTTCAGGGGCGAGGCTCTCCTCCGCCTAACTCTCCTTCTGGGGTTCCTCACCCTACCCTGCGAGGCACCCTCAAACCACCACTTCCTCCTCAGTCTAGGGCCTTGACCCTTCAACTGATTCCTCAACCTAGGGTCTAAACCCTTAGGCTGAGTCGGTGCCCGAGGCGAGACCTTCCTCCCACTGCACCCCCTCCCAGAGTTCCGCACCCTCCCACCTGGAAAGGTACCCCTGGAAGTCAATATTGGGGGGACACTGTTAACAGCCGTCCCACCCTCCAGGTCAGGCAACCCCTGAACCTGGCATCCCAGCACAGGATCTAAACCCTGCGACTGGGCCAACCCCAGAACCTCAGGAGCGCTGGTTACAGTCGCCCTGGGTCCTCCTGACACTAGGGGCTCCCCTGCACTGGATGGCACATCGGGACAGCCTAGGCTCCCAACCTGGGGCTCCCTTGCGGAACTCTCCAGGCCCTGAGACTGCGGTTGGGGCACCTCGGGACACCTCCCCGTCTCACGCCTTCCTATAGATAGGTCGTGAGGCCCTACAACCCTCTCTCCCTGGGACCTAGCTGGGCTATCTGCCACTTCTCCCACCTCGCTGGGTTGGGAGCTCCCTGCACCACCCCCTTCAGGTCCACACCCCAATGCTTCCTCAGACACCCTGGTGATGTCATCCTGGGGTAAATAAAATTCTAGCTCCTGTGGAGCTTCCGGTATGCTGCCACCAGTGTCCTCACTGGACACACTCATCTGGAGGGCACGCAGCTCCAACTCCTTCATCCGAAGCTCGTGCGCCATCCTCCTCTCCTCCATTGCCCATTTCTTATTCTCTCTTTCCTGTTCCAGTTTGGCTAGCTCCCACTTTAACTGCCTCTCCTCCCTCCTGTCCTCATACTCCTTGGGAGACGCGCTCCTACTAGACCCTGTCCTACTACTGGCCCCAGAACGTCTCCCTGGGGGCACATTTTCAGACATATCCACGTTCAAGAGGTCAACCACCTCCTGGGCGCTCTCCTCTTGAGGTGCATCTGGCGCCTCCTGCCCCTCATCCCCTCTCCCTTCTGGGTGGGCTTCTACCCATGCCCTAATGGCGGTGCGGAGTTCCGGTCCTTTGGCCTTCCGCATCCCAGGCACCCCCATCCCCTGCCCGAACTCCCTTAGTTGCTTCACAGTGTACCCCTCGAGGTCAGCTAACCGGAATTCCATTCTAGCAGGTGGGGACCTAGACACTAAGGAGAAACATTCCTAGGGTATAGGCAACAGTTAACGGCTCACCAGGCTTCTTGCACTCTCAACCTGGACAGTGGAACTAACAATGCAGCAATCAATGTTTTTAGAGCTTTGGAACACAACAGGCGTTTAATTGTGGCGCCCTTCGCCTCACGGAAGGGTGCTGTATGGTCACAGGTCCCAAGGATCCCACCGCTGGCCACCAATGTAGGAACCTGGGGTCACCAGGCCCTAAGGGCGGTAACGTGGCGCGAGCCGGTCGGGCAACCAGAGGGCTATGTGTTAAGCAACCATACACCACACACTCCTCATGGACTAGGGACACACACAATAAGTGACGCCACACTGTTTTAAATTATGCAAATACTTCAAGTTTATCCAAGTATAGCTGGTCAGTTGCAGTTCAGGAAGTAACAAGGCGATACATGCATCATAATACCATCCATCAGTAAATACGGCAATCTTGGCGATATTTATGCAGTGCCTAACCTCATTCAGACACCCACGGCAGTTGGCTAAGTGCGGGTGATTATAGCGCTGTGCGCGCTAAGCGAGGCCCTTCCCTGAACAGGCCGTCTAACACAGCACGATACTCGTAATGGGTGACATCGGGTACATTAACATGGAGCCTGTGGAACTGAACGCTCCTCGTAATCGATGGCCCCTAATCCTGTGAAGCAAAGCATATAAAACCAAGCGCTACGCGCAATCATTTACCTGGGAATACATTTGAGCAGGGCATATAACACAACGCGCTACTCGCGATCATTAGCATATAAATACTTTCGAGCAGAGCATATAACATAACACGCTACTCGTGATCTTCGGCATGTAAATACTTTCGAGCAGAGCATATAACATAACACGCTACTCGTGATCATCGGCATGTAAATACTTTCGAGCAGAGCATATAACATATCACGCTACTCGTGATCATCGGCATGTAAATACTTTCGAGCAGAGCATATAACATATCACGCTACTCGGAATCATTGGCATGTAAATACTTTCGAGCAGAGCATATAACATAACACGCTACTCGCATTCCTTGGCATGTAATTTACTTTCGAGCAGAGCATATAACACAGTGCGCTACTCGCAGTCCTGGTCTCTCCAGCTGGGGAAGCAGGGTCGGTGGCGTGAAGCGCCACACGAGGGTAATGTCAGTCAGTTCTTTGGGCGGCTTCCAGTGGGGAGGGTGACCGGACTTGAGGAGCGGGTCCCTATGCTCCGGTGCAGTTCACAGAGCACCGCGCTCAGTATTACAGAAGGGGGGACTCGGACAGGATCCCTCGGCGGGGTCTCTCCGTCGCGCAGGCAGGGGAGGGGACTCCCACGGAGGGAACAACCCGGGCCAAGTGCGGTGTGGTTTCCAGACCAGCAGGGGGCGCACCAGGGGGGATCGCGGCCTCCGGGCTTACCTCCGTCTCGGCGTCAGCAGGCGTCCGTCCTCACGACGTTAGGGGAACTCGGCCCCGACCTTGCGCACCTCCTCACACGGCTGCGACGGCAGCGACGGGGCCCTGGACTTCACCTGGGCCTCACGACACAGCAGGGCACTCCTCCAGGCCTCCAGGCCGCGGCGGTGAGCGCGCTGGCTTCGTCGTCGCAGGGGGGGGGGCTCAAATTAAGGATGGGGGTAAAGTGCTCAGCGGAGCACGCTGCCGGGGGTCCCAGACCAGGGCAGGGAGCGCGGGGGTCACAGCGCTAGTACCTGGTCGATCCCCGGTGACTTGGCAATCGGCTTAGTATTTTGTTCAATAGGGTAGCTTGGACACGCAGTCTCAGCTCTGGCATTCAAGGCTTACAGCTCGCTCTTGTCATGCAGTCTCAGTTCTTAAAGTTAGGTTTCAGTTCTCAGTTGACAGATGAAGTCTTTTGGCGCAGATGTATCTGGCGCCCTTAAGGGGTTCTGTTACAGGGGGTAGGAATGGAGAGGGCGACTAGATCCTTCCTAGTCAGGCTGGCAGAGAGTCTCTGGGTCCTCCTACTACTGGGCAAGATCAGTGGGATTCACAGGGCACCTCACTCACTTAAGAGGCAGTACCTAAATCCTGTCACTCTCAGAGGCATAAGTCCCTGGCTAGGCCCTACCGCCTACACTCCTGGTGGATTCTTCCAGCTCTGCTTCACCCCAATGGCCAACTCACCACAAAAGTTTCCCTCCCACGCTTAAGTAGCCCTAGGTCAGGTGACCTCTAGCCAAGGCGGCAAAAGTAAAACCCCACCTCCCTTCTAGAAGGTTCCAGCACATTCCAGGAGCTTCCCCACTCTACCTATGGGACAAAAAGGCGGGCTGGTGTAGCAACATTGTTGTGGGTCCCAGCCAGCTCCTGGCAGCTAGGGTGCTACTATGAAAAACGACCACCCTGCAGTAGCAGGGGTCGGTGGCAGCCATCTTGGGAGAAGGGAGCACCTGCACCTTAACACTGCAAAAACGAAAAAAATGAGGGAAAAAGGGCCAAGTCCAACAGACCCAGATCGTTTGGTGTTGACCACCACTTGCGCAAGAGGAGCGGAATAGAGGAGCCTGACCGATGAGATAAACTGCGGGCCAAATCCCAATTTGGAAAGTACTGCAAACAGGTAGGGCCATTCTATAGTATCAAAAGTCATAGAGGCATCCAAATACAGGATGACAGCGTCCTCCTGCACCGTTCTGGCCCGCTCTGTCACCCCATGAACTCGTCTCAGATTTAGAGCAGTGTTGCAATGGGGCATAAAGCCTGACTGATCTGGGTATACAAGGGAATCAATCACTCGTGATAGGAGGTGGCTAGAAGATGGCAAGTATTTTAGGTTCTGCATTGATCAGGGAGATGGGTCGGTAAGATGCGCAACAGTGCTTTGGTTTTCCCTCCTTGGGGATGACCACTATCGATGCCAGCCGCTGGTCTGGTGGCAGCTCCCCCTTTTTCCTACTATCCTCGACATGGCTCGCAGATGCGGGCCAATTTGTCTGGGCACAATTTATAGAGCTCAATGGGCAACCCATTGGGCCCCATCGCCTTACCCGGCTTGAGAGTCCTGATCGCCTGTGCGATTTCATCGCTGGTCATATCGCTATCCAAGTAACTCGATCATCTTCAGAGAGGACCGGGAGATTGATGTCTCTGAGATCAGTCGAGTCCACCTCGAGGAGAGACAACTGCGTCTGATATACTGCGGTGTAGTGTGCGGCAAACTCGCCGGCAATGTGAACTGGGTCTGTGATCCTCGCACCCAAGTCGGTCATGAGTTCAGGCACGAGGCGGCCGGCTCGCTCCTTCTTGTCCAGTCAGGCGATGAGTTTCCCAGCTTTGTCCCCCCATTCGTACACTCTACCATCTCTCTCCCTTCCCCAGGACTTGGCACGATCCGTGGCAATGGCTTTATATTCATCTGTCTTTAATCGCAAAAGATGCTCTGCTTCCAGGGTACCCTCCCTCCCCACGTCTGCCTCTAATCGTATGACGTCCCTTTCAACTGCCTCAAGCTCTTTGGAGTTCTCCTTCCCAACTCCCGCCACAAGAGAGAGTGCCGCCCCTCAAACCACAGATTTGAATGCCTCCCAAAACGTCTAAGGGGAGTCTACAGAGCCAAGGTTCTCACGAAAATAGCAATCAATCGCTTTCTGTAGGTCCGTGCAAACCGACGGGTTCCGAATGTACCAGGGATTAATGGGCGCCACCATGTCAATTCGTTGGTCTCCCAGCACCAACCTGGTCCACACCGGAGAATGGTCAGATATGCCTCGCACTAGGTGACGGACCTCATGTCTATGGAGTAGCTGAGAGGCCGGCAAAAGTGAATAGTCAATGCGGGAGGAGCTGTGATGAGCTCCAGAGAAGAAGGTGTATTGCAAGTCCCCGGGATGGAAAGCCCTCCAGGCGTCAGACAGGCCAAATGCCTCAATGAAGTCGGGGAGACAGCTATTAGAGGGCCCCGTAACACGTGGGGGCCGACGGTCTAACTCACCAGACGATACAGCATTGAAGTCACCCCCACTAAGAGAAAGCCCTCCGGCAGGGAAAGGAGCAGGGTGCCCAGATCTGTAAACGTTTAAGCTTGCAGTCCCGGCGGGACATACACCGACACCAGGGTCAATGCTCTACCCTCCCACTACCCAGTGAGTGCGATATATCTCTCACGTTCATCAGCATATGTAGACTGGGCTGAGAAGGGGAAGGAGTTTTTAGCCATGATGCCCACTCCCCGAGACCCACTAGTAAAGCCCGAGTGGGCAAGGAGCCTGTATCCCCATCTATTTAGGGCTTTACACATACTCCCAACCAGATGCGATTCCTGAAGGAGGACTACCTCCGGAGAATGCAGTTTAATATACTGCAGGACAACAGTGCGTTTTAACTTGTCTCCCAGCCCATTCACGTTCCAACTAAGTAAGGTGAAACTTTTGTCCCAGTGCGGTCCCATGGTGGAGTGCTGAAGTGGATTCGTATCCCATAGGCATAAGAAAAGATAAAAACCACATCCAAAGCCATGTGTATCATTAGAGCCGATATAACAACAAAGAACAAGCCCATCCCCCCAAGCCCCTGTTCAACACCCGCCTCCCTGTCTCCCTGCATCTCGGGCAAAAACCAGCCCAGTAAACAAACTGCGCAGAGTGCCTGTTGCCCCAAAAAACACCCACACAAGTTAAATACGGGGATTAAGGCCTGCACCCACCCAACTCACCCCTCCACCCGAAAAATAAAGGGGGAAAAGAATAAAGGAACACAGTGTACTAGTCCTGGAGTAGGAGGCTACCCAAGATCAACAATTAAGGATGCATAGTCCGCAGCGTAAGCATGCACAGGTCTATGATGGAGCACCTCCCGCAAGGCCCGGGGTCAGAATTGCCAGAACACACAGGAGCCCCATAATAGAGTTAGACTACCTTTGGGCCAACATAACACAAAACGGCGGTCGTCACCAGGCTCAGCGTGGGATGTGCTCCCTGGCGTCTCTCCAGCCCTCCAGCCAGTCCGCCGCCACCTCTGGATGATCAAAAAACCAGGTCTTCCCATTCGCCTCTATTCTAAGTTTGGCAGGAAAAAGCATAGAGTATTTCAACCCTTTGTCTCTCAAAGATTTTTTAACAGACAAAAATGACCTCCGTTGCCTCTGCACAGCCTGGATGAAATCCGGGAAGAAGGTTACAGTTGAATTTTCATACTTGAGAGGCGGCGAGTTCCTGGCATGCTGCAGTATCACGTCCCGGTCTCTGAAGTTCAGGAGTCTCGCCAGGATGGGCCGCGGCAGAGCCCCCAGCTCTGGGCGACCTCCCGGGTCTCGATGTGCTCTTTCCACCACGAAGAACTTCGAGAGGCCCCTCGGCTTGAGATGATTTTGCACAAGGACTTCAACGAACAGGTCCGGCATCTGCCCTTACGATTTTTCCGGAACACCTACGATGCGGGCGTTGTTTCTCCGTGAATGCCCTTCATATTCATCCAGCTTATCTTCCGCAAACTTTTTAAAGGTGTGTAGAGCCTGGACCTCAGTCTGGAGTTGCGAGACATCGTCCACTAGACTCTGAGCAGTGATCTCGAGTTGTTTGACTTTTTCGTGTGTTTTGGCGAGATCTGCCCTAATCAGAGTCACCTCCACCGTGATGGCATCGGTGCGCTGCTCCATGGATGCGCACACCCCTGCTATGGCATCCATTACATCTTTAAGGGATAGTTCAGGGAGTGTGTTCTCCGACCCTCCAGTAGATGCAGGTCAGGCCGGGCGCTCTGAGACGAGGCCCTTGGGACAGGTATACTTGTCCAGCTTGCTCTGCTGCGCCGCCTTTAGGCCCTTAGCACTCGCCATTGCTTCCGTCACCAAGGGGCACAGCCGTGTATTCTGCACTCAGCCGTGGGGCTCCCCACCGAGACAGTCACCAGAGAATTATCAACAAATAAGGGAAAATCAAGCCCCTTACTAGCTGCAAATTGGCTTCTCCCCGTGAGTGCCCCCCCAGGAGCCACAGGCCGAAAGAAGATATCTCTCCCGCAGGTCACCATGCACCGGACACACCTCCGTTGGTCGCTCTGGGCGGTTGGTATCGTACCCACTCACTCTCCAATTCACACCGGCACTATTCAGGGGCCCCCTAAGTCATGCACCTGCAGGGCCGGGCCACGATGATCAGTCCCCCGGGGCTGCACTACTCACCGCCTCTCTGATGTGGCCCTCCGCCCCTCCGTCCGAGGCAAGACCGCCCCCAGGGGTACAGCAGGAAATCCCTCGTCTTGGCGACTCGCGGACCAGGCCGCAAGTCGCGACGTTGATTCGGCGCATGCCCGCCCCACGATGTGGGTACGGCGGCACCAGCAATCACCGCAGTCCGCGCCCACTCGTTGCAGACAGGCGTCAATCCACGGCAGGCAATGCTCTGTTCGCCCACCTCCGCCAGAGACAGAAAGCGGACCGGAGGGGCCACAAGCACCTGGGGCAGCCGTTCCCCACTTCAGGGTCGGATTTATAAGGCGGATGGAGGGGTTTTCTGGTCGGGTGGAGCGGAGCTGTCCTAAAACGCACCATCACGCTGCAGCGCGTAACCACGCCCCCGGAAATGATAATAGTTGAACAGAGTAAGCACATGTGTGGAACCACAGTGCCCATGACTGATACACCTGCCTGTCTAATAGGGGATCACAGCTCCAGCACCAGACTCCAACATACAACATGTGCATGAAAATGCCATTTCCCACCATCAACATGAGTGACAAGGACATAATACATGGTTGAGTCCTGCCTGATCTGTGGTCCTGCCTACGATCCTCGACCCAATCACTGTGTTTCAGTCCTCTCATATGTTTGAGTCTTCACACCTTTGCTGGCAAACCTCTTTCTGGCCATCAGATTACCTCCTTAAGCACCTCTCTCTAAAGATGAGCCCGCTACAGCCGTTCCTTCTTGCCTCCACCTACCTATTTCAACTTGCCGTCCTGCCTGAATTCTGCAATGCCCTTTTTTCTGTCTACCTGCTACACAGGGAGCCTTTTCCAACATCTCCCTACCAGCCTCTACCTTCCTGCCTTGTACAACCTGTAACTATCAGTTACATCTAATGTATTGCTTTCTGGTCCTCTGTCTGAAGTCCCGTGTAATGCTTCTATCCTAAATTTCCTTTGTCACCTTTCTCTACCCGTCTCCTTGTGTTTGCTGCACACTGCCTGCCAAACTCTGTGTTGCTGCTTCCCCTTACCTCAGAGTAAATGATGTGGAAATAGTTGCAGCTATTGTAACCCCTGGCGATGCAGACGTTCCATGATAGGCACCAATGTTACAAACCTCCCCGATCTCATTCCACACAACGTATGGCTGATGATTTTAGGATTAGGCTGTAAGGAGTCACGTGTAAATATACCGTTCTACCATGAGCCTAACTAATTTTACATTCTGAGGAGTGGCCATTCACACCTTCACAACCCCATAGCTCGTTCATCCTACTTCCACCAACGTTCCACCAACTTCATTACAAAACTCTACACCTTCCATAACACAATCTCACCTCTCCTAGCACAGAGGTGTGGTTCAATCTGCATCTTCTACATGCCCAGATTCACAGCGTCTGATGAAGGGCTCTGCTCTTTTTTTGCATATCATTGAAACAGCTACCCACCTAAAAAAAGGATTCTCCTAATGTTCTACATTTAGAATTGATTCTGCTTACAGGTTGTTCAGACTATTTGGGTCCACAAGGGATGGAGCCAAGGCACTGCAATTACTACATGCTGAATCCAATTGTATTTGTTACCTTTATTTTAATACTGCCACGAATTATACTATAACTTCTGTGGCTCTATATGAAAGTGAGTTGGGGTCTTTATGAGACATGCTGACAACATGTAAAACATCTGAAGTAAGCAAATTTATTTCAATGAGTTTATTTTATGCATGATTAAACTCTCTGAGAGTAGAAAGTAAAACAAATTAAAAGTGAGTTTAGTAGTTTGTGTGCATCAGTGGATTGTAAACTGTAGGGCATATTGCTGGCAAAAAGAAATGGTTTTAAATTGTAAAAAATGGTAGGATGAAGAGGTGGGTTCAGAGCTTGACAATACTAGGAGAAGGCACATCCTATATACAGGTAGATCAGAGGACTCTGGAGCACACCTTGCTTCTCTTTATCTTTATTCTCTGAGGATTCTGTGTAGTAAATATTTGGGCTCCTTTTCTTCTACCATCTCTCTGTATAAAAGATGCCTAACAAACGTAATTTTTATGGAAAGGTTATACAAAAACACAGAAACTACATTTTCACTGCATCCTTCAGGCCAGCTAATCTGTTGTAACACCCACTGCTAAATTTATTAGGCGGTATAGTATCGCAGAAAGAGTGCTGTAACCATATAACCTTCAATGGGAAGAGGCCATAATGTCCAGGCGTATGTATGTGTACTATCTCTCTATAGACTGAGAAGACCATAGGAGACTGATAACTATGCTACCCTTCCCAACTAAACAGTCCTCCTTTCTGAGTGAGGTTAAAGAAAAATGTTATCAACTGGGAAAGAATTAAAATGTGCATTTTCTGTGTTAATCCTGAGCAGCCAATCAGGAGGACGAGAGATGTCGGATATCCATCAATACATTTTTCAAGGTTATGAAATATTTGAAAAGTTATAGTTTTGATATGTTCGCCCTTATACCTGCAGATGGATGTCACAAAATAAGAGGGGCTCCATGCCAGGATTTAAAAAAGTTTCCTCTATGTTCAGTTGCATCAGGCGACAATGTATGTTATGTGGCTGAATAAATACTCAGGCCCCCCCTTTCCTACTTATTCTACTGTAAAGGAGGTAAAAGAGAAAACATATATTATATATATAATATATATATATATATATATATATATATATTATCTACTGGCGGTCGCCAGTAGATAGTTATAGTTAGGACCACGTTTCCATAGGAAATCCGCAACATTCTATTTGGAATAACTTTGGCGCCGGTCTACGAATCCTCGCGAAATTTTCAAAATAGGTGGGGCGCTATGCTCCGCTCCTACCCTGAAAGTCTCGGGGGGATTCCTCAAGCGGGGGCTGAGATAAAAGGGGGGTCCCAAAACGCGTTTTTCCCATGCATTTTTCCATAGGACCTTTAGACACAGCTACAGCCCGAACGGCTGAACAGAGTTCCTTGAAATTTGGCAGAGAGGTAGTCTACAGGTCAAGGAAGTGCCTTTTGTAGGTTTGGTGTAAATCTGTTCAGTAGATTCTGAGAAAATAGCCTTTAAATCAATATATATATCTGAGGCAGCTTACGGTGCGCTTACCGTGCGCTTACCGTACGCGTACGGTGACGTGCGCGAGCGCGATTCTGATTGGCCGTTAGATCTTAGTAAACATTCGAATCGGTCGAAACCAGGAAGCGGCGGCCGCCATTTTCTCTCTCGCACTCTGACAGGGGGTTGAATAACAAAGGGCAAAAACATGTAAAGGGGCTGTTTAGACAGCTCCCAAGCACCTAGCCATGTTGAGGGAGTCCCCAACGATCCCCCAAGTGAAAAAAGGCAATTTGAATTTTTTCGAAAATTTCGCCGATTACGCTTACCGTACGCGTACGGTAATAAATAATAAAAAAATATCCACACTCTCCCCACCCCATGTGCAAACGGTGCCCCAAGGGCACCATTTGTGCATGGCATAATTTAGTTAAGCAAAACATATATTTTACCTGTCACAACGATGCTCATTATATGTCCTCCATGTGCGCACGGTGCGCGAAGCGCATCGTGCGTTCATGACCCATCTAGCGTAACGTGGGCACGCGGTGCGCGAAGCGCACCGCGTGCTCACTGTGCGCGCACGGTGCGCGAAGCGCACCGTGCGCACACGGAACGAACTGCGTTAAGTGGGCGCGCACGCCGCGAATGGCGTAAAGTAACTTAGCATTTAAAAAACCGTACAAATTCACTGAAAAAACCATAGGTTTCACACACGTTATAGTTAGGAATTAGCATTTAAAAAACCTTGCAAATTCACTGAAAAAACCATAGGTTTCACACATGTTATAGTTAGCTGGACATTTTACTGATAAAAAACCAATGAAATTCCCCCGTTATAGTTACTGTAGGCAACTATAACTCACGCGACCGTAATCTTCTGCTGATGACATATGTGTCTTTATGAAAAAAAAATATTTGTAATATATGTATAGCTAAAATTTAATGGAAGAAGACATGGGCAAATAAGTGTCTAAATACAGTATTAGCATCAGCAGAGGATTACGGTCGCGTGAGTTATAGTTGCCTACAGTAACTATAACGGGGGAATTTCATTGGTTTTTCATCAGTAAAATGTCCAGCTAACTATAACATGTGTGAAGTTTATATATATATATATATATATATATATATATATATATATTTTTTTTTTTCTTTTTATTTAACCTGTAATGTGTCCTCATGTAATGCAACTGGTGCTATGTAAAGCGCTCTGATACCCGATTCGGGTAAAGTTTGCGCTCAATAAAACTCTGTAAAAAAAAAAAAAACCCTGTCATATGGCCATTCCCTATAGGTTTTTGGAGGAATACAAGGATGAAATAAAGTTTGCCTTTAAAGAATAGATGATTGGGGATGCAAAAAGTTAACATATATTTTATTTCCTTTATTTTCCTGGAAGATGTTTGTCTTTAAAATACGGTTGTCCTAAACCAGAATTAATTGTAAATCAAGGGCATATTAGATCCGAGAGAACGCCAAAGCTATCGAGAATCTGTACACTGTTGTAGATCTAAGCTCAGGTGACTCACTCAGAGCAATGACCCTCTGCACCATTTCCACAACTAACATGTTCCTGATTAGGGCAGTTGAAAGAGGGGGGCGTGGCTTGGCTCCAGCCAAGATGGCCACACCTTGATCGTGCTCCGACGTGCCTAATACTTTAAAACCTGACATTCGTACCTAACTTTTCACACATCTGCCCTAAAAACAAGAGCGCACAGCCTCAATTTACCCTGCAGACTGAGCCCCGGGCGACTGCGGTGTTGGGCGCCCTTGCTGTGATACAGGCAGGCTGTGTTTCCCTGCACCGGCTCAAAGAGAGGAGGAGCATCCGACCCCACAACCATGCGGCAGCTATGTGAGGGCTGAAGTGGAGCACCGCCGTACCTCGGGTACCCTCTCTGGCTGATTTTGCCCGTCCTGCCTGCCAGAGAGCAACAGCGTGGGGCCCACGCCTGGCTGTGGCGCGGGACCGAGACATATGGGCCAGCTATGGACAGGGACTTACAGAGGCTCGCTGTGCTGGCATGTGAGGAGGCAGGCACTCTGGCCCGAGGGCATGCAGACTTTCCCGGACTGTGTAGCCCAGCTGGTGTCTGGGTGGAGGCCCCTGAGGTCCAGACAAAGGAGATACGATGCGGCATTGGGTGCTCAGAACCCTGGGAGCTGCCAACGTTGAAGAAAAGGCACACGGATGCTGGGTTAGAAGGTTCCGTTGCTGATATTGTACCCAATATTCAAAGGATAGCACAGGCGGTGTGTTGAACTTGGCAGCCCCCACTTACTCCGAGACTGCTATTGTGCAACTGCTGCTGCTGAGCCGACAGGAAAAGTGCTATTGGGCCCTGAAGACCTGGGGGTGTATGAATTCAGTTTCACTGTAGACTGGGGCTTTATTCCACCTTCCTCATCTATCCCTCGTGGACAATTGGCCCTGGGGGATTTCTTTCTGCGCAGTGAGCTGGGCCTGAGTGCTGGCTGTGCTGTTGAACCCTATTGAGGTGAGAACTTGCTCACTTGGGACCTGCTTAATACGCCTGGGGGCCGTGGCGTTACAGGCCTGAAATAGCAGAGGCGGCAATACCTGTCGAATCATGTGTGCACGAGGGAGTGGATCCCCATTGGAGAACTACACCATTGTGGCCCCTAGCTGGACTCGCGCTCCCACCACTGGGTGGAGGCGGGCTGATACTCTGTGGGCTTCTGGACCAGTGAGGGGCTGTGCAGGCGACCTGCTGGGATAGCCCACGGAGGTGTGTGCATCTGGAGTGGAACTCGGCCTCTGAACTCAGCTCTGGGCTCCCATGCTGAAAGGGCCTGACTGTTGCTTGACTGATCCTACTACTCCCACCCGAGCGCCACACAGCACTGGCTCTGATAAATTCGAGTCCATTAGGGATTGAGTCCGACCCCTTCTCTCTCATCTTCTTCTTTGCTGTCGGCTCTCCGAGGCTATGGTGAAACCTAAGAGACAGGCGCAAGTACAGTCCAACAAGATGGACAAATATGCAGGGACTAAACCATCCTTTGGTGTGGCGGGCCTATACCGAGGCATCCCTCTGAGGTATTATGGCAGCAATCTGTGACCTTAAAAGTCCTCTGGAAACCAAAATAGATGCTGTAACTGTTGACGTTACTCTCTTAAGGGCTGATATTAAGAAAATCACAGGGAAAGTCACCACAGCGGAATCATATATCCACCTGCTATAGTCTACGTCCAAAAAGTAGGCGGAACAAGTTCAATACACACAGTTATGGCGGCGAATCTTGAAGATCAAGAAGGCAGGGCGCACAGGAACAACATCAGAGAGGTGTGGGTCTCAGAAGGGGTGGAGGGACCCAACGTGGACCTCTTCCTCGAAGACCTATTGTCAAAACTCTCCGTCCCAAGCGCCTCTCAAACTTTTTCTCCATTGAGCAGGTGCATAGGGCACAGATAGCACCGCTTAAGTCCTGGGTTCCCCCAAGTATGATTATTGTCTGGATTATTAATCACAGAGATTGTAATGCCATGCTACAGGCTGCTCGCTCCCATGATGATGTGGCATACAAAAATGCCACAATACGATTTTTCCAGAACTTTACACAACAAATAAAGCCTCAGTGCCAGAGCTTCGATGAAGTCAAGAGGTGCTCCAACCTGCTGTATATGGAGCGGCTGCGAGTGCTGGAAGAGGGTAAATCGAGGTACTTCAATACACCAGCCGAGGTGCGGGACTGGATCGAGGGCTGGTGCACTCCTGGGCGAAGGGCCCAGTGAGAAGCGAGGAGAGGAAGCCCCACTGGACAGCAAGAAGACACTTCGCCTGAGCACACTCAGGAACATTCCACTGAAGGAGATATGACTGGGGTCTGCCTGCGGACCTGAATGACCCTGAAAGCACTGACCCCCTGGTCACTATAACCGGTGGCCGAGGGGCACAAACTGGTTGAGTGGGTTGATGATCGAGATGCCTGGACCCGAGCACCCCAGATATAGCTATGATCACCAGGGAGCAAATGATGGATGATCCTAAGGCTGAGAATAAGAGATGATCTGGGATACATATATGAGGTAATTTTGGTATGCTGTGGGGTTATTCATAATATGCACAGTCATCTAGAGTGTCTTGGAGGCGCCGGCCATCCTTTACAGACACTATATGTTACAGTTCGGGCGACAGGCGCTCTGCAAGTTGGGTTGGTGGGCGTTTTCAAGCCTACTATGCCGGGTAGCAGGGTAAGAGGAGTTTTCTTGGGGAAGTCAATTAAGTTATATTTTGAAGGTTCTTTCATGATTTGATATGTTTTTGCCCAGTGGAATGGGACTTGGAATCCCTCAGTAGGGAGGGAACAGGTTTTTCACCTGGCCACACACTAGGTAGGACTGCCACAAAACACGTCACCTCGTAGAAACTCGTATTCACTCTGATTTGAAGATCTAGACATGGAATGTCAATGGCCTAGGCAACAAATTAAAATGCACTATTGTTTTACAGTATATCCTCAGGCACGCCTCAGAAATAGTTTTTATACAGGAAACTCATTTTAAAGGTAACCACAATAGGGCATTAGACCGATTTGGTTACTCCCTGGTGGCGCATGCGGGCTTCACCTCCAACTTGAGGGGCACAGGCATACTAATGAAATGCTCAGTACCTTATACATCTGGCCGAACATGGAGTGATCCACTTCGTAAGTTTGTAGCACAGACAGGCACATGAGAGGGACGTATACTTAACCTTTGCTCAGTTTACATGCCATCAAGACTCCATAGGGAAACCTTCCCAGAACATAGCACAATAATGCTAGAGATGCCTCCTGGTATGCTGATACTTGGAGGGGACATGAATGCGACAATGGACCTAAAGAGAGATAGAATGACCAATACAACGGAGGGTACTGACGCTAGTCTGCTTTGAGCCTTTGTAGATGCTATGGGACTAGTAGATTTGTGGCACAAACACAATCCCACTGCACAATAGTTTACTTACCTCTTGGTGGCACATGGTAGTTTCTCCCATTTGGATCACATACTCATGCACCACACGCATGCATCACACTTGCTGCACGGTATCTCTGATCACTTCCTGGTAGTGGTGTTGTTCTCGGGTCCCATTAGGGACATGACGTTGCCCACTAGGATAGATCCCTGACATCCAACAGACAGAAAATTCCAAGACAAAATACAGGAACAGACGGATCAATATTTTCAGGAGAATGAGGGGGCGATCGATTCACCATGCTCCTTATGGGAAGACTTCAAGGCAGTACTACGTGGCGGTGCCCAGGCCCTGTTTTGGGGCTTGAGAAAGGAACAGGCTATCAAGTGTAAGACGTTAGAAAAGAAAAACGCCTCCATTGGGACAGCAATGCTGGAGGGGTCACCACACCCTGACCAATGCCACAGACTCAAACTTCGACAACAAGAGCTGAGAGGCCTGGCAGAAAATACAGCCCGAGCGCACGTGCTGGCCACATAGAGACGCCTATACGATATTGGTGATAAGCTTAACAAGCTTATAGCCTAGCTGGAGAGGAGAGATAGGGGCAGGAATTAGGTAGTAGAAATCTGGGACTCTGCTGGTACATCACAAATGGGGAGGCCATAGAGGAGGCCTTTGCCACATACTATGAGCACATGTACTCCTCCACGACAAATCGGTCTGGCGAAGAGTCTGCTGACATCCTTAAAGATCTTTCCATCCCGGTCCTATCAAACAAAGATAGGGATGTGCTAGAGCAAGACTTGATGGTAGAAGAGATGGAGGGGCAATCCAAGAGTTGCAATCTGGGAAGGCAGCTGGCCCAACTGACTGAATGTGCAAGGATACAAATGCGTGGCTGACAAGGTGGTACAATACATGCTGCCCATGTTTCAGGCAGCTAGGAAGGAGGGCAGCCTGCCAATATACTAGAGGCTGGCTACTATTAGAGTCATCCATAAAAAAGGTAAGCCACCCGGGGCTTGTAGCTCCCACCGGCCTAAATCTCTCATGAACCTAAAGGCTAAGGTATTAGCAAAGGCCTTGGCCAATAGACTGAAAACAGTGATAGCCACGGTGGTCGACCCGAACCAGTCTGGGTTTATGCTGCACAGGGGTACCAGATTGAATTTGAAGCAACTCTACAGGGTATTACACATGACCGGAGCTCCCCAGATTGAAGATGCTGTTCTGCTCTCATTATATGGAAGGATGGCATTTGATAGTATTGAATGGACGTATCTGTTTGTTGCCCTTGCCATTTTAGTATTTGGTCCAGGTTCTGTACTTGGATTAGGCTCCTATATCAGGGTCCACTGGCGAGAGTGAGGGTAATAGGGCGTTGTCCCGTTCTGTCGCCCTCCACAAGGGTACAAGACAGGGCTGTCCCTTGTTCCCAATGATTTTTGCTCTGGGGCTAGAGCCCTTGGCTGCCTGGATTTGTCAGGAGCCCCTCCTGAAGTGGATTGGCATGGGACAAGACTGGGAGGAACAGATTTTCCTTTATGCTGACAATATCCTACTATTCGCTACCCAACCTAGCCTCACGGTGGATAGAATACTCCACATTTTTGAGTTTTTTGGGGACTGCTCTGGCTATCAGATTAACTAGGATAAGTCCCTTATATTCACCCTTGCCAGGGGTAGCCTAGCTTTGTTGTCAATGTGTGTAGCCCAAATCATGACAGACGGTTGTCAATATTTGGGCATTTATGTTACACAAAGTGCTAAGGAGTTCTTGGAAAGGAACCTATTTCCCCATCTGGAACGCCTCTGAACTTATGTTGATCACTAACGGACACTCCCGGTGTCCTTGATGGGACGGGATGTGCCATTCAAGACGATGGCCCTCCCCCGACTACTATATGTCCTCCAAAATACCCCCTGGAGGGTGGTGCCTGAATTCTTCTCTAAGGTCGACAGTGAACTGTGCAAACTCCTGTGGGATAGGGATAGTTCACGTATCTCTCTCTGTAAGCTACTACTCGAGGGGTATATGAGGTTGGCCAGGCAGTCCCTCACATACGTATCTACTACTGGGCAGCCCATTTGATCATAATCAATGATTGGCTGTTTATGGATGTGGAGGAACCGGCATATCGAGTCAACCAAGAGGCTATGAGGTGCTGCGGCTACCCATCACTACTATAGGGTAAGAAACGGGAGAACTCATGACCGATTCACATATAGACAGTGGTGAGAGTGTGAAGAGAGGCCACTAGATTTCTGGGATGGGAGGGCAAACTCACCGACAGGACTCCACTCTGGGACAGTAACTTGCTGAGACAAGTCAGGAACCTGAAGGGTTTTCATAAATGGGAGCTGCTGGGTATCGAGCACTTGGGAGTTGTTTGGAGAGGGAGAGCACTGCTGAGGTTTGAGGACCCAATGATCGAATACAAGGTGGGGAATCCGATCTAATCATTTACAGTTAGGTCATGTGATGCTCTGTCATGTGCTGGAGGGAAAGCAGTTGCCGAAATCAATTTGTTAGAGGACCGAGTGCTTTAGGACCCTATGCTGGATAAAGCAATCTCACTGACCTATAGAATATTAATGAAACAACTGCCCAGACCCCTTAAGGTCCCTGTGAGACGCATGGGAGGGTGACATCGGACTTATCAGTGATGACTGTATGGAGGCACTGCAGAGCCCTAGGGAGGTTGTGATATGTGCCCGCTTAGGATTAATACAATTGAGGATACTCCACAGATCATATTCCTCCAGATCACTATTACATTGTCTGGGGTGATATGACATAGACCTGTGTGTGAGGGAATATGCTATGGTGGGGTCCTTCTTTCATAACCTCTGGGATTGCCCCATGATCTAGCAACACTGGAAGGCGGTGGTCCATGTTATGGCCCAAGTTCATAGGTCTTACTGTCCCTCTAGAGGCTATATTGCATGTGCTACACATTACGGGCATATCAGAAGATCTGGCAAATGTTAGCGGCTAGGATGGCTGTGAGAAACATTCCACAGGGCATGGGGAGCAAATTATTCGTGCAAGATAGAATCTACTTATGTACACTGAGCAATTGCTAAATAAAAAAATGTAATTAAAAAAGAGATGTGCTATTTTTTTTACACATTTATTGCTGAAAAAGCCGAACTTATTCCTGCACGATCTCCTAGTGAACCTACAAAGAGGAGAGAAGTTCTCTACTTACGTATAGATTCCTTATGATATCTGTATTTTCTGTTTTTCCCTAAAGTCCTTAGATAATGAGGTTTTCAGTCACTACATAGTGTTGCATGTGCTGCAAAAGACATACTAAGGGAATGATAAAAACTAATTATTATTTAGTTGAACTGTATGCTTTCATATTCTATAGGATCTCAAGCCCTCTTTCCATGACTCAGTATGGGATCTCTAGCTCATATTTTTTCAGGGGTGGGTGAAAAATTCTGTTCAAACTGTGGAATTGGTTGAATTTTGGCCTCTCCATGTTACTCTTTAATGCAGAGCTCTGGCCAAATATCGCCAGTCCCCACGAGGTAGATTTTTTTCCCCACGAGGGTCAAAATATGCGAGCTGACAAGCACGAGCAAGGTTTATCGTACCCTAGCGCAATTTTCTAATACGGGTGGTGGCTGGTGTTCACAGTCAGAGGGCTGCCATTAGAGTAGATTTGTTGCAGCTCAAGTAGATTTTTCTACTTGAGCAGAGCAAAATCAACTCGAATGGCCGCGTGCTCTTGCATGGTGCATTTTGTGCTGATTTTTAGTGCTGCTTGTGCAACCGGCGCTAAATTGCAGCTCAAGCAGTGCGAGCTGCATATTTTCGGCCCAGAATCTCACAGAGCTTTTCTGTATTCCTAGTATTCTTGTGACAGTTTTATAAACCTATAATCCTTATTCAATGTTCAATAGAGGTCTACAGTCCTAAGCAATCCTCAAAATAGTAATAGGGAAGTAGTATATGCTCTATAGACAAGAAGAAACAAATGAAAGCAAAATGATAGAGTAGAAGAATCTGGCACAAATTTAGGGACTATACTAATAAAATCCTTGAATGAGCGCACATAAAATCCTATTGGGTGGACATTTCTTCTAAGCATTTAACTCTATTTTGAATTCTATTCCTGTCTCTGGCTTTGTCATGTATTGCTTCATCAAAAAACATAAATAATTTTGTATTTTTCTTGTTTGTAATTTTTTACCATAAAAGCTCTTGGTATGAAATAATAATAGCCAAATAGAACATTTTAGTTGTTAATGATAGCCCTAACCACCGAACATTATGATCTACCTGTAAATTACAACATTTACATAATTCTGTAGACTGTTTGCCACACTCTAAATCCAGATATTGTGTATCAGCTCAAAGTCAAGCAATATATGAGCCACCTTGACACAATATAAATTACAATATCAGAGAACCTGGAGTTTATTTTTAATGAAGTTTTGCTTAAAGGCTCGCAGACCTCAATTATTGGTTAATAAGGAAGAACAAGGTTTGTGCTGCTTTTACAGAAATCGATCATTTAATAGAAGAAGTGCAATCACGTATCCAACTACCTTCAAAATATTAGTCAACTACATCTTCCCATTCAAGCTCACACTCTCTTTTAACCTGAGCTCACTTTTCATCTTAAGAAACGTTCAAGTATCGGGGCTCCCTGCCAGTGTTCTATCCATTGTACAGACTGCAAAAGGCTAGAATGTTTATGAGTTTACTGTATCACTCCTTTCCACTTGGATCAAACATCTAGGTACAGGATCTAAGATTACCATTAATAAATAACTGGTATGCATTTTTCTATTAATAACTTGTTTCTTAGAAGGCCAATTCAGAGTTAATTTTTAATTTCAACTTCTTTCGTCTTAATAGAACTCCAATCACCACATTAGTGACAAGGCAGAATTTAAAACAAATGCCATTATTTTAATACATCATCTATTAGGCAAACGTCTAACAAAAGGTGGAATACATTATATTCAAATTACATTGACTTTTACACAACATGCTATTAAATGTGGTGGCAGAATTCCAGTTATTATTTCATACTGTAAAGTAATTAACGGCAGCAGCTATTTGTTTTTTTTGTGGTGGTGCACTATGTGCTTTGCTGACCTGTCCATTCATTCCTGGCAGGAATGGAAGTGGCTGGAATCCATGAGTCTACATACATGTCCATCATGAAATCTGATCTTGATATCCGTAAGGACCTGTGCGCTAACATTGTGCTATCCGGAGGTACTACCATGTACCCAGGCATTGCTGACCGAATGCAGAAGGAGATCACAAGCCTTTCACCACAAACAATGAAGATTAAGGTAATTTCCAACAGCAGTACCACATGCAAGCCATGGAACCATTGTAATGAACAGGATTGGAGGCTGGTTTACTCTGTAGGTAACTTTCGGCTTGAAGTCATGATTGGCTCAGACCCTTCGACTACTAATACTAGTACTACTACGCATTATCAAACTCCACAGTCCGTCACACCTATGAGCAGAAGGAGAGCTAAATGCTTGTAAGATTAAATTGATGAGCACTTTTGTTAAATGTGAATCAACACCATCCAGGTTCTCGGAGTACTTGAGAAAGGAAAACAGATTAGAATAATACTTAACATCATACACAGAGGAAAACAATATAATAGTAAGACAATTCCATAATCACTGATCAAGACCCAAAGCAATATAATTAGGAGCCAGATGAAATAACATTATGAATACCAATTTCCTAATTGCGATTCTCTCCGAATCGCAATAAGGAAATCTGCATTCCTAATGCATGGCACTCTTTTGAGTTTCATTAGCAATTCCTAGTGAGTCACAAATAGACCTGTCTCATGCATATTAATGAGTAAGGTTGCAATTTGCGATCCACTAGGATTCTGTAGCCATCATAGGGATGGTGGTAGGGATGGTGGTCTGCTGAGGTCAGAAGACCACCGTGTCTGTGACTGCTTTTTAATAAAGCTATCTTTTTTGTTTGATATTTTTAAGAGCAGCTCTTACCCCTTTCGCTGCTTGGCACACCCCCCCCCCCCCCCGTGCTAAGCCTTTTTTTGACTATTTGGGGTAGTTTGTGCTTGGGCCCCTGTAACGTTTTGTCCATATAAGGGTGTCACACCAAATTTTCGTCATTTTCTTCCAACATCAAGGCGATTTTAAAGGTACCCAGGGTTTGTGGACACAGAAATTAGCCAAAATACAGCCACATTGGTTTTTTTTTAGAAATAGGGAAAAAGTGCTGCAGAATAAAGCGTCAGTTTTTTTCCCCTGCAAATGGTATAAAGAAAGGGTTTGGTGCTGAAATCACCATCTTCCCAGTTTTCAGGGACAGACAGACTTTTATCAGAAAACCAAAGTTTTCTACACAGTTTTGGCATTTTACAGGTACATAGCCTATTTTTGATACTTTTTGTGCATTCAACCTCCTTCCAGTTATTGGTAGAAATGGGTGGGAAACCAATAATGGATCCCAGAAAGCTATACATTTCTGAAAAGAAGACACAATTCTGAATTCAGCAAGGGGTCATTTGTGTAGATCCTTCAAGGTTTTGTTACAGAAACTGTTGAAAATAAGAAATATTGAAAATGAGTTGAAAGAAACTGCCATTTGTGCCAACGTTTTCCCCTGTAACTTCTTCTAAGTATGACAGATTGTTTAAAGCAATGCATCGTTACATCCACTGGACCTTTCTGGTTGTGGGGATATATAGGACTTGTAGGTTCACCAATAACCCGAGGAACCCAGAGCCAATAAGTGAGCTGCATCTTGCAATGGTTTTTCACGGGTATATACCTATGCATTTGGGAAAAAATATACAGTTTAGAAGCAGCAGTTATTTGCACATCTCCGAAATTGTGGGTACGCATACTAGCATGTGAATTATAGGACTTTTTTCAAAGTGACTTCTTTTTTTACACATTGTCTTACATTTGGAAGGCAGAAATGCATAGAAAGTCAATAGGTAATAACAGTTGCTCTACACTTCTGTGTTCCCCCAAGGCTCCCGATTAAAATGGTGCCTCACTTGTGTGGGTAGGCCTAGTGCCTGCGACAGGAAACGGCCAAAAAACGCAATATGAACATATAATTTTCTAGTGAAAACAGACCTTTTATCGCAATGTGCCTAGCTGTGGATTTTGAACCCTAGCTCAGCCGGCACCTAGGGAAACCTAGCAAACCTATACATTTTTTAAAACTAGACACCCCGGGGAATCCAGGATGGGGTGACTTGTATGGCTCTTCTGTTACTCAGAATCCCTTGCAAATCTCAAACTTCATAAAAATAAAAACACATTTTCGTCACATTTCTGTGATGGAAAGTTCTGGATCCACAAATACCACCCACCCCACATTCCCCGATGTCTTCTGATAAAAATGGTCCAAGGCATTTCGGTCTCGGGCTTTACCATCGTTCTCTCAACCCCAATGGGTGCAGAAGAGGAGACGCTGGCCAGTGGCTTGGATCTTTTGCATTCTGAGTGTGGAAAAGTAAAGAGTCTTACCTCTGTTGTCCCCAGGGTGCAAGGATGCAGGGGAGCTAGAACCTTTTCTTCGCTCGCTTTTGGATTGAGAGTCTCATGGGGGGGGGGACCTTGGCTGAACCAGACCCAGACAGTAGCCCCCAGTGACTCGCACATTAGTCTATCTTTTCTGTACAGCTGGCTGAGATCAGGGTCGGACTGGGACAGAAATAGACCAGGGCACCAAGGTAAAATTGGCCCCCATTACTGAATCAGGTGGCCACAAGTAGTTGCCCATGTTTGTAAATTTGGGCAATGTTACTAATCCATAATGTTCAACTTGTAAGGCATGCTGTTTAAGTGTTTTGCAAACTGTGGAAGACTGCAGTTATTTGAGCTTGCTGCAGGCAATGTTTGTTTTATTACCAGGGAAATAAACAGTAAAAACGGACCCAATACACTATATAACAGGTGCCCTAACAGTCCAAAAACCAACACGCACACTGACTTGCCAGACAAGCCCATTGGCACTGCCTGATTGCCCTATAGTCAGTCAGTCCTACCTATGCTGAGATAAACAAAGTTTTCTTTGCTTTTATTACGTTTTTCATGAATAAAACAAACAGTTCCCTTTGCCTGCATTAGCACATTCACAATCGTATCGTTTGTCTAGATGTTTGTCAAGTTGTTTTATAGTTAACATCAAGGAGGCAGGTGGAGAGCAAGCAGTCTTGCCAAACACCAACTCTTCCTCAATTTCCCCCCTCCCACAGCCTCCCCTACTCTCCCACCAGAAATCAGATATCACGCAACAGTTTGTGTCACATCAATTCCTGTAAGGCAAATCAATCCCTGGCTCTGTTCAGAATAGACGTGTTTCTGTCAGATGTAGAATTTTTAGGTATCTTAGACAGGTACTTCCTCTGTATGTGTTGGAACAAGAAGTCAATGCATGGTCCCCAAGATTTCTGAAAGTGTGTTTTTCGTTTCTCTAGGGAGGCAGGGAGTTTATCCATTCCCAATAGGTTCTAGAGGCTTTGGAACCAGTCTCCCTACTCCGGTGGCCACTCTACACCAGCATGCTGTTATCGCCACAAGTGTCATGGCTTTTTTCCCCGCAGTTTTATTTAGCACAAACTCGACCCAAAGGTATTGCAGCGCTTTCTTTACATGAGCACCAGTTGCGTTGCACAAGGACACATTAATTTTATGTATGCACGGGAGATTAAGTGATTTGCCCAGAATCGCAGGATGTTGAGCCCACGCCCAGACTCAAATTTGGTTCCCCAGCTCCAAATTCATCAGTTCTGACCCTTACACCACATCCTCATTCAATTGCCCCTTTTCAATTCGTAAAGGGTATGGCAGTTGATTGGGAAGTCCCAATAAGGTTTTATGCACGGAATCTCGATAATGCTTTGTTAAACATATCGTTAATACTAATAAGAACCTCCCCTCAATAATGTGTAGCTTTGGCCAGTCCCACAGTAGGTGTGTCAAAGTAACTACACTTCCGCAATTCCATTTGGGAGACATTTTGGGCACCACTTGTGAACTTGTTCAGGCGTATAGTACCAGTAACGTGCCCTTTTTAGGTCGAGCCTGGGCAGCGCATGCGCTGCACAGCAAGGCATGTTGTAATGGATACTGTGACTTAAAACCCCTCCTCTTTTTAGGTCTCGCGCCTAGCGATGTAGTGCGTAGCACTGCTCACGCAGCGAGTGTCCTTTTGTCCGGGGTTCAGAAATGGAGCCTGGAATCGCACATGCACACGCTTGTACGTGTGCTTTTCCTTTTGTGCTACCCCATTGGCCTTTGCGTGCGTCTTTTTCTAAAAGACTGCACGCAATTGGCCAAAGACGGACTCCTTGCTCCGCCCATGGCCTATTAGTGTCTATTACGCGCTTGGTGCGCGTAATAGACACTAATAGGCCATGTGGTTTCAATTATCGTGCCCCGACACAGGCGTGATAATTGAAAGCATATGGCTCGCAGTGGCGCGCGTGCGCGCACCACTCGCGGGCTTTTTTGTTTTTCAAGCGGAAGTGAAAGCGAACGCTTTCCCTGCCGCTTGTTTTTCATGATGAGACTTGACCCCCCCACCCCATTGATCAGAAAGCACTAGACAAATAGAGAAGGGGGACCCCTGAAGACAATGAAGGCAGGTAACGCAGGGGAAAGTAAGTTAAATGTACACTGAGAAAAATGCACCTGCCTACATTATGAAGCAAATGGCCTAACACATAGGTCCCTTAATATTCTATCACTACCTGGAGCTGAGCAATATCAATTTTCAAGCCATATAACCACAACCTAAGTTGGAAAAAATAAGTTTCTTTTTATTGACATAGGATTACAACAAGTTTGCCACGCATTGGCAATGCATAATTACAAAATGAATTACAAAATGAAAAACATAAACAGAATTCTTAAATGTCCCATACATCACAACATTCATACTAACACACATTCAAACCACAACAACCGAAATATCAAGACTTGGTCAAGGTGGTGAAACTGCCAGGTGATGTTAAACTGAAGGTTTGTTCGTGCGTCATCCTGATGACAAATAGGAGTAACATGGGAGGAGGCACGCAGTAAGTTCAGACGCCTATACGCGTTTCAGTGTAAGGCCCAGAACGGTGCCACAACTTCATCAGGGCGGAGACCAGTAGGTAATGGGGGGGACAACAAAATGCACTTCAAGTCTGTCTGGTAGATAGAAATATATAAATTCACTGGGTTTTTGTAAATTTATTCAAAAACGGGTCCAAATGAATACATGATCCACAAAAAACAAAATTTGCACGATGGGGGATAGTAAAAATCAGGTCAAAGGAAATTTCCCAAAACTGGATACAGAATAAAATCCTTGGACGAATCACTTGAGGCAACAAAAGCAAATATCAATGATTCCGATATTCATAGCAAGTTTAGATGATCAGTGCTTAGTAATATCCCACCGGAAGGAGTTACTGTAAAAAATGTTTGACAAAACAAATTATGGGTCGGAGTAGCGATGCTCGAAATCCTGGGTAAAGGTGTCAGGGATTCTAGAATTTGCCAAAAACATTATGCCATACAAAGGATGATCTGCAGCATTTTGGAGTACGGGAGGTATCCGGACGGGAAAACCAATTATCGTGCCCAGACACAGGCGTGATAATTGAAAGCAGGATGTATGACGTTACAACGCATGCTGTTACAACGCATGCTGTTACAACGAAAGTTTTACAACGCGAGTGCATTGACAACGCAGGACATTACAACGCAAGTCTTTACATCGACTTGCACTAGATGGCGTGCTAACATTAAAAAAGTGTAATTTACTATTCCAACTCCAGTCCACGTAACAGTAGGGAAGGTGTTGGGATAGTAAACTACACTATTTTTAATGTTAGCACGCCATCTAGTGCAAGTCGATGTAAAGACTTGCGTTGTAATGTCCTGCGTTGTCAATGCACTCGCGTTGTAACAGTTTCGTTGTAATGGTAGTGCGTTGTAAAAGTTGCGTTGTAAAGGTTGTTCCCCTTGAAAGCATATGGCGAACGCTTTCCCTGCCGCTTGTTTTTCAGGGTGAGACTTGACCCCCCCCACCCCATTGATCAGAAAGCACTAGACCCCCAATGCGCATCAAAACATGAGCATCTTATGACAGGCATACAGGTAAATGTATGATTTATCTGTCTAAGCTGCCTTACTCTAAAACTTAAAAACTATGCGCTTCATTAAAACGTCCTAAATAAATGAACTTGTTAACTGTTGACACGGACCTCTCTCTTGCAGTTACACATCATTGACAGCCCTGCAGGTTCCATCATTGTTGGGGGCCGAGGTGCACTGGGCCCTGGACGAGAGCCACGTCATCAGTCTGTACACCGCTTGTCTCGCGGGGCTTCGAGGCAGCAGCCTAAAGTCGTCATCACTTGAGGTTCCTGCCTCGCGCCGCCCGTGAGCAGACCGCAAACCCTACTCTAAAGGTCACACCCGGCTTGTTAGGACATATCTCACATGGTCTGTCGGGCATACGGCGGCAGCTGGCGTTTCGTGGTCGGCGAGACGGAGGTTGAGTGGTGTGCAAGTCATCAGAGCTGGAAGTGTGGGTGTTGTGTAAGAGCGCCTGTGTTACTGTCATCGGTTCCCAAAATGTAGAGGCGCGCCTTCTGTGGCGCCTGGTGCACCGATTCCAGGACTGTAGGCGCTGCCAGAGGGCCTCAGCGAGTCCTTCCGAGACCTTGAGTGGCAGATGTCTAGGGTATTAGCATTGTGCCTGTCACAGGCTAAATAGTCCGTAGACTTCTATCATTAAGTGCCACTGAGTTTGGCACCACATGCAATGGCAGTTTGAAACACGATCATATAAATCATTTCCTAGAAACTATACACTGTTAAAGATTAATTATACTCAGGACCACTGGAATCATGTGGCAAGGGAGGGTCAAATTATGTGGCAGGGTTGAGTACATTTTGCAGCTAGAAAAGGCAAATTATGCGGAACATTTTGTGATGTTATTACTTAATTATTTTGTAACTATTACACTTGTTAACACTGGCCATTGGTTGCACCTCAGTATTACTAGTTTAACACCCAAATCTAAACATAAGCAACAGAAAGGAGGCCAGTGAACCTTTCAAAGTGTCTTGCACTGCGTGACAACAAGAGTTGCTGTGTTTTAGTAACTTTTGAACCCATTGCTCTACAAACAAAATCTTTGTTTTGTTAAAATCTGCAGATTATGCAGCAGATTATCGAGTATGTGGCAAATGGGTCAAATCTATCATGATGTGATAAACTCTGCAGAGGCACAATCACATAATTAAACTGGCCCTGATTACACTGGGTCTTACGGTCTGCTCAGGCGTGGGATGAGAACATGTTGGTCCTACTCGCCTCTTTATTTTCACACCTTCGCTACTACAGTCACTGCTTCTAATATTTGTCCATGAGGGGCAGATGTATGCCAGCTTGTAAAGATAGGCATAGGGCAAAAATTTACATCCAGCAAACTAAAGGGTAATGCATGTCATAGACTGTGGTCATCCCGAAACCTAGCATAGATCCAGCCCTTGTGAACCAATGTTGGACTCCCAATTAGAATCTTGTGAAATATGAAATTCGTCATACTTATAGCCTTCAAACCACTCTCTTGTCTAGAGCAACTAGGATTATGCGGCATGGAGGACCAAATTATGCAGGACATTCTCAATCAGTATTCTTTGTATCCATTTGACAGTAAAACATAATTGTGGTGAACATACAAATGTTATAAATTATCTAACTAACACTCTAAATCCTTAAGTGTGCAGTAAATGCTGCAGCCACAGAAACGCCTAAATCCACTGACCTCCATCCCCTCAATGATGGATTCTGGGCTTGGGTAACTGTTATTATATACCTTTCTATATACCCCACCTCTCATCTTCCAAAGTCACAGCTGCCAACTGATCCTTGGAGTCCCTTCAGTGCCATGCTAGCATATTACAAGCTCAGGGTAACATTACTGTAAAGCTGATCTACCATGTAACATTACTACTAAAACTGAATTTCAATACTTTGAGTCAACCTCAGTGCAGTGTAAGTGCTCTTCCAGTAGCATATAACGAGTACACATAAACAATTTCATAGTGTAAATTTGTTGTACTAAACCTCTTAAATGCAAATAGTGAGTTTAAAATACACGTACCTGTGGGCAATGTAATCTCTAAATTATTTCACCACTAAGAGAGGATAGTCTGCATGACTGACTTGATGTATATAAACACACACACACACTTAATGTTCTCTAGATCCTCAGTGCAGGTAGTGGGTGACCTCAGAAAAATTATTTTGGGTCATCAAATAAAGAATTGAGAAGTTGCCTCAACCTCAACTTAATGTGGCATGATTCATCATAGGCGACCTCTCACACTGGAGTAGGATGATACCACTCCACCGGACTCAACCAAGTGTTTGAGGCTTAGGAGTTCTTAGATGACTCTTTCAGGACAATTCTGTTGGTCCTGTATTAATTATGATATGAAGAAAAGGGTTAAAATACCTAGGGGGTATACCCAAAGGAATTGCCTTTATTACTGGCTACCCTGGTATCAGTTAAATGATACGGGTATGGTCACTGGATCGAATTTTATCATGCGTCTGGCCATTCTAGGGGGAAAGACCACCAACACAGGTTTTGACCTATGTTGCCTGCCTAAAAAGGTCAAAAGTCTTTGTCAGGGTAGGAAAGGAAGAACCCCCTAGCTATCACAGTCATGCACTACTGAGAGAAGGAAATTATCCATACCATGTTAACATCAGGTCTGACATACACCCATGTCGATTAACCTACGGGCTTCATGGATCAGTATGTGTGGGAGGAAGCTTCTCCTTTGTAGTCATAAATTTGTGTTTAAAAACCTTGCATTAATAAAAGGCATTGTCATTTACAATACCAATAGGTCAAACTTTCTATAAAACGAGACCTATTGCATTGCAAATGCTTGTTTAATTTGTTCCCATTCATGTCTTTTACAAAGGCATGCTTCTGTTTGGTCAGCATGTCTCATTTCTTGCTTTAGATCCTACCTGCAGACTGCCCCTGCTACATGTAGTTTTCCACGTTCTTGAATTAACGTGGATTTGTGTACACTCCTTTTTTTGTTTTGTTAATGGCTTGTTAAAGGGGGCATCACTTTTTGGTGGCTAGGATGTAGTATGCTTTGTCGCAACTTTAAAAACTAATACAATTTGGCTGTTTCAAGTGTTTTGCATTTTTTAATCACATATTAGGGTGCGTTTGTTTAACTCAATTAATCTAATTAGAGTCTTTTTTTAAATAAAACCACTCTGTATCTTTCTTTTCTTTTTATGTTTAGTTATGCCTCACACTAACAGTCCCCAAGATTTCCTCTCAGTTTATTCTCAAATCTTCTTGGGACTCCAAACTTTTGGAATTGCTAATGGCCCATTAGGGGTGGAGTAGAAGGTTGCAGTCAAGCATTATATGGCAGCCAGCCCCTTGGTATATTAAACACAGTTTATTATGTAGTGTTCACACTTCTTTGTAGGTCTTGGGAGGGACCAAATAGAGACAGACCTGCTGTGACAAGACCCTGTATTTAATTATTTCTCTGGGATCCATCCGGCTTTGTTATCCTGCCTGTTGGCTGACAACCTCTGAACACACAAGGACATCTTCATTGCAGCAGACATCTTAATCATCTGCGAAACTTTAGCATGAGTGGAAACAGCCACTAGATAAAATTCCGATCTCTCTCCAGGAGGAACATTAAAGCCAAAGTTGCATAGAGGGAACTGCTCTAGACTGGATTGCGTCCTACCATCGAAACAGAACTAATGTCATCCATACCCACCTTTCTCGTTCAAACCATACTCCACAAACGCAGCGGTCCCTCAAGGCTCTATCATCTAGCCTATGCTTTTCAACATATACATGAAGTTATTACCGGTACTGATCAATCAATTTCACCTCACTTGCTATAACTATGCAGATGACAACTGGAATGCCCCAAAGACATTGGAAAATCCCCAATTTTCAGTTGTCTCAGAGCTGTGGATCAGTGGATGACTTGGAGCCATCTCAAATTGAACGCTTCCAAAACAGAAATACTCACGTGTGGTGATTGCAAACATTATGACCCGCTTGCCACCTGGCCTGATGAACTAGGATCAACGCCTAAAGTATCGAAGGAAATAAGAAACCTCGGAATGACCATGGATTCCAATCTATCGATGCTGTGGCCAAGTGGACAAACTAACAAGATCAAGCTTTGTCACTATAAAAATGCTGCGACAAATTTTCCCTCATTTGGGATTTCCACACAAGGTCCAAGCTACCATCTCCTTTGTTCTGTCCAAACTCGATTACGCCAATAGCCTCTACCACAGATCACCTTTAACAACCATGAAAAGGCTACAATGGATTCAGAACTCGGCTGCCAGACTACTCTTGCATATCAAACCACGAGACCGCATCTCACCTCCCTTTAAAGCCCTGCATTGGTTACCGGTTGCCAGAAGATCCACATTCAAGATGTTTTGTATCACCCACAAGCAATACATGGAATGGGACCACTCTCCGTCAGGAACATAATCACCAAACACATTCAACAAATGAACCTCCACTCTAAAGGGGCACCTCGCCTCAAAATCCCAAGATACAAGAAAAAAACCATGGGTGGCACATCCTTCTCTGTTCAAGCAGCCAAACTATGGAACTCTTTACCCCCAACATAAGATCCACCGATAGCCACCTTATCTTCAGAAAACTACTCAAGAACTGGCTCTTCCACAAATAAGCACCATACGCAAACAGAAATTTACAGCATAACTCTCTGTATATAAGCATTTATTTTCACTATAGATATGTACCTATCTTTGTGTATTGCTTTGTATAAACATGTAGAATAATTATGTTGTTTAAAAAAAAAAATTAAAGTACAATAACACTTGAAAACCAGCGGTAATCTGGTGCATCTTTGATCTACATGTACTTGCTTCCATTGTGCATCTATGTACCTTCCATGTACTTGGATCTGTGTGTTTGTTACTTTTCTCCTGAAAAATCATATCCAATGCACTACCCTATTTCTTACCCTGTACCTCTATCAATATCTTTAATCTACATATACTTACCTCCTTAATGCATCCATATACTTTCAATGTACTTATGGATCTGCATATTTATCACTTTCTTCTAATTTAGCATTTCGAATGCACTACCCTATTTCTCAGCCTATACTACTCTCAATATATCTTCTAGCCCAACTTTCTGACTCATCTCAAACTTCTTTCTGCTACTCTTTCCAATGCACTACCCTATTTCTCACCCTATACATCTATCGATATATCCTCTACATCCAATCTTTCATTTATCCCAAACCCCATACCACTACTATGATTCCCAAAATAACCCCTTCTAGACTCTCCCCTACTCTACCCCTCCTTGCATCATCTGACACCTCTTTTACTACACAGATCCCCCAAAACAGACCTTTCTAAACTCTTCCCTCAGACTCTTCCCCTGCCAAACCCCTTTTTACTCATCCAAAAGCCTCCTCCTACTGCTATCACCTCCCCCCAAAAAGAAAAAAAAATCCAAATCCTTCACTCTTCTATCCCTCCACTATCCTTTTCAATCTAAATAATAGACTAACATGTTCACTTCTCAAATTCCATATTCCTCTATACTAATTCACCACTAATCCTTTATGGGTCCCAGGGTAGCGTGCTACTCGCCACAGCTAGGGACTTTGCAAAAAAAGGGTCAGTTTTCACTGTAAAAATGTGGTGTGCTACTCGCCAATAAAGCGTTTCAACACTCCATCAGGGATACAAGCGCTATATAAATCCAAACCTTTTTCCCTTTGCTACCCTTCCTCAACCCATCTCAATCCAAATAACTGACTAACATATCCACCACTCGAAATACTTTCATGTTTCACTATACTAATTCAACACTAATCCTTACGGGTTCCAGATAAGCGTGCTACTCGCCAAAAAAGCGCTTCCAAACCCCATCAGGGGTAGGAAGCGCTATATAAAGACAAACCTCTTTCCCTCTTCTATCCCACTGCCTACCCTTCTCCATCCAAATAACTGAATAACATATCCACCACTCCAATTACTTCATATTTCACTATACTAATTTTCAACACTAATCCTTTATGGGTTCCGTAGTAGCGTACTACTCGCCAGAAAAGGGCTTCAACACCCATCAGGGGTAACAGGTGCTACATGAATGTTAACCTTTCTCCCCTTCATCCCTCCACTATCCTTCTCAATCCAAATAACTGACTAATAACCACCACTCAAATTACTTTCATATTTCACCATACTAATTCACCACTAATCCTTTATGGGTTTCCGGAGTAGTGTGCTACTTGCCCCTCAAGAAAGCGCTTCAATACCCCATCAGGGGTAACAAGCGCTATATAAATACAAACCTTTTTTCCTCTTCTATACTTCTGCTCTTCTTCCGAATCCAAATTACTGACTAACCTATCCACCACTTGAAATTACCTTCATATTTCACTATTCTAATTTAACACTAATCCTCTATGGGTCCCGGAGTAGCGTGCTACTCGCCAAAAAAAGCACTTTGACGCCTCGTCAGGGGTAGTAAGCGCTATATAATTGCAATTACAATACAATACTTGTGGGGGTAGGTCTAGTGCCTGCAACAGGAAACGGCCCAAAACGCAACATGGACATAACACATTTTTCTAGTGAAAACTGACCTTTTTCACAATGTGCTTGGCTGCGGATTTTGAACCCTAGCTCTGCCGGCACCTAGGGAAACCTAGCAAACCTATACATTTTTAAAAAAACAGACGCCAAGGGGAATCCAGGGTGGGATGGCTTGTGTGGCTCTCACCAGGATCTGTTACCCAGAATCCCTTGCAAACCTCAAACTTTATTTTAAAAACAAACACATTTTACTCACATTTCTGTGATGGAAAGTTCTGGAATCTGCATGGGTCACAAAATTCCACCGACCCCGCATTCCCAAAAGTCTTCTGATAAAAATGGTACCTCACTTGTGTGGGTAGGTCTAGTGCCCACAGAGGCGAAACGCAACGTGGACACAGCACATTTTTACAGTGAAAACTGACCCTTTTTTTGCAAAGTCCCTAGCTGTGGATTTTGAACTGTGGCTCTGATGGCACCTAGGGAAACCTAGCACACCTATATATTTTTGAAACCTAGACACCCAGGGGAATCCAGGAAGGGGTGACTTGTGTGGCTCTCACCAGGTTCTGTTACCCAGAATCCCTTGGAAACCTTAAAGTCCTGGAATCTGCGTGGATCCAAAAACTTCCACCTTCCCTGCATACACCAAAGTCACCTGATAAAAATGGTACCTCACTTTTGTGGGTAGGCCTAGTGCCCATGAGAGGAAACGGGCCAAAATGTATTGAGGAGACATCAAAATTACCTATCACAAAACAACTCCCCAGGGTGTCTAGTTTTTAGAAATGTGTGGGTTTGGTAGGCTTCCCTAGATGGCCGTCAAGCCTGGGGCCAAAAACCCAGGTGCCCCCCTTGCAAAACCAGGTTGTTTTGTGGTAGGTAATTTGATGTACCCACAATACATTTTGGACCCTTGCCTGTCGCAGGTACTTGGCCCACGCACACGAGTGAGGTACCATTTTTATCGGGAGACCTGGGGGAACACTGCGTGGTAGAAAATTTGTGTCAGCCTGGTGATCCCACAACTTTCCCACAAAGAAATGTAAGAACAATTTGATTTTTACAGCTAAATTTGAGTTTTGCAGGGGATTCTGAGTAGGAAAGCACTGGGGGGGGGGGGGGGTCCACACAACTCATATCTCCCTGTACTCGGCAGGGTGTCTAGTTTTCAGAAATGTGTAGGTTTGGTAGGTTTCCCTAGATGGCCGCCGTGCCCGGGGCCAAAACCCAGGTGTCCCCCTTGCAAAACCAGGTCATTTTGTGATAGGTAATTTTGATGTCTCCACAATATGTTTTGGGCCATTTCTTGTTGCTGCCACTATTCCTACCCACACGAGTGAGGTACCATTTTTATAGGGAAACCTGGGGAAATGCCGGGTGGTAGGAAATTTGTGGCGAGCCGGTGACCCCACAATTTTCCCACACAGAACAGTGAGGAAAATTTGATTTTTTTAAGCAAAATGTAAGGTTTGGGGGGATTCTGGGTAGGAAAATGTTGGAAGATTCATGCATGATATACCTCGTTGGACTCCCCTGGGTGTCTAGTTTTTTATAAATGTGTGGGTTTGGTAGGTTTCCTTTAGTGCTTAATTTGTGCCGGTGCTTAGCACTGGCACTTATTTATGAGGGGCGGGTCTATACATACCTGAGTGCCAACTCACATGGTGGCAATGTGTGTCACACAATATCGGCACTTCATACTGTCCACGGTAAATTAAACCCATGCCTTTAGTTAGTGTTGCAGTGGGTGGACCACTGGTTGGGCTGGATTTGAGCCTATGTTCAGCTGCGGCAGCGTAAGCGTAACCTTTTCAAAATTCGCCGCTGTAGCCTTAACATTAGGCACACACACACACAACGCACCGGCATTACTAAAGCAGTTCAGTTGAACCAAACCTAGAGCATGCCCCTGGTTGCTATGGCTGGTTTACACTGTTGATTAAAATGGTGATTCAATAACGTGTGCCACGTCTGGGTGCAGAGCTCTGTAGGAAGGAACCCGTGGAGCAGAGGGAGTGCGCCTGGGAGGCCTCGCACCAGTGAGTACACGTCTAGTGAGGCTGCGTTATTGTAACTTGTTAGCGGGACTGAGGAGCGATCACACTTACATGCAGAGCTCCGGGTAATCCTCTGGGAGGCTGGAAGGGCGGGGCTGGTTTTGAAACAAGGGGCTAGTTTTGTTACTGGGGGCCTATTTTGTTTAGCAAAATTGGCCCACAGTAAAATAAATCTGAAGGCCACGGTGCAGTGTCTGCACCAAGCCCAAGATGCTGCCAGCGTCCCCTTCTCCAGTCCCTTCTGTCCGGCGCCACAGCAAGCACATTGTAGAGCGCAGGCTTGGCATGCGCAGTCTTCGCAAGTGCTGAAGCCTGCACAACTTTTTTTCTCTTTTTAAAATAAACATCACCCCACCCCCAGGGCCGTCATTCAATCTAGTAGCGCGAAAGCTCTACAAATGCAACTGCGCAGGTGGTGGTTGCTCTGCCTTGCCCCCGTGGCTCCTGCCCTCGCCGTCACCCTGGCATGCATTTGCATATTATGTAATGCTTGTGCTCCATGCATAGAGCATACGCATTAAATAATATGCGGCCCTGCCTTCCATGCCTCGCTCTCATCTTGACACTTATTGACATATTATTTAATGCCCATGCTCCGGGTGGCACAAAGCATAAGCTTTAAATAATATGCAAATGCGTGCCTGGACTCCCCAGTATGCAGGAGCCCCTCACTTCTGATATGTAACCCATCACTGACTGCCCCTTGACTTGCACATGTGCCCAGTGCTCCCCGGGTGCTTCTGGTCTGTGGCCTCGAGTTTTGGACCAAGACTGTGTGAGGCTCTTTCCAGTGTCGTCGAGCCACGAGGATAGAGGGCGGCACAGGCAGAGCGGACTGGTGGTGGTGAGTATGACCTGCTAAGTTTGCATTGCCCGACCTTAATGTGGGCCATTTCAATGCCTTCTAGCCTGGGCCACAGGTGCTTGACATAGGGGTGTGGGTGCCGTTTCATCACTCCCCAAATAATCAGGGTAGAGTTCAAAAGGGGAATGTAAACTAAAATGCCTTTACTGTTCTTTTCTTTTCTTCTTGTCAGGTTTGCTGTGGGTTTAAACAGGTCAAATGGCAGGCTATGTAATCTGACAAATTGGTGTTCAATATTTTTAAACGGAAAGTGGTGTTTACTTTAACCCTGGGACAGTAAAGTTAGTGGCTTTTGTAAAACAAACTATCTGTAAAGGTCAAGGAGCTGCACAAATATTTCAAAGTTCATTTCAATGGAAAATGTGCTGTCAATAAATGACAGAGCGCTACCACAGCAAGCTTTAGTAATATGTTTGCAACCATGGTTTTAAAATTGCTCCATTGCATACATACCACACCCTCTTCACCTCCGCCAAAATGGGCGAGGCTCATTTGCTATGCTTGTTGTTTGTGTGATGATTGGATTTTTCACAATCCTATGACTTCAGTGATGGCATTGTCATTTTAGCCAATTTGTTTCAAAATTGTGCTTTAAATGCACTTTCGATTTCATCCTTCAAAATGATCGGGGGGCAGGGGAACCTCCTATCAAAATCTTACTTGAGGAAGGCTCCAAGGTACATGGGTGGTGCCATTCGAGGAAGTGGGTGGAGCTGGGGGAAGTGGGTGAGGCCTCCTACAAAAATTTGAGCACCTGGACTTAATAATTTACAAATTAAGCACTGGTTTCCTTAGATGGCGACTGAGCCCGGAATCAAAAACGCAGGTGACCCCCTTGAAAAAGCATGTCATTTTGTGATAGATAGGTGGGTTCCAGGATTGCAGACATCTTGAGGAACATAAAAACCACAGACATTTCTGAAAACTAGACACCCCTGGGAGTCCAGGGTGGTGTGTCTTGTGTTGATTCCCCAACATTTTCCTTCAAAGAATTTGCTGCAAATCTCAAATTTAGCTAAAAAGTGAAATTTTCCTCTGATATCTGTTTGGGAAAGTTGTGGGATCACCGCACGGCACACTACCATTCAGCGTTCCCCTCAGTCTCCCATTAAAAAAGATACCTTACTTGTGTGGATGGCCAAGTGCCTTTGACATGGAAGGGCCGAAAACATGTAGAGATTGAAGGGGCCCCAAAGCAGGTCCAAAAGGGCAGTTTATTTATACGTTTTAGGCTGACTTTGGGCATCCACACAAGTGAGGTATCATTTTTCTTGAGAAACCAAGGGGAATGCTGGGTAGTAGGACATTTGTGCCTGGCCAGTGATCCTACTACTTACCCACACAGAAATGTGAGGAAAATGTGACTTTGTAAGTAAATTTGAGGTTTGTGGGGGATTCTGGGTAAGAAAACGCTGGGGGACCCATGCAAGCCACACCACCAGCCAAGATTCAGTACACGCACACCACCATCCACACACACCACCAGCCAAGTGCCATCCACGCACACCGCCAGCCAAGCCCTATCCACACACACTGCCAGCCAAGCGCCATCCATGCACACACACCACCAGCCAAGTGCCATCCACGCACACTGCCAGCCAAGCACCATCCACTCACACCGCCAGCCAAGCGCCATCCATGCACACCACCAGCGAAGTGCGATCCACGTACACCGCCAGCCAAATGATATCAGTGCACACAGTCAGCCAAGCAATATCCATGCACACTGCTAGCCAAGCGCCACCCACACACTCTGCCAGCCAAGCGCTACCCACACACTCTGCCAGCCAAGCACCATCTCCACACACTGCCAGCCAAGCAGGGCTGGACTGGGAACAGCAACCAGCCCTGGCAGATTGCTGCTCGACTGGCCCTGGGAGGTGGGGGGGCATTCTAATAAGAAGCACCACTCCCACTTTTGTTACTGAGGCCCGATATTGCTGCACTGCTGCAAAACCAGCCCCCAGTGACAAACCCGCCCCCCATGGCCAGAAAACTGTCCCCCACACCTCCGGCCCACCGGGGAAACATCAGGTGCCCGCTACGTCCAGTCCGGACCTGCAGCCAAGCACCATCCATGCACACAGACAGTCAAGCATAAGTCCACGTACCATGCCAGCCAAGCGCCACTCCACGTACACCACCAGGCAAGCGCCAATCTACACACACCATCATCAAGCCAAGTGCAGGTCTACACACACTGCCAGCAAAATGCCAGCCAAAGGTCATTACACGCAGACCGTCAGCCAAACTCCAGTTTACACACCCACAAACGCTCCCTGGTTTCTAGTGGTTTTCTGCCCCACTTAGGTGCAGATGAGAATGTCCGCAACCCTACACCGCTTTGGTTTCACGAATGACTATCTTAAATGGGTACGCTTGCTCTACACCTCCCACACGGCGAGAGCTCGCACCGGCCGATATATCTCTCGGGAGTATACGATTTACAGGGGTACGCTGCAGGGTTGCCCCTTGTCCCCCTTATTAGTTGTACTTGCATTGGAACCCCTGGCAATAGCACTGAGACAATCAGCGGAACCCCTGGGAATACTCATTGATGGTACAGCACACCTTACTTCCATATACGCAGACGATATCCTTCTCTATCTTCGCGATCTATTGGCTGATGCGGCACCCCTCCCCACTATATTGTCAGACTTCGGGAAGATTTCAGGCCTCGTAATTAATTCAAAGAAATCACTGGCCTTTTTCTTCCGATAGGGGGCACGCCCGGCTGATGTACGATTTGGCACAGATTCTCTACCAGTAGCTCATACCACATTCAAATACCTGGGCATACAGGTATACAGATCACAGGTAGACATGCTAGAAGGTAACCTCTTGAGGGCCATTGCAGCCCTGCGCTCGAGTGTGGCCTTTTGGACATCTTTGCCCCTTTCGGTGATGGGACGCATTGCCATTTCTAAGATGGTAGTACTCCCTCGGCTACTATACTATTTCGTGAACCTGCCCATTGTGGTTCCCCAATCCATTTTCCGTACTCTGAACACTATATTGGTGGAGCTTATATGGGGAGCAAGTCGCCGAAGAGTGAGTCTACAGAAACTCCAGCTGGAATCCCGCAAGGGAGGGTTAGGGGTTCCTGACTTCAGAGCATACTATTATGCCTGTCAAATCCAATGGCTATCATACTGGACAGCGGGGAGGAATTTACAAGAAATAGGCTTCATCCAGAGAGATGTAGACCGAGGTACACTTCATTCCTTGATTTTGCCCAAGGCCAAACTTCCCTCACAGGGGCCGCCGTTGTTGAAGACCGCGCTACAATGCTGGAAGAATGCGCTGCAATATACACCTGCCATAACCCCTTATGCAGCCAATATTCCCTTATTGGGTGTTCCCACCCCCCCGGGGGCAGGCTTACGTGGGCTGGAACACGTGCCTGGATGGAGGCAGGGGTAGAGGAGGTAGGAACCTTCTTTGCTGATTGTACAGAGTACTGCTGCGTCGGGCCACCAGTACTTATTACATGCAACAGTATCACATTACATCAAGAACACGTGGGCACCGCAACATAGGGAACCCCCACAACATGAACTCAGATGTTCCCAGAGGCCCAGCACTGTTGCCCCCGTTGTAAAGGTGACGAAGCAGACTTTATCCATATGCTATGGACCTGTCCCTGTATACTAGATTATTGGATTGGTGTCCGACACTACTTAGGCAGTCACACATATGACAATCCAAGACAAAGCGCTAGAGTGTCTTATGGGGCTCCGTAGACATAACAAAACTCAAAAAGGTCCAACGACATTTCATAGACCTTGCCCTGCTACTAGTTATTAGGGCCCTCACTATGCGATGGAAATCCCCTAGGTGCCTGACATTGTCTAGCTGGCAAGATGACATGATACAATGGGGGGGTGCCGAAAGCGTGGCGCTGCGCAGAGAGGAGGCGAGGGGATTGCGGAAACTGCCTATCGCAATGGAGTGGGATGTTATCCTGGAGGAGTTCAAACAATTAGATCTAACCCCTGCACAGCGCACTCCCACACACGAATCTACTTTTGGTCTTCCGGGGTACACGGCTAGTTCCCCCCAGCTACCAGACCACATACCACGGTTTCTAGACAGGCGGAAATGCATGACACCAGGATAATATATATCAGATGAACATATGATTAAGGAGCCACAGACCAGGAAGGGGGAAGGGCAGGGAGGGGGGTTGGGAGAAGTTAGTAAGTTAGTATTAAATTGTATGTAAAGATGTTTGATATTAGTGCTATAGATACCAGATTTGTGGACGCCTATGTGAGAACAACTTCATTACCGCAAGGTGGAAGCATGACGAAGTATGTTGTTAAGTAGTAGTCATTCTCTTGTTAAATACGTACAATGTATAAGTTGTGAAAATCAAAAACAAAACACCATATGTATCGCTAATGTCCCTATTGTACTATGGCTGAGGTGTTTTAATAAAACCTGTAAAAAAAGAAAATAAAAATATCACTGAAACAGCCAGAATGCGTGCCTAAAAAAACAAAGGGAGCGACCTTTGCCTATGGGGCTTCTCACTGGCATGCCCATAAACATATCCCTGGTGCCTAGTGGGTAGATAAGGAGTTATTGCCCCGATCTGCCTTCCGGAGGGCAGAAAGCCTTTTTTGGTAGTGGGGGCATTAGCATGCCTATTCTTGGCAGCCCCCATGCCTACATATAAAAAATAAATCCTGGTGCCTAGTGGGCTTTCTGAGCCCTCCCCCTACCCAGCCCTCTCCCGGGGGACAGATTAGGGACTATTGCCCCCATCTGCCTCCCGGGGGAGGCAGAAAGGCTGTGGCAATTTTTTGGGGGGCGGTGGGGGCATTGGCATGTCCATTTGGGCACCCCCCACCTCTACATATATAAAAAAAATAACGGTGCCTAGTCGGCTCTCTGCCCCCCCCCCAGAGGGCATATCAGGGGCTATTGCCCCCCTCTGCCTACTGGGGGGCAGAAAGACTGTGGGATTTTTGGGGGGGAGTGGGGGCATTGACATGTCCATTTTGGGCAGCCCCCACCTCTATGTATAAAAAAATAAATACCGGTGCCTAGTGGCTCTCTGACCCCCCCCCCCCGTTGGGTATATCAGGGGCTATTGCCCCCGTCTGCCTCCTGGGGGGGACAAAAATCTGTGGAATTTTTTTGGGGGGTAAGGGCACTGGCATGCCCATTTTGGGCAGCCCCCACTCCTACTTATAAAAAAACAAATCCCTGGTGTCTAGTGTGCTTTCTGCCCCACCCGGGGGCAGATGGGGCCTATTGCCTCTATCTGCCTCCCAGGGGGAGTAGAAAGACTGTGGAATATTGCGGGAGGGGTGGGGCATTGGCATGCCCATCTCGGGCAGCCCCCCACCCCCAAATAAAATACAAAAATATTACCTGGCATCTAGTGTGCTTTCTACCCCCCAGGGGGGCAGAACAGGGGCCATTGCCCCCATCTGCCTCCCAAGGGGGGCAGAAAGACTGTGGCCATTAGCGGGGGTGGGGGTCTTGGCATGCCCATCTTGGGCAGCCCACACCCCTAAATCCAATTAAAAAAAATCCTTGGCATCTAGTGGACTTTCTACCCCCTGGGGGGGAGAAATACTGGAATTTTGCTGGGGGGTGGGGGCATTGGGCAGCCCCCACCCCTAAATCACATTTAAAAAAATCTGACTTTGTCCCCTCGAGGGGCAGATTGGGGGCTTTTGCCCCCATGGGGCAAGAAAGACTGGAATTTTGCGGGGGAAGGGGGCATTGACATGCCCATCTTGGACAGCCCTCACCCCTAAATCAAATTTTAAAAAATCCCTCATGTCTAGGAAATACTGATTTTGCCAGAAGTCATTGGGGGGAGCAAGGCCCTTGCCCAAGGGGCTGCTCCCCCCTACCTGGTGCCTAGTGAGTGGATCCCTGCTCGGGGATCGACCTTTTGGGCCAATCCCCAAGCAGGGATCCACTAGGGAGGGTTACCATTGGAAAGGGGAGATTCTCCCCTTTCCAACGATACCTCACTTGACTTTCTACGTGCGCATGAGCACATAGAAGGTGTAACTGAAATGAGCTTATTGGCTCATTTTAGTTTTGGTTTCTCTGAAATGAGGTCAGCAAGACATGCGCGCTGATCTTCATTTCAGAGAAACCAAACACACAGCCTCGGGAGCTGGGGAAGCCCTTCCCCAGTTCCCAAGGCTGTTGGGGCGAAAAGGAAATCCCTCTGGTGCCCGCACTAGAGGGCTTTCCAGTGCCATGTGATCGGACAGCTGAGAGCTGACTGACGCACATGAGCAGTGGTGCATCGGATAGCTCCCGGCCGTCCGATGCACCGTAGGGGTTAAAAAACAATTGTTTTCCATTCTCAAAGACGAAGGTGTCCCCTGGGATCCACTTCCAGTTTGCAAATGGGTTATCACCTCCTTCAAGGAGTCTGTAAAATATGAATACTTTCTGAACATAATTCGGTCACAAAACATTCATGCATCCAGTTCAGATTTGGTATTTGGAAGGGACACCCTAAACACACCCCTTCCAAATAACGAATTGCAATTTGTATTTCTTACATATGTAAAAGCATATTTGCAGTCGGAAACAGCTTGATTGGCTGCTTCCGACTGCAAGAATGTTTTGCACAAGTGGCCCTAAGTCTTCAATTAGTCTATGAAAATGGGCAACCAGATGGCCATTGTAAGGTCCCTCAGGAAGTCAACCCCTAATTAGGGAGCCCTGAATATTGTATAATCTCTACTATGGAATCAGAAACCTGCCTTTGTTCCTAACTCAATATAGAAGAGAAGCATGTAAAAGCAAATTATTCTATGGCAAGCTATAGGAAGTGATGGCATGTAGTGCATTTTACAGAATGAGCTTTGATTTGAACCTTCTTGCTGTATAGGTAGTCATTCTAATTCCCCATATAGTTGCTATGATCTGATACAATTTAAGCCCCCCATAGCAGGTGCCTGTTTTAGGAAGCTAGAAGTGGAATCAATACTCTCAATAGCTTCCTACGTGATGGAGTATTAATACTCCAGCTGAGACAGAACAAAGGAAAGAACAAATGCCTGAAAATTAATGGATTGAGTGCCAAGTGGAGTAGAACAATTTTAGAGGAGCAAGTTCGATAACAAAAATAACAAAAATCAGGTTTCACAAGCCGCACCAGAAGAAACTCACTGTCCTTCACCTGAAATTAATTCTCTTGTCTATTGACTCAGATAAGGATTTTTTTTTAATTCAGAGTGTACATTTCACCATAAAAATTCTGTGAAGTTCAATGTAAAGAAATTTACATTCACTCAGATTTCAAATCAGCTGAGTAAGATCCGGGAATCTATGATACAGATATAATTCTCTGCCATCAGGATACTGATGAAATGAGGTGGCTTATAAATGTAATAAAATTGGTACAAAGGCAAACGACTTCAAAAGCCCAAAGAAAATGTGTCGTGATCTTTCAAGCTGATACGTGGGCATTTAAAGTTGTCATAATTTCAAGTCCAAGATGCTATACGATTTTGATTTCTTAACCATCATCATTTACGACATTTGTCTATAGGATGAAAAACTGTCGGTCTAAGGTGCTCCTTTGGGATACCTTTCCGTTTGGTCATCATCTGCTGTTGGTCTCTTAAGACTAGCACTGGGACGCCCTGTTGTTAGGGCTGCCATGCGGTTACAAACCCTGTAACATAACATAACTTGCCATTAACATCATAAGACTACCTTCTTAATCCTCTTGGATCGTGCAAGGCCAGAATGCCATTAAATGTGCTTTTGTCCACTTTACCTAATTTGTGGGAGCTCACAATACTGCTGATGATACACATCATGCATTTGGTAAAAATGTGAAGCATCCTTACTAATTTAGGATGCTTCACATTTTTACCAAATCCAAGGTTGGCATTATCCGCATCGCATTCCCAACTCTCCCAAATCTTACATGCACCACATTTGCACCCACTTCAGTTTTGTTCCAATTGGACGATAAATTATATAAGGTGCTTCACATATCCTTGTACCTTGCATTATTAGCCTATGGATAACAAAGAAATGATGGCGCTTAATATTTACTGGTGTTACTGTAGCATAGAGTAATTTCACATAATCTGTCCACAGAGATTGTATGCTGCCCTCCTGCAATATATCTGTCCAGACCTCCGAAGGGTCCTTCATTTTCTCTTCCTCTGCCTCCAAGAAGTGTCCGTACCATATTGCCATTTCCTTGGCTTCCTGACTGGTATCCTGGAGCGAGGTCTCAAAATCCCAGTTACCTCTAACTTCATCCACTACAGTCAGCGCCCATGAAGTGAGCTGCAAGTACTTGACTTGAACCTGGAAAGCCTATTGCCTGTCATAATATTCAAAACCTCCCAGGGGACCAATCCTCCTGTTGTTATCAAGTCTCCCCATTTTGTTATCCCCGCTTGCTTTAAGGGCAGGCTGAGGGCATCTTGCAAGCATTCCGGTGTCCCCGGGGATTCCCAAATTGGAGCAAATTATGAGAAATAGCCAATCTTTAGAGTCCGTCTCACTACCATCCAAAGACTTAAGGTTGATCTCAAAATCTTTAATTTTACCTTAAAAAAAAGAAAAATGTGACTTCCAAACTTATATAGGAAAGGCTCCTCCCACATCTTTAGTGATTTCAGCCAATGTTAGACCCCAGGTAGTGTTCATAGACTCTCACACCAACATACGAAATCTTTTAAATTGGAAGGCCATACAATAAAGTCTGAGATCTGGTAGTGCTAACCCCCCCCTTCTTAAGGCTACTTCTTATTTTTTTCCAAGAGAGCCGAGCCTCCTTGGATGCCTAGATAAAACTAGATATTGTTCCTTGTATTTTATTAATTTCATCTTTAGGGAAGGTAAGTGGTATGCAGGTAAAAAGGTATGTTAACTTTGGGAGAACAGAAATTATTATCAAATTGACCCTCCCATATATTGACAGGGGAAAATTCTTCCACCCAGCTAGTTGTTTATCTACCTCCCTCATCACTTTCTTCAAGTTACGAGAAGGAATCTCATCAATTCTATCCACAATTATTATCCCCAGATATTTCATCTCTGAACATACTCTACCACCCCACCCTACCATGTTCTAGCACATTACTTCTGTTTTTGAAATATTAACTAAATACCCTGAAAGTGCATCAAATTCAGTTGTCAGTTGCTCTATCTTATTCAATGTTTGCTCTGGATCAGAAGTAGAAATCACCAAAGCATCTGCGTATAATGCAATTTTACTGTGCGTTGGGAGCTGGTGGATAGGAATGATCTGCTCATCTGTTCTTAACTTGAGCGCCAGAGCTTCAATGTATATATCAAAGAGAAGTGGGGACAAAGGGCAACCCTGCCTTGTCCCTCTGTTAATTTTGAAGCTCTCTGTCAGAGCCGTTTTGGCCATGGGGTGCGCGTTTAGTTTTTATATTGCCCGAAAAAAATCAATACTGAAGCCCATTGCGCCTAAAACAGCCCAAAGAAATGTCCAGCTGACACGATCGAAGGCCTTGGCGGCGTCGATAGTGATCACCGCCAATGGGATCGATCGCGCAACTGCTAGATCTATAGTCCCTATTAGTGAGAGTGTAAGCTCTTGTATTTGCCTCTTAGGGACGAATCTTTTCTGGTCAATATGTATCAGCTGAGGGTCCACCTTGGCCAGTCTTCTGGCCAATATACCTGTGTAAATCTTGTGGTCCACATTTAATAAGGAAATTGGTCGATATGAATCGGCCTTCCTCGGATCCTTAGCCAGTTTCAGGATCAAAGTAATTATAGCCTCATTCCACGAGTATGGAATCCGCCCTTACTCCTTATAAACAGAATTGAAGAGAGACACCATTTCCGGTACTATCTCCTCTACTATCAGCTTGTAGACCTCGACCTGAACAGAATCAGGGCCTGCCGCATTACCATTCTTCATATGTTTAAGTTGTTCCCGTATTTCCTCTTCTGTAATTGGGGCATACACCCTATTCCACCCTTCTGCTGTTAAAATCGGGAGACCTATGTTATTTAACTTATACTTTAAGACCTCTTCATTCGGGCTCTCTGATTCTGCAAATAGTTCTGAAAAGAGTTTTACCAAGCTTTCCTGAATTTCCTCCTCATTATTTATAATGTCCCCCTCAGGATTGATAACCAGCTCTCCTATATGGTTTCTCACCCTATCTGCCCTCGCCTTCCAGGCTAATAGGGCACCGCAAAGACTAGCCAAGTTTGTGTTGCAGCCTGTTCCTTGTTGCAAAAAATGGAACCACCCAAGGGCCAATGATGTTCACATATTTTTTACATGTCCAGAACTAAAAGAATTTTGGAAGACTGTGGAAGCCACTATAAGGGCTATTTTAGTGGAAAATATAAGCTCAACTGCAACACTGGTACTCCTCGGGGTTGACTATGTCTCCCAACAGGCTCTAAATAGTAAGCAACGGAGCTTACTATTTTATTTGTTACTCCTGGCCAGGCGTGAGATTTGTAAACACTGGTTGGATCCCCCCCACCTGAATTCAATCGCCTGGTGAGTGTGGTTAAATGGACATGTAACTTGGACACCCAGGGGATCCCAGGAAGAGCTGCAGAAATGTGGGAGGACTTTCTAAAATGGTCAGGCTGATAAGCTTACAGGTGGGACATAAAGTCTGATAATTAGTCTAATGATTACATCAAACCATGGATTAAGGTGGCAGGGGGTTCTCAGCCCCTCCCTCTTTGTAATAGACCAGTGCCGTGGACGGAACGAGTTCGAATACTGCTTGGACCACAGACGGATCGAGGGTGTTTACAATCGACCCAGTATGCAGTAGCCATGGTGTAATGAGGACACTTTTTATTTTTTATTTTTTAAATGTACCTTGCATTATTAACGGCATAACGAAGATCAAAAGTGTTTCTCCTTTGGCAAAGGGACTTGAGGAAAGCCCCAAGGTCAGCATCAAGTGTGCTTGAACAAGTGTAGCAGATAGTGTACTATATAGGTAACTATCATACAATGCCACATATATGAGAACACATACACACAGACCTTCACCAGTGCTTAATTTGAGGCGGTGGTTTCCGGTGCTCAGCACCGGCACTTAATCATCAGCATCAGCGCTTTCCATGAGCACCAGTTAAGGACACACTAATTTATGGGGAGATTAAGTGATGTAGCTAGAATCACAGGATGTTGAGCGAATGCCAAGGCTTGAACCTGCTTCACCAGCTACAAAGTTGGCAACTCAGGCCATTAAGCCACATCCGCTCCCCACTTTCTTGGTTAGTGGTTGGTTTTGTTTTAGGTGACGCTAACAGGAGAAATGGGCTGGTGCAAGCTGCCTCCTGATGAGAGCCCCAGCACTTATTTTTTTTTTTTACAAATTAACCACTGCTCTTCACCCCCAGGGTGGTTCCATAAGCTTAAGTAACCTAAGGAAATTAAAGGGTGCAGTACAAGTGAAAGGACTATAGTGACAAAGTGTAGGACGAGGAGTGTTGCAATAATTCCCAGTCAGTAATGAGAGTATTACCACACTATCCTTCAGCCTCAGTAATGTCCTTCAATCATGGAACCAAACCTCAAAATGAGTGGACGAATACCAACATCTGATCAACAAATAAACATAATACATGACTATAGTGCAACACTTCTAAATTTAACATTAGCATGAAGAATAGAAGGCAGTGAAGGACCATGGAACAAATGTAACCATGATAAAAATTCCCCATTTATAATTCTATTTGGGTTTGAATGGAGAGAGCCTGGTACCAGCACTACAAATGTCTTTATATGAAACGCCCTGAATCTCCACCCAATCATCACTCTCAGGAAAGGAGGTGCCTATAAGTGCAGAAAATATCATGAATAAATGGGTGGTGCAAACAAAATGAATCCAATGCCTCGTGTCCTCGTGGGTTGTCCACGAAGCTAGGGATCTAGAAAGCCAGAATGCACTGGCAAAAACCATTGCTTATAACTCCCTGTTATCATAGTTTAAAGATCTATAAACGTCTTACAAGTCTACAAAATACAGATCAAAAAAATGATTGCTTGTCTCTCAAACTTAATGAGGCTGGTAATGACCTTGAAGAAAGATTGAAGATCTCATTAACCGTACAGCCCAGGCTATTTCAGCAGCTTCCCCACACCAACGATTGGTGCAAGTTGGTGCAGGACTATTGTCATTCTCAATTCATGCACAGGAAACTGCTCCAAATATGGACAAAGGAAGAGAAGTGGGAATAAGAGTAGGAAAAGCTACCTTAATCTTGACCCAAATGTTCTTAGCCAATATCTTGCCCAGATCTGCAATGCCATCCTAAATCCAGCTTCAAAGATGCAGATGCATGAGTGAATAAGAGTGAGAGACAGCAAGAGGGGGCGATGCAGAGAGAAAGGTGTGGGCATGCATCCCCTCGCCTATATAACGCTTTAACAAAGTATGTTTTCGGTTAAGGAGAGGTCTGACAGTTGTGGACCAAATGTAAAGGTCTCAAAAGGCATTTCACCAATTGAACACTCTAGAATTTATCTTTCCAAATGTGGACAAATATTTCAAATGGGCCATTTGGGGCCCAACCTCTGGATTCTGACCTCTGTGACTCAAAAAAGAAACCCACTGCTGCAGCAGGCCACATTCCATACCACTTGTGGTGCAGCAAATGGACTGGATTTAGAGGTCTCTGCATGTACATTTATTGCACACTTTAACAGGGGCTGGCACTGCAACACTTCAGATCCAGCTCCCTACAAAATGTAGAAGAAGCGTCGTCCAGCGTTCATCTCTGCCTGAATAACTTTCCTTTCCAGATTCCTTGTTGCTGGTGCCCGCTTCATCTTTTGGAAAAGCAGGATTGACTTTGAGATAGATAGATAGATAGATATATTCAAACTTGAAACTCTGCCACAGAGAACAGAGATGCACTTTCCTTCAAAGCGCCTTTTATTCAAATTTCACAGCAATCCAGATATGAATCCTAAATGCAGGCCCAACGCGATTCAAACGATCACAGTCCTTGATCATGGGCCATTTTGAGACACTAATACCACAACACGCTTTATAGTCCCTCATTTGCATAATTTCAATTGTGCTCTTGTGAGCGTCATCATGACTTTTTAATGCACTAAAAGGTACCATACCATCATAGTTACCAAGAGAAATCAATTATCATATGCATATGTATATATATATACATCTTATGTTAAACTAAGATTGCTAAAGTTACAATTACAGGTTTCAAAATATGCATTGAGAGCTGACTATACACCAGTTGTCCAATTTTACAAACGTTTTGTGTTTTTTTTGCATTGTGGGTCTAGACGCACCTCCCAAGCTCACGCCCTCCGCACAGAATCCCGGACAGAGAGCTAGTTTCTGCTTGCAATGGCAACGCATGCCTTCTGAGAGCTACTCCTCTTAGTGTAAATGATGATGAGGAAAAGATTAAAAGATGAAGATGGCAAACATTTAACATTAGTAGAAACAGTATTCCCATGTGCTAGCAGGATAATGTCTCACTGAAGACCCAAGTATATCTTTATCATCACTACGACCTGTAGCTAAGGTTAGTACTCAAGATGTAGAGTAGGATCAAAAAAATGCTGTCTCTGTCCACCTGCAGCAAAGATTGTTGTTGCACATGTTCATATACTTCTTCTGTTGTTCTTATACAGGTCATTGCCCCACCTGAGCGCAAGTACTCTGTCTGGATCGGTGGTTCCATCCTGGCGTCGCAGTCCACCTTCCAGCAGATGTGGATCAGCAAGCAGGAGTACGATGAGTCCGGCGCTAGCATCGTCCACCGCAAATGCTTCTAAGTGGACTCCCCACAATGTCGCAGAACAAACATCAAAGCAACCACAGACAAGGCTTTCTTTATTTTTATACCCTGCATTTTTATACCCTTAGTCGAGATTTAAAACATTTTTGATCAAAAGAAAGATGTGATGGTACTCTACTCTTGTAAAGAGTTTCTCCATGAAAACATTTACAAACATGCCTTTCCAAAAGAAAGGTTTCTTCATACCAGTGTTTCTGGGTTTAGAATGCCTTTTGAACCATGAGTAAAGACACCAGAGGCAACTATTGGCAGTGAATGTGGTTGTAGATGCATCTCGTTCTGGTTTAATCAATCCCTGTTCACATTACCAGCTTTTATATCATCTTGGCAGAGTTCACTTGGTGTGGATGATGGTTTTGCTTCTCTTCTGGGGACATCTTGTACAATATTGGAGTCCATGTCACTGGGCGGAGTCTGCCCTTAGCTGACTACAGGGAATAAGCCATAAAGTCTGAATACCTTTGTGGGCGGCGCTGTTTTGACTCTTAGTGCCCACAGGACAGTGTTTCACTGGGATCATGCAAAACCTGAGTGTTTTCTTGACTGGTTCAAATACAAAGAATCAAACAAGTTTGATAGCAGTTTGTTTTTAATAGAAAATAAAGGTACGAATTTTAAAAGGTTTGTTGGGTGTCAAAATGTATATTTGCTGACTGATTGCAGGTAGTTAATGTGAATAACCTAAGTGGCTCACCGCATTTAAAAATCCAAAGCAAGTCTGCAGTGTGGTTCACGGAGTTAAAACATTTTAGAAGTTTCAAAATTATAAATTTACCTATATGTTTATATATTTAAAAAAGTACGTTGTCAGCCTGCTGTTAATGGGATCCCAAGAGCCTCGCTCTGAGCTTTGGGCAACACATCAAGGGCAAATCCATTGCCAAACCTTGCAATTTTACCCTGGAACGCATTTACTGCTGTAATTCGAGTTTGTGGGGTCAGAATGAGATGGATTGTGGACACAGTTGCACTGCATCCTGTTTCTGTAATTTTCTCTATCAGCAGCCTCTTTTACTGGCGCAACCCCCTCGGGATTAACCTGGAGTAACTTTAGAGAGGAAGGAACCTGGGGGGGCAGTTTTTAAGCACATCTCGGAAGCCGGATGCGGGTTCAAATACTGTTTCCATTACAGGCAAGGCAGGATTTGCTCTGGGAACAGTGGCGGCTGCTACCAAAACCAAGTGGTGAGGCAGTACGGGTGGGGAAAATAATATATATAAAAAAAGAACTTACCTGGTCCTGCCGCTGCCGGAGTCCAGCTTCTTCCAAGATCACATCTTCCAATTTCCCCATGTGGTTTCCTGTCCTAGGCACCTGGCAAGATTCCTTAATCAGAAGGAACTCTCAGCCATAATGTGCATAGTAATTTTACTATCTAGGAAAGATTTGTAATCTTTGGAAGTCAATTATATCACATGCTCATAAAACACGATGTGAAAGGAAGAGTCTAAAAATGCTGAGTAATAACATTAGTTTAAAGCAAGCAAAACTTAAAGGATTCTTTTCTCCTTTTTGTGTTTTTTTGGTGAACCAACTCATAAAACCGCCCAACATCAGTCACTGAAAACTAGCATGAGTTCCAAGTGCTGAAAGACAGCACTTCATTGCCCGTTTCCAGTAAGACACTTTTTTTAGGTCGAGCCTAGGCAGGCATGCTGTATTTTGTATATGGGCTATAGACACGCCCACCACTTTTGGTTGTTTAGATGACCTGCTTTTTAAAATTCCTTTTCTCTGGTTGGTTAATATTGTGCATCTTTCCCGCCTTTTGGTGCTTGGTTCCCTCCCAGCGGACATCACCAACTGATTCTTTTGGTTGCCAAGCTCTGACTATCTCTTGACTCATGAGCCCCTCCCCGCCATCCACCAAGTGCAAATGCAGCATCCATCCATGTCGTTATCTGAAGGGGGAACATTTAGGCCCTTTTCTATAGGCCACTGGCCTGCTGTTGAAGAATGTCATGGGATTTCGATCACTAATGGACTTTGGAGAATTGTGCAGCTGACCATGGTCGGAGACCCTCCACCTACTGAATGGGATCATCGAGGGGGCTTGGTTGGCCGGATGGGACTTTCAAATAAACTGGCTGCCGCCCTGGGGGCCCACCGTGGGGACGGGCTAATATGAATGTGTAATAGTACCCAGTGTAAGATGTCAAGGATAATGATGATACTAAGTCTATTCTGCATATGGCCAAGTGTGTGATTACTGTTTCTTGTTGAATAAAGACTAAATAAAGAGTTAAAAAAAAAAAGAATGTCATTGGATCCCCAAAGGTACTACTTAGCATATAGTTTGTCACCGTTTTATGTTGATCACATATTCAGACTGGTATTTGTTTCACCAGTACTATGTTTAATCGTTGACTGAACCACTTGGAATGGTTTACTATTTGTTATGAATGATACATGGACAGACATCAATGCTTTGATAGATAATTATTGTGTGCCTGTAAAAGAAAGTAAGAACAAGCATTTACAATGCAATAGGTCTCGCATTACTGAAAATTTGAGCTATTGGTGTCAAATTATTATTTGCAACGCCAATAGGTCAAACTTTCAGTAATGTGAGACCTATTGCATTCCAAATGCTTGTTTTCTTTACCCACTGGAGTAACAAGCTTAGCTTAGATGCTACTGTGATCAAGGAAAGGGGGCCCTGGACCAAACATTGAGTAGTATAAGACAGCCATAGTTGTGGTGCAGCAGACCCCACCATGTATGAACCCTGGTGCTGTACACTAATGAAAGCTGCACTCCTCTGTCCTTCTGCACATCTAGCGCCGAAGCCAAGTTAGCGCTAACAACAATGCGCAAGACACAAGCCGACAAGAGGCCGGCTGAAATTGCTATAAAAAAATTAAAAGGAGCCCCCATTTATTAGGAACCCAATTTGTCCAGATTCTTAAAAAAATGCGGAAATAACCATGTTGTAGGTTTGAACTTGTAGGAATGTCCTATATTTCGACTCGTTCACTTCACCATTTCCTCTCATGTTCTCAGTCACTCTCTCACATGGGGGATAATATATATATATATATATTCACTGAAAAAACCATAGGTTTCAGGCACGTTATAGCTAGGAATTAGCATTTAAAAAACCTTAGAAATTCACTGAAAAAACCATAGGTTTCAGGGGCGATATAGTTAGCTGGACTTTTCACTCGTACAAAACCATAGAAATTCCCCCGTTATAGTTAGTTCAGCTAACTATAACTCGCGCGCCCGCAATGCACTGCTGATGACGTCACATATTACATCACTCATGACATGGTCAGTGACATCACTCATGACATCACTGATGACATCTCAAATGACATCACTGATGACATCATCCAGTGAATGTGTGTTTTTCTGAAAATTATATATGTTTTATATATGTATATCTCAAGGTCGATGGAAGAATAAATGGGTATATAAATGTCTAAATGGATGATTTGTTTTTTGAAAAATTGATTGTATTACTGACTGATTAAGTGTATCTTAGTGAGTAATGTTTAAATATGTAAATATCTGTATCAGTCTCTCACTTTGTGTATAAGTGGCTGCATGGGTTGGTGAGTAGCTACATGAGTGTCTATATAGGTTATTAGTTGATTTTTTGAATATCAGTATGAGTGTCTGATGTCTGTATGGTTCGGTGGGGGGTATTACGTAGTGCATAGGTGCATGAATGAGTGACTCACTGTTTGTATGTGTTGAAGACAGCATGTGTGCAGGACTGTATGGGTGGATGAGTGTGTGCATGGGTGTGTTAGTGAGTGAATGACTGTCTCAATAGTGTCTCTATGAGTAACTACATATGTTTTAAACTAGTATATGTGACTATTGGTGTATATAAGTGAGTATATGTGAGAGTGAGAGATTGAAAGAGTTCCTGTATGAATAAGTATGTGTTTCTATAAGTGATTGTTTAAAAGACTAAGTATGTGTAAGTTTCTGTAGAAGTAAGTGTGGTGGTGTGTGTATAACTGAATATGCAGGTAAACGGATGTTTGATTCTTTATTAGCATGAGTGACTACGTGTGTGAGTAACTTTATGGATGAGTGGGGTTGTGTAACAGAATGTATAGGTGTATGAATACATATGATGAGTGAGTGCATGTATGAGTGACTGTATAGGACTGTTGGTGAATGAGTGGATGTGTATGTGGATCCTACAATTACTGAATAGGTTGTTGTAACTGGTATTGGTATATCCATAGTTTTGAAAATTTTAATTTCTATTTTTGAATGTGTGTATGAAAGGTTATATTAGGGGGAGAGGAGGTCTGCCACTCTATCACAAGGATGATGTCATCAGTGATGTCATGAGTGATGTCACTGACCATGTCATGAGTGATGTAATATGTGACGTCATCAGCAGTGCATTGCGGGCGCGCGAGTTATAGTTAGCTGAACTAACTATAACGGGGGAATTTCTATGGTTTTGTACGAGAGAAAAGTCCAGCTAACTATATCGCCCCTGAAACCTATGGTTTTTTCAGTGAATTTCTAAGGTTTTTTAAATGCTAATTCCTAGCTATAACGTGCCTGAAACCTATGGTTTTTTTCAGTGAATTTCAAAGGTTTTTTAAATGCTAATATCTAACTATGCCTACAGAGATAGGACATGTGAAGAAAGAAGGAAAAACGCACAGAAAGAAAAAAAAGAAATGCAGAAAGAAGCAACAGAAGTCCTCAAAGACGAAGAAAAGTGCAGGAAGAAATATAACGTGCAGAAAGAACAAACAGAAGAGCAGAAAGAAGCCTTGTTGCAAAATCATCCTGTACCCTCAACTTTTTCAGACGGATACTGGTGGTAACTGAGTCTGCCTAAGCAGTCCTAGAGCCAGTACTATGTTAAAAGGCACTCAGAATACAGTGAAAACACCTACATACACTAGGGCACACTATGCGTTGGGGTCCCCCTGTGATTAGCATGACCTCCTCTGTAAGCCCCTAGTATATAATAGGGCAGGGGATTAAAACTACCTCTTAAAACGCACCACAGGGCGTGTTTGAACATGTCACCTCATGCCCCGTCCCCTCCCTTCCCCACTGTGTAAACACACCCTGTAGCCATTTTAAGTTGGGAGATTAAGTCCCCTTGAATCCTGAGGGTCCCTAGGGTCCAACTAGACCACTAGGTACCTCCAGTAAGCGCCACAGAGCTGCGTTGCAGAGAGGTGTAAAAAGTGGCACGGCCTGCACCACCTCTCTGCAACGCAGAGCAGTGGTGCTTACTGGAAGCACCTGGTGGGCTAGTTGGACCCCAGGGTCCCTCAGGATTGAAATGGAATTATTTCCCCAACTTAAAAACGTGCCACAGGGCGTGTTTGCACACGTCACCTCAGGCCCCGTCCCCTCCCTTCACCACTGTGTAAACGTGCCCTGTGGCCGTTCTGAGTTGAGAGATTAAGTCCCCTTGAATCCTAAGGGTCCCTAGGGTCAAACTAGCCCACTAGGTACCTCCAGTAAGCGCCACAGAGCTGCGTTGCATGGAGGTGTAAAAAGTGGCGTGGCCTCAGAACACCTGTCTGCAACGCAGCTCCCTGGCGCATACTGGAGATACCTGTTGGGCTAGTTGGCCCTCAGGGACCCTCAGTATTGAAGGGGAATTAATTCCTCAACTTACAACTGGCCAGGGGGCGCGTTTGCAGAGTGCTGCAAGAAGGGGGCATGGCCTCCGGCGCGATGCAGGTCTTTTATTTATTTATTTTTAAGAAGGAGGGCTGTGTGGCCCCCTTTCTTTTTCTAATGTATTAGCCCTGGGGACCCCATCCCCCAGGGCCTGCACCCTAATTTTTTTTGTTGAAAAAAATTAATTTGGCCCTCCCAAGGCCTTAATCGGCCCCGGGGACCCCAACCCCCGGGTCATGGGCTTTTTTATTTTATTTATTTTTTTATTCTTTAGGAGGGGGGCTGTGTTGTTGGACAAACCGTATGTACCTATCACCATGACGATTTGCGTGATATTAATTAAAAGGCGACTATGCATACAATGAATCCACGTAGAATGTATTCACACCGCTAGTGAAGCTCTGACATGTCTGACACCCTACCGTGCCTAATCCCGGCACCCCCGCTGGTGGGTACTCTCCAAGTAGACACCCTTGTCGTTTATTTATACAAACATGGGTAGCTATTGACGGGCACATTTAATACACATGCACACCAAGCCATTCAAAAGGGATTCGACAAAAATTCGACCAAACTATGCAAGAAACCCCCTCACGGTTAATAAAACACACATCCACCGCCGGATGTGTAATACTTTTTATTTTACTCTCTGGAAAGGAGACAAACCTCACTTGAGAGTCACAGCGTGCTCCTGGCTGAGCCCAATGCTGTGTTACACCCACCATTGCCTGCCGAGTGCCACACACCTCTGTGTTGTATTCCACCATCTAGTGCTTATGCTATGACACTCTCTAGCCCATGTGCACTGTAACACCACCCCGTGAATATGTCATGCCACACTTGCCTTCGCACGGGTTATATTGCCCCATCTAACGTGCCTTCCTCGATGCCTATGTTATAAAGCACAGCGCTATGCCATACTTATTACAATCTGTGATCCATATCTTTGTCACAGTGCATATGCAATGTTACACTACCCAGCACATATTTTATATTACAACTTTAGAGGACTACTTAGGTTACACAACACTGCCCTGTGCATATTATACTCCAAGGCGCATATCACATAGCAAGCGCTAGTGCCTGTGCTATCTCGCGCTCTCCAATTAATCTGTCATTGCGCACAATGTATTGCATATTATATTTCACGCCCCGGTTCATCTTATATCACACTTTTTGGTGCATAGTTTATACCATATACTATATCTAGTTTTCATTTTCAATCGTGCTCTCAGGACTATGTTCTATGTAACACTGCGTCCACCTACCCTTTTCACGGGCATTACATTTTGCGAAGGGGGGTGGAAGGTCAGGGGATGTTTCTGCCAAGTGAGCCCGGAGTCACAGTCCCAAACGTCCTCTTCTTCCTGAATAAAAGCGAGATTATGCTGCATACTTGTTCATATTTTAAGTAGTTCGCACAGACACACATTTTAAAAACAATAAAGTTCCTAATACCCACCTTCTATGAACAGTTAGCTTGCTGCCCCATCCACCTCCTCCCTATCCTCTGTTGTCTGAATCCATGGACAAGCCTCCTCCTTCCTGCCATGCATGGTCTGATGTGCTGCCACTGCCCTCCATTTAGCATGATGTACCAGTCCACTCCTCCTGCCCTCCATTGCCCAATTCTATGGGCAATCATTGACCTCCTGCTTAGCCTCTGTGCTTAGCTTGCTGCCCCTATTCTCCTTCCCCCTGCCCTCCGATGTCTTTGTGCATGCCCCTGCTCCATCCTTTTTGACCACCATGTTCCATGGACCTGCCACTCCTATCTACTCTGAGTGTTCTGTTGAGCTGCCACTCCCCTCCCACCTGCCTAGCATTGTCAGATGACTGTAACCTGTCCCTGCCACGTCCACCCTGCCTGTCCACATGCCATGCCCCTATCCCCTTCCTCCTGTCCTTCATGGTCCATTTTACTGCCACACCCTTCTGCCCTCCCTGGTCTGTTGTGCTGCAACTGCTCCTCCTGCCTGCCCCGCGCGGTCTGTTGTGAGGCCCCTTCCCCTGAACTCTCTTGTCTGTGGCCAGGTCCTGACCCTCCCTTCTATCCTCCATGGTCCTTTGTGCATGCCCCTGCACCCTCCTTCTTGCCCATCATAGCCATTGTGCTGCCACTAACCCTCCCGCTTGCCATGCATGGTTGTCTGTGCTGCCATGGCCCCTCCCACCTTCCCTGTGTGGTCAGCTAGCTGCTCCTGACCCCCTCCCACCTTTCCTCCATGGTCTGTGTGTATGCCATCAGTCTCACTGTTGCTCTCCATGGTGTGTCTTGTTTCTAGTGCCCATCCTGCCTGACCTCCATGGTCATCCTGCTGCTCCTGCCCTGCCCCCTTGCCCCCAGCCCTCTGTTTCCATGTGCAGACCTCTATTCCCTCCTTCCTGGCTTGTCGGTTCCATTGTAATGCCCCTGATCCGTCCCTCCTGCCCTTTATGGTCTGTTATGCTGCAGCTTTCTCTCCTGTCTGTCCATTATGGTCAGCTAGGTACCATTGCCTCTTTCCCCTCTGTTGTCCATGTGCATGGTCCTGTCCCCTCCCTATTGCTTTCTATGGATTGTTGTGCTGCACTCCCGTCCCGCATGCCCTGTGTGGTGTATTGTGCTGCTGCAAACCCTGATGCCTGCCCTGTAGGGTCAGTTTGGTGCACCTCTCAATGTCCCTCCTGTCCTCTGTTATCCGAGTCCATGTCCCTACCCCAATGCCTACCATGATCCAATGTACCATACTTGCGAACATTTTGAACTTGGTAAGAGGGAGATTTTGAAATAAATCTGGGGTATTGATTTTCCCCTTTGAGTTACATTGAAAAAGAGAAGATTGTAGACAGGAACCAGATCAAGTAAAGCCCATTTGAGCTTAAAAACATTGGACGTTTCCTGGCTGAAACGGGTCTGTTGGCATGTATGGTTGTATGACCACTGCCTCTTCCTTCTGCCCACAATGGTCTATTACATCACCACAGCCTCTCTTGCCAGTCCTGTATTGTTGGTTTGTAGCCCCTGCCCCCCTTTCCACTGCCCTCCATAGTCTGTTGTGCTGCCACTGCCCTTCCTGCCTGCCTAGTGTGGTCAAATTGTTGCCTCTGCACTCTCCTACCTGCCTTCAATTTTCAGAGTCCGTGCCCCTGGCCTCTGCCTCTCAACAGTATCCCAATGAACAACTAGATTGCTGACATTCTATATTTATTACAAAAGTGTGGAACGCCTGACGTCATCTTGATGTAATCAAAACTGTAATGCCTAGAGCATTTCCTTTAGAAATTACATATATGAGATGGTCTTATTTGCATCAAAATTATTGTTAGTGCTCTAAAAAACTAAAATGAGGACATATTTTCTGAGTTTTCAAATAGCGACAAAGAACTTTTAAATTATTTGTAATCTTAGTTTTTTTATCCAGTTGACCACTTGATTAAATGTTGCATCCAAGGGGAGAGGGTGTGGTGTTACTTCCAGAGCTGCAGACTTTGCAACCGGGGAACCAGGTTGGAGTTTCTGCTTCAGCACAACATTCTGTGATTCTGGTCAAATCACTTAATCTCCCCATGTCTACAACCAAAATGAATTTGATCTTGTGTGATGTAACCAATGCTCATGTAAAGCACTCCAATACCTGACAAGTCTGCACTATATAAAACTGCAAATACACAATACACTGTTTTGCACACTTCTGTCATTGGGCTACATTTGGGCTACATTTGGGTGATATTTGGGCTACATTTGGGCTACATTTGGGCTCTTTTGTCTCTGGTGGCCATTTTAGGAGATTTATTTGTTATGAAGTTTCCTAATTTCCTCATTTACTGCAGTCTCCTCAGTAGGAAATGCTTTCAGTTTTTTACTTTGATTCCATCAAGAAGATATTCAGATATGTCACACATTTGCCATAAATTCTGAATGTTAGCACTCTAGTTGCTCATTAGATCACTGTAGTAAAGCTACTGCTCACCACGGAAGTCTGCTGCTAGTATTAGAAGTGCATGTTTCAGTCTGCATATCAGAATTTTTTAATGAAATAGAAGAGGATTTGAGAAGTCACTCAAAATATTCCCTAATTTTTCTTCCTTCAGCACTAATCATAATTTCTATGGCAAAAAGAACCCCCTCATTGTGTTCCTTTTTAAATTAAATGTTTTAAGTGTTACCAGTTTATTCCAATCAAGATGGCTTCAGGTATGCCATACTTTTGTCATAAGTAAGACTGTAAGCGCTCTAGTTGATCTTAAGAACACTCTGGGACGTTCTGTCATTGGGCTACATTTGGGCTACATCTGGGTGATATTTGGGCTACATTTTGGCTACATTTGGGCTCTTTTGTCTCTGGTGGCCATCTTGGGAGATTTATTTGTTATGAAGTTTCCTAATTTCCTCATTTACTGCAGTCTCCTCAGTAGGAAATACTTTCAGTTTTTTACTTTGATTCCATCAAGAAGGCATTCAGATGTGTCACACATTTTCCATAAATTCTGAATGTTAGCACTCTAGTTGCTCATTAGATCACTGTAGTAAAGCTACTGCTCACCAGGCAAATCTACTGCTGGTATTGAAAGTGCATGTTTCAGTCTGCATGTCAGAATTTTTTTATGAAATAAAAGAGGATTTCAGAAGTCAAAATGTGTTTTTCTTTCTGCAGCACTAATCGTAATTTATATGGCAAAATGAACCCCCTCATTTTGTTCCTTTGTAAATTAAATGTTTTAAGTGTTACCACTTTATTCCAATCAAGATGGCTTCAGGTGTGCCATACTTTTGTCATAAGTAAGACTGTTAGCGCTCTAGTTGTTCTTTAGAACACTCTGGGAAGCTGCAGTAGAACACAAAGGAATCAACTGACAGTCTCTGCCCTTGTTGGATGTACATGTTTTACTGAGAATGTCAGACTTCATTCTCACATGACTGAGAAAGATAATGTGAATTTACAGAAAATATGCTCTCAGTTTAGCTTATAGATCACCTTCCAAACCTCTGTGGGAAAAGCATGAGAAAATAGTTTTTTCTAAAACATGGTTCATGATATCACAGCAGAAGGCTTTTTCACATGGTAAAATCACCTTAGAACACACCACAATTCCTTAAATGAGTATGGTACCATCAACAAATGATTTATAATGTAACTAAAGTCTTAAAACCTTCTATTAACTGCAATGCTTTTTAATGAGGTGCTATCATGTATATTGGTCCCAAGATGGCTGCCAACACTTCTTGGATGAAGTGCTGACAGCCAATCAGATCTCAGGATGAGATGTGTGGTTAGGTTCCGCCCAGATATATATATGATTTTACTTTTGATTTTCTCAGGAACTACTGAACAGATTGACTCCATATATGCAAAAGGCACATCCCTGAGCTGAGGACTACCTCTTTGCCAAATTTCAAGTAATTCTGTTCAGCCGTTCGGGCTGTACCTTGGACTAAAGGTCCCTATGGAAAATTGCATGGGGAAAACACGTTTTGGGACCCCCCTTTTTTCTCAGCCCCCGCTTGGCGAATCCCCCCGAGACTTTCAGGGTAGGAGCGGAGCGCCCCACCTATTTTGAAAATTTCGCGAGGATTCGTCAACCGGCGCCAAAGTTATTCCAAATAGAATGTTGCGGATTTTCTATGGAAACACGGTCCTAACTATAACTATCTACTGGCAACCGCCAGTAGATAATGTATATATATATATATATATATATATAACAAGCATTTGCAATGCAATCGGTCTTGCATTTGTGAGAGCTGTTAGCATTGAAAATGGCAATGTTTTTTACTTTTCTTTTTTGTATGCAGGCGAGTGATGATATTTGCATAGCGCTATTGCCATTTGTATCACCTCGTGGCGCTCAAGAACCAGAAAATGCGAATTAGGTTATGAGGGAGAGGAGACAGAGTAATATGCTGGCCGAAATAAAATACACATTAAACCATTCTAATAGCCTGTAGGAAGCGGTGACCTGACTTGCGCCTTTCATTTCATGAATACTCTATAGAAAGTTTTAAAAAATAATTCTATTGTACCAAGATTAAAACAGAAATAAAGCAAAGGTGACATGTCAGACAGTGTGATAGCAAAGTGGCATACATGAATTAAATACAAGATTTAGATTCCTTTCTAAACGAAAATATGAGCTGCATCAATGATGTACATTTCAGGAGTACGCATGAACTCTAAAGGAAATCACCCTCCCACCTGTAGAACAAAAGCTCCAACCATAGAAGAATTAAAATGAATTAAAAAAGAAACCTGGGGAAATCATAATTTCGTGCTCCCCACAACTCAGGGTGAAGACCTAGAAGATGAGCTGAAAGACAAGAGCTTGTGGTGCTGAACAGTTTGATGGTGGCTCCCTAATCCTAAGTCCACCACAGGCGAAGATATGGGCAACATTATTTTTCAAATAAAAGGCCCTGCAAAGCATTATCGGGTAAGTCTCCATGGTGCAGTGAATTTTATAGCAGCGGCTCTCCTGCTGTGCCTTGGAGAGTGTGGAGAGTTTTTTCTTTGTTTTTTCCCTATTTTGCTATGGCTTCATGCCACGGTTTCATTTTTCTTTGGGGTGTTTCAACAATATTAAAGAAAAAGAGGATCGCCCAGAATCACAGGATGTTGAGCCAGTGTCGCTCCAAGTCGGCAATACAGGCTGTTACGCCATATCTTTTTCCCTATAAAACTTATAAAACACACATCCTGGGAAATGTAATGAAAAGTGCAGAAGCAAAGAAAGAGCCCGCCAAGATGTAGAAGCAGTGTTGTGAGGGTGCAGTACCACAGGTTGTAACTGGGAGTCCCGTGGGACCTCTTTTGTACATATATGGTACTGCACCCTATAACATGACTAGGGAAAGGATATAGCGCAGCGTTGAGAGCACCTGACTGGGGAGGAGGGTATCTGTGTTTGAGTCTGTTGTCGGCTAAACGTTGAGCAGCATGGATAGGTGCACTATATAAATAAAAGGCACAAATTTAAAATAACTTAAGAATTCAAAGCAGCGACCTCGGGGTGGGCAAGCAGCCACATGCAAGGGGGTGGGGATAGACTGCATAAATCATCCAAGCGAGGCAAACAGCAGTGGCCTCATAGGGGTGACGGTGGCCTGCGAGCATTGTTGTGGGAGGGGTGAGGGAGAGGCACTGGAGACAAAAAAACTGAAGCAGTGTTGTGGGCCAAGTGAGGGGGAGTTAAGCAAATGAAATGACCAAAGTTTCACTGCACAAGTAAACAGAACAGTTAACGAACAAAGAAGCAGGCCAACTAAAAAAAGAGTTATTTCTAAGTATAAGTAATCGGAGCAGTAAGAACACACGTAAGAGCGCCAGTCCTCATGGGAGGATACAAAATTTCAAAAGGAGGGACTACTAAGTGTATTCACCAATAAAAAGCCAGCATTTCTAAAGGATAGCAAGAGTAACCAATGAAAAAGATGGGCGTTTTTTTAAGCCCATAGACTTGATACAGTGTGTATTGAAAAGACAGAGCATGCTCTGCCTAGGCGAGACCTAACAAACTGTACTAAATAAAGATCCAGTACAGTCGGTTTACACAATTACAAATCATAAACACTAAACATAACCAATACAAACCCAAATATTCTCACAGAAATATCCACACAGACATTTATAATATAAACCCCCCCGATACAACAAAATGCACACCAATTGATCTCCACCACATACAAAGTGTTATAATATCAGATGCCCCACACAGCAAATGCACGGAAAAATAATCGTTCACATAGCACAGAACTGGATGACTGTTATCAAACTGCAAATGCATGCGAAGTGCACCAAAATATTTCCACATCCAACACAGCCAAAGCAAACGAAATGTAGCCTCACAGGCGTCAAATGGCAAGCAGAAACAATACCTACAAAATATTATCACATCATTAAAAGTAGCCTCAAAAGACAGAAATATTGAGGTGTTTATTGTATCAATCATACACTGCCACTTTTAGGGGTTTGTGTTAAAAATTGCTTTTGTTATTTTTTTTTTCAAAGATCTGTTTATTAACATTTTATCACTTAGTACAAAGTAATCCAGCAGAGTGCATTTCCAAATAGGTTGGGACAGCTAAGCAGAGTACAGGTCCCCACAAGGATAACATGTAATCATAGAGGCATACTCCCCATCGCATCCCATGAATCCTAAAGGAATAAGACAGTCTCTCCAAGAGCAAGAATAGGGATTAAGCTTATATGGACCCTGAACATATTCTTCATCTGTCGCACGCTGGTAATGCTAGTAATCTGACCCCCTCCAACTGTGGAAGGGTCGTTGAATGGAAACACAACGTAACCAGATCCCTTAGAAATCTTAGAAAACAAAAGAACCTTACCCCCAGTCCCTCCTCCCCAACCCTGGTGGCGGCAATTCGACTACAATTAGGTTGCTATCCTAGGGGCTCCAGGTAGGTTAGAATTGAAACAAGTGCATGGCTCTGATCGAGGCAGGGCAGACGGCTGATGGAAGACCCTTTGTGAGGAAGGCTACTTGCGGGCCCCATCGATATTCAAAGTTCTTATAATCGTCTCTGCATATATCAGCCATCCGTTCAAGGTTTAGTAATTTCCAAAGTCTGGAGTGCCACAATGAGATGGCGGGGGCCTCCTTTTGCTTCCCGGCGGCCGCTACGGCTACTTTTGCCGTCCCTAAACAGGTCCACATAATGGCCTTGTCTGCCTTGGTTTGGTGTTTAAGGGAAGGGTCACGGAGACCAAGTATTGCGCATTCCATGGCGGTTGGAATAGGATATCCCAGCATATCTTTAATTTGCGCTAGGATTTCTGCCCAAAGGGGTCGTATCACTTGACAGTCCCACCAAATATGTTGAAAATCGCCTAATAGGCCGCAACCCCTTCAACACAAGGTAGACGAAGCGGGGAAGATCTTGTTGGTAGAGATACCAGTCCATCATTACTTTGAGATGGGCCTCCCGTAGCTCCATAGAATGATTACATTTGGGGATGTCCGACCAGAGACCTGCCCACTCGCCATCGCAAATGTCTCGTTGTGATAGACCCTTCCACATGGACATGTAGCGTGGCCTCGGTGTATGCAAAGAGGTGAGGAGATAGTTATATAGGAAGGAGATCACACCTTTCATAGAGTCCACAATTTGTACATAGTGCTCAAATTTTGTGAGGGGACGAGTAGCTGCTTCATGAATGTGGGGAGTAAGCACCCAGTGTTTCAGTTGAAGATAGTGATAATGTTCGGTATGCTCCAGCCCATAACCCTCTTACAGCTATCGAAGGTAATGATGTCGTGGTTATGAAAAAGGTGCGTCAGTGCTCTGCAGCCTCCCTCCCTCCACTGGTCAAAGGGACCCTCCTGTAAGAACGGGGCGAAGGCCATGTTGAAGTGTATTGGCGTATAAGGGGACAGAAATGAGGTCCACTGGGTATTATGTCATGTAGAGTCCCATACTTTTAAGGTGGTTCGGGTGGGCGTACTCAGGTAGGCATTTTCTGGCCTATCGTTCTTGGGCATCCATATGAGGTCCCATATCGATCTTCCGGTATTTGGTGAGAGCAGAAGCCCTGTAGATTAATGGGTAATTTTTGTGGCGAAGACGGGACTCTTCCGCCCTCAGCAAATGCGTCTCCTGTAACGCTATTATGTCTAGGTGGTGGTCAGAGATGTATTTCCAGACCTTTTGCCTTTTTTGAGGTGAGTTAGGGCTTTGACATTCCAGGAGCCTACTGTTATTACCATTGGGACTGTGACTCACCCCCGCCCTCTCAAGAGCCCCTGTGTCAACCCCCTATAGAGTGCATGATGGTTCCCACCCACAGTGAGACCAGAGTGGACCCGATGTGGAGCCCTGAGCCTAACCCTGATGAAAATGCAGGAAAAATCGTGGAAGAGCCGCCACCAACCTCTCACCCCCCCCCCATTCCCCAAACCCCAAAACCTTAAACATGACAAAACAAAAATAACATCCCAGACGCCGGATTGGTGGCAAGTCTCCGACAGCAGGTTAGAGAGCCTGCGTGTGTGGTTGAAGGCACGATAGGACCGGGGTCCCAGCCCGCCCTTCCCCCGGACCCGTCAAAGAAGTTCTATCACCCCCTCTGTGCAGTCTGATGTCCAAATCCAGGCCGAATGGTCAAGTCCTGCTGGCACGGAGGTAGTGGCAAGCCCGTACGGAATTATGATCCAAGTAATCAGTCTGGGGGACAGAAGAGCTAATATTTATACAGGTCCTACACCCATGCTCCTCTATGGACATATGCAAAAGACACTCTGGGTGAATAGTTGCTCTCTTAGGGCATATGTGTGGAAGATGTCACTGTATGCCAGTAGTATTGTCGCTGGGAGATCTGAATTTCAGATCATAATGCCCTCACACACCTGTTAGGGTGTCATGCTTCATCATAGGGCGCTCCTCGTCGGACCGGCGCTACAATGTCCAACGGGCCTGGTGGCTGCTTTGGCGGAGTTCTTCAGATCTGAGAATGCCATATGTGAAGGGTGTATGTGGGCAACTGGTGCTATGTGTGAAGTAACTTACATGAGTGAGTATAAAACAGGTTACAGATCTAAGAATATTTTAATTCAAATAATAGATCTGGAAATGAGTAAAAACAATGGGGCCGCCAACAGGACATAAAGTGCCTAAGTGGCTGGTGAATCTATAAGGTCGACATGTTTCGTGTCAAATATGCTCCATACTCGAGCGACACTTCTTCAGGACCTATGGAGGTGAGGGTGAACCCCAATGGAGAACACGGAAAGTAAAATAAATATCCGCACTCGGATGGTGTAGTGAGAATGGATGTAAATCCCCTAGGCGGGACTCCGTCTAGCCTCTCCACCTATATAGATAGAGAAGTGGAAGGGGAAAACATAAAAACAAACGTAGAGGGCATAAGAAGCGACATAAGTAGACTCAGTCTAATGCGAGCAGGGAGAACAACATGTACATTACGTAGATATTGTGGGCTGTCCACAGCAGTGCGTGTATCGAGCATTAATTCAACAAAGTGACTAACACTCATCCCCACACTGAGAAAAAAGTCCAACTGTACACAGAAAAAAGAAGTACACTTTAAAACCAATAATCATACGTGATGTCTGACAAAAAACACAACTGACCCAACCACAGAGGCTGTTCCACAGACATATGGGACAATACATAAAAATGCTGTAGGAGCGCTTACCTTACTTGGTAGAGAGTCCCACTACATGGAAGGGGGAAGTCAGCCCTCGAATTAAAGGGGTAGACAACTGGAAAAGGGAGAGAAAAAGGGAACAGAGGGCAACACTAACGCTTATAGTGCTAGTATATGTATGTATGACACGAGCCCCAGAGAAGGATTCTACAGAATAGGCTGAACGTGAACGTGCAATGCAGGAAACGTAGTGGCGATAATAAGGGACCAGACAGCAATACAAACACTTATAGCAGTGGTATAAGTGTGCGCGACACAGGCCCCACAGGGGGATTCTACAACGTAGGTTTGAACGTGAACGTGCACATCAAGAATCGGAGTGGCAATTCTAATCATATCCATATTATGAACGGTGACTAACGGTGAAGAATATCATTCTGCCAAAAATATCCACCCGGGAGTGATAGTAAAGCCCGGTGGAGAACGGTGATTAACTGACGAAGTTCAAGATGGGACTCCTCAAGGATGTAACTTCTACAATTACAATGGTATATCTATGGCCATAATGCTGGGATTGCAAGTGAAGGAACATGCATGTTGGCGTGCCATACAGGCCATAATGTTAATAAAGGTAAGGCGCGTGTCGCGTTTAAATGGGATGCGGGGGTAACACACTTACCGGTTCCAAGGAGGGCAGTGCCTGTTATTCTGAAACCTCACCCGCTTCCAAATATTAACCCGGTATCCAGCGAAGCTCATATTTGAAGAGATTCAGGCTTCCGGGAACCCGTGTAGCGTCTGCGGGAACGCAGACATGGCTAACGTCGGCGCCATCTTGTCCGAAAAGGTTCTGCCTGACTATGTGTAGCCAGACTCGGTCCCGGTGAGGTACCGAGTGCACATCGTAACTCGCGATGTCAGATGTTGTACAAAAAAGGGGGGGAATGTACAGCAAATGTAATGTGCAAATGGAGGGGCAGTGGTGGGAACCAAATAGGGAATATATAGAGCATAAAAGAAGGGGGCAATATTATGACTGAAATGTCTCCCGACACCCTATTTAAAAAATCAAGTGAAAGGAGTTATCACAAAGCGGACTACTAGTTCCTAAGCCATTGGAAAATTGAATCACCGTACTGGATGTTTAGTAGGTGTGGGAAGATACGTAAAGGGGAACAAAAGAACGATAAAAATGGATAAAGACAGGACAGATTGTACCGACAAGTGTAATGTACAGTACTCCAGAGAAACTGTGTGTAGTAGGGTATTGGGTAAGAGACTAAACATCGGGGCCCTTAACATGTGTTAGTTAAGAACTGAATAGGAGGTGTAACAAGGCCTCAAGACATGTGAAGTCATAGGTGTATTATGTTTGTGGTAACAGTAGAGCTGTACCGTGTCCAACTTAAATTTCTGACCATGGAATTACATCGTTCAGGCCCACCTTTTGTGTGGACAAGCGAAAAATCCATCTCTGTTCTGTTTCGAACAGTTTCTTTTTCGACCAGCTGGCATCACTTTCGATCACTGTCCATGACATCTCGTCCACCCCATGTGGGTGCGAGATGAAGTGTGTGCTCATTTTTGTTACGGATTTACCACACCGTGTGTTACTTCGGTGCTCCATGATCCTTGTCTTCACTGGGCGTGTGGTCATCCCCACATACTGGAGGTTGCAGGGACATTTGATAAGGTATATGCAGTTCTTAGAATTGCAATTCGTGTGTGTTCTTTGAGTCCAAACTTTACCATCTTCCAAGTGGGGTTCCTTAGTTGTCCTTGTTAGTACGCAAACTCCACAATGTCCACAGGGATAGTGACCATGTACTGGGGTGGTGTTCCATAGCGTTCCTTGTGTATCTTTCTGCTTGATTTTCGGACGGGTGTGAACGAGTATGTCACGTAGGTTGCTTGTCCGTTTGTTAGCAAACCTTGGAAATGGAACAGAGAGTGTCCCTGTAGAGAGAATTTTCCAATGTTTACGAATAATTCTCTGAATGGTGTTAGATTCTGGTGTGAATGTTGTGACACAAGTTATCAGGTCATCAGTTTTCCTTTGTTTTGGTTCCAAGAGTGCCTCTCTGTTGTTATTAAGTGCTCTTTTCTTTAATTGGTTGATGATAATGAGGGGATAGTCCCGAGCTGCTAAGTTTTTACTTAGGGCAGTCGCCTCCTTTTTGTAATCGCTAGTAGATTCACAATTTCTCCGAAGGCGTAGAAATTGACCAAACGGTAAATTGTCCCTCAACGCCTTTGGGTGATGACTCCCGTATAGTAGCAGGTTGTTACAATCCGTGGGTTTTCTGTAGGTGTGTGTTGACAGTTGTCCATTCCCGAGTGTGATGGTCAAATCAAGAAAATTTATCTCAGTGAAGGACACTGTTCTAGTGAATCGGAGAAAGGGATCCAAGGAATTAAAAATGTGAAGAACTCATCACAGGTGGGCATGTCTCCCTTCCATAAGGTGAGAATATCGTCAATGTAGCGCCTCCAAACATGATGTTATTTGTATATGTATTAGTTTCTGTAAAGTGGAGGCATTCGAATTCAGCTACATAGAGACAGGCCAGGCTCGGCGCAAATGTGCTCCCCATAGATGTACCCTGGGTCTGGTGGCATAGTTGGTCATGGAATTGGAAAAAGTTCTCACACATTGCCAGAGTAGAGCATTCCATGATGAATGCTACGGGTGTGTTAGATGTCCAGTTTTCCGCGAGGAAGCGTTCTTCCACAACTCTGAGGGTCTCTTCTTGTGGGATATTCGTGTAGAGCCCCTCTACGTCTAAAGTCATCAAGAGTGTTATTTCATCGCTCCTGGTGGTGTTAGAGATGAGGTTCAAGACGTCGCTCGTATCTGGTAGGTAAGAGGGGATTTTCTTTACCAAAGGTTGCAAGAAATGGTCGCAAAACTTGCTCAAGGGTTCCAGTAGTGAACCAATCCCGGATACTACTGGGCGTCCTGGCGGAGGTATCAACCCCTTGTGTATCTTCGGGAGAGTGTAAAAGGCCGGGGTGCGTGGTTCCAGATTCACTAGGAAGTCCGCCTCATTCTTGGAAATCCAGCCTTGTCCTTCAGCAGTAGTCACAATCGATTTTATTTTAGTTTGAAGTCTTCCTGTCGGGTCTTTGTTGATTCTCTTATAATGTCTTTCCTGTGCCAGCTGTCGAAGGCATTCTTGTTCATAATCATAAGTGTCCATGACAACAATGGCACCCCCCTTGTCTGCTGGTTTTACTGTCAGTGTGGTATCCTCGGACAGGCGTTTCATAGCTAGTCTCTCTGCTGTTGGTAGGTTATTGAAATGAGGTTTGTTGTCAATCATGTCTATTTCCTTGATGACAGCCTGTTCGAACGTAAGTATCTCATGGGGGGGTCATCTGGTCGTGAGGTGTAAATTTCGATGGAGTGCGGAGACCAGTGTCTGACTGTCCTTGATAGTCTTTATTTGCGAAGTACGCTTTAAGTCGTAGTTTACGAAAGAGCTCATGCAGTTCCTTATGTAGGAGGAAACGGTCCAGGTGTGGTGTGGGGACAAAGCCCAATCCACGATTCAAAACTTTGATTTCGATAGGAGTCAGGTTCCTTTTGGTGAGGTTCACCACTAGATTCTGTTGTTTTTCTTGCTCCGTAGTTCCATCCGTTCCTGTGGTTGTTGAGCTGGTTGGCCTTGCCATTGGACCTGTTTTTGTGTCCCGTTTCGTCTTCTGCCTCTTCCCCTGCCCCTGCCTCGTCCTAAAAAAGGCTGTTGGTTCTGGTTGTAATGATATAAAGGAGGGGGTGCATGGTACATAGGGTTCCAAGGTGGTTGTTGTCCAAAGTAAGGTGTAGGTGGGTATCCGTACATCAGTGGTGGTTGTGGTCCCCAATTCTTTCTGAAGTTAGAACGGCTATCGTTGCTGGAATTGCTGCTGTTTGAGTCAAGTCGTGATCTATTGTCCGATGAACCCCCATCCGAGGAATCATCGCCACTTGATGCTTGGTAATCTTCTTTGATGTAGGGATAAACATTTTCTTTGTCAAATTTGTTGATGTCTTTTTGTAGTTTTGAAATCTTCTGCCGCATCAGATGATTTTTGTGATCTTCCATTTCCACATTTATTTCCGCTAATCTACTCTTCTAGGCGGTGATGTTAACTGTTGTTTTTAAGTTATTTTCTGCAGTTATGATCTCTACAAGTAGTTTGTTAACAAGGCGTTTGGCAGTGTTGATAATAAGGGTCAGCCAGTCCCTGGTGCATTTCCATGCTACCAGGGACCATTCCCTTCTGAAGCCAATGTCTTCAAGAAATAGCCTTGGGGCAATGGTTACTAGGAGTCCATTGGGGGCTATGTTGGCCTGCAAGTATTCAGTCATCATAGCCCCATGAAGTGCTATCTTTGTTTGGAGTTTCTTCAGGTTGGTTATAGAGTTCCAGTCTATGTAGCTGAATTCGAACGCCTCCACTTTACAGAAACTAATACATATACAAATAACATCATGTTGTGGAGGCGCTACATTGATGATATTCTCATCTTCTGGAAGGGAGACATGCCCACCTGTGATGAGTTCTTCACATGGATTAATTGCTTGGATCCGTTTCTCTGATTCACTAGAACAGTGTCCTTCACTGAGATAAATTTTCTTGATTTGACCATCACACTCAGGAATGGACAACTGTCAACACACACCTACAGAAAACCCACGGATTGTAACAACCTGCTACTATACGGGAGTTATCACCCAAAGGCGTTGAGGCACAATTTACAGTTTGGTCAATTTCTACGCCTTCGGGGAAATTGTGAATCTACTTGCGATTACAAAAAGGAGGCGACTGCTCTAAGTAAAAACTTAGCAGCTCGGGACTATCCCCTCATTATCATCAACCAATCAAAGAAAAGAGCATTTAATAACAACAGAGAGGCACTCTTGGAACCAAAACAAAGGAAAACTGATGACCTGATAACTTGTGTCACGACATTCACACCAGAATCTAACACCATTCAGAGAATTATTCGTAAACATTGGAAAATTCTCTCTACAGGGACACTCTCTGTTCCATTACCAAGGTTCGCTAACAAACGGACAAGCAACCTACGTGACATACTCGTTCACACCCGTCTGAAAATCAAACAGAAAGATACACAAGGAACGCTATGGAACACCACCCCAGTACATGGTCACTATCCCTGTGGACAATGTGGAGATTGCATACTAACAAGGACAACAAAGGAACTCCACTTGGAAGATGGTAAAGTTTGGACTCAAAGAACACACACGAATTGCAATTCTAAGAACTGCATATACCTTATCAAATGTCCCTGCAACCTCCAGTATGTGGGGATGACCACACGCCCAGTGAAGACAAGGATCATGGAGCACCGCAGTAACATACGGTGTGGTAAATCCGTAACAAAAATGAGCACACACTTCACCTCGCACCCACATGGGGTGGACAAGATGTCATGGACAGTGATCGAAAGTGATGCCAGCTGGTCGAAAAAGAAACTGTTCGAAACAGAACAGAGATGGATTTTTCGCTTGTCCACACAAAAGGTGGGCCTGAACGATGTCATTCCATGGTCAGAAATTTAAGTTGGACACAGTGCAGCTCTACTGTTACCACAAACATAATACACCTATGACTTCACATGTCTCGAGGCCTTGTTACACCTCCTATTCAGTTCTTAACTAACACATGTCAAGGACCCCGATGTTTAGTCTCTTACCCAATACCCTACTACACACAGTTTCTCTGGAGTCCTGTACTTCTTTCCTCTGTGCTGTCTCACTTCATTTTCCTCCATCTTATGTTTTGAACGTTTAATATTCTTCTTTCTCTCTGTCACCCTTTATTCTGACTTACATTGACCTGTGAGCCCAAAATAAAAGTTAAGAAGGGTCATAAAACAATGGAATCTGCTTCTGCAGTACTCCCACTTAAGCTGATATGGCGGGTGGTTAACTACACCCTTGTAACAGTGTTTCTTCGTCCGTCTTCTTCTTTTGTCCGTGGAATCTGAATTCAGCGTCTCTGGATGCCACCTAAATACTTAAGTTAGGGCGAGTTACTAGGGAGTGACAGGTAGTGGGCAATGGGCCAATTACCTAGGGTGTCTATACCCTCTATCATGATCACCTCCTGGTGGGGAGGGACATAGTCCCAGTCCTGACTGAAGAAGTCTCACCATCTTCAAGATGGTGGCTACTGAAGAATGTTTGTTCTTCACCTTGCCCCCAACACCTGAGGGGTGGAGTTGGCAGAGGGGGCACACCCCCTATTCTTTCTACGTTTTTCTGCCCATCTTCCATCCAATAGGGGGTGTGGACAGGAGGGGTCCCAACTCCTTTTAACAGGAGAGGCTGGGGAGGGGCATACTAAGGGTTGGTGGGTTTCAGGGGACCCCTCTAACCACAACACTGAAACTGCCCTCATCGCCGCCACAACGACATCAGGACCCTGCTTGACAACAGAGAAACCGCGGCCCTCATCCTCCTGGACCTGTCAGCCGCCTTCGACAAGGTCTGCCACTGCACACTACGAACACGCCTCCACAACGCCGGAATCCAAGAGAAGGCCCTGGACTGGACCACCTCCTTCCTCTCCGGCAGAACACAGAGTGCCGCCTCCCCCCCTTCCGCTCCGAAGCCACCAAGATCATCTGCGGCGTACCCCAAGGCTCATCCCTCAGCCCAACACTGTTCAACGTCTACATGGCACCGCTCGCCCACGTCGCACGACGGCACGACCTCAACATCATCTCCTATGCTGACGACACCCAGCTGATCCTATCCCTCACCAAAGACCCCCACACCGCCAAAACCAACCTCCACGAAGGTATGAAGGCCGTCGCCAACTGGATGAGTAACAGCCGACTGAAGCTGAACTCAGACAAGACGGAGGTCCTCATCCTCGGATCCACTCCATCGGCCTGGGACGACTCCTGGTGGCCGACTGCACTAGGAGCACCCCCTACACCCACCGACCACGCACGCAACCTAGGGGTCATCCTCGACTCCAGCCTTTCCATGACGAAGCAGGTCAACGCCGTCTCCTCCTCCTGCTTCAACACCCTCCGCATGCTTCGCAGGATCTTCAAGTGGATCCCCACTGAAACTAGGATGGTCACCCAGGCCCTCATCAGCAGTAGACTGGACTACGGAAATGCACTCTATGCAGGAGCCCCGGTCAAACTCCTGAAACGGCTCCAACGCATCCAGAACGCCTCAGCACGCCTGATCCTTGACATCCCTCGCTGCAGCCACATCACACCCCACTTGAGAGACCTGCACTGGCTCCCCATCAACAAGAGGATAACCTTCAAGCTCCTCACCCACGCACACAAAGCACTCCACAACACCAGACCAGCGTACCTCAACAGCCGACTCAGCCGCTACACCCCCACCCGCCAGCTCCGCTCCGCAGACCACGCCCTCGCCACCGTCCCCCGCATCGGAAGAGTGACCACCGGTGGCAGATCATTCTCCCACCTCGCCGCCAAAACATGGAACACCCTCCCCATCCTCCTGCGGCAGACCGAAGACCTCCTAACCTTCAGGAGACTTCTCAAGACCTGGCTCTTCGAACAGTAGCAGCTCCCCCCAGTGCCTTGAGACCCTCACGGGTATGTAGTGCGCTCTATAAATGCTATGATTGATTGATTGATGGACAGTAAATGCTTGGTAATCAGATTAGGTTTCGTCCACTATAGCTCACATTTCCAAAGCGCTTATTTTGTACAAAATAATAATAAGTACACAAGTAATTGTAACAATAATAACATAATATTAATAACAATAATAGCAATAATAATACTAAAACAAGGTGGAAAATAATGATAATATAATATAGAAGAAGTGCAGGAGCCCAAAACGTTATAGGACTCTGGGGTTACTGCCCAGTCCTGATTCCACATCATGTCTCTTTCTTTTGTTAACTACATTTCCTGTATCTTCATCTCACATGAGCAGGTTCTTTTTTATTGCTGTTTTCTGTCTCCTTTTCTGTCTTTCTGTCTTTCGCGCAAAGTCAAATGATGAAAAATAAATTCTGGTCCCAAAAAATGAGGGCCAGTGCCCATCATTTGCAACCACTGGCACACATTTAGAACTGCAGTTAAAATGTTTCTGATAGAGCAGGGGAAGAGAAGTGATTCTGTTGTTTAAATCCTCTGTCTGATTCTTTCAAGGGAGTCACCAATGTTTGTTCACTAAATGACAATTGCCATTGGGGCAAGCTATAGCCTTGCTCACGGAGAGAGGATTTCTGCGCGTGTGCTGAAACGCAGAGTATTGGTCTTAATCATAACACTTGTGGCACAATTAGTACTTACCATTAGATCCAAATCAATGTCATGCCAAGTGCTTGCCTTAGTCAAGGCAACAGCACTCTGCATATCAACTATCGGAGAATGGCCCTGTAGGGCAGGCGCACATCTATGCAGCAGATTCACTAGTGATCGGACTTGTCTAAACCGGTAGTTGTCACATTTCTTATTGAATTGGGTCAGGGGCTAACACTCCCAGCAGGGCTGGCCCTAGCACTGGTCGCACACGGTGCAACATTTTTGTTTGTACTCCCTTCCCCCATTTCCTCCTTTACCATGAATTCCATCAGTACCACTCACCAACAATGCACCTCATCTCTCTATATCACCTTTCTGACAAACATTTCATTTTTTTATAGTGCTACTTATAGTACACTCACACTAATTTCTCTGATCTGCACGGTACACGTTCTTTGTAGCAGGCACATTAATCCTCTGCACTGTGTGGGTGGCAGGAGTGCCCATGTGAGTGCACGGTGAGCGATACGACAGTGTGAAAGTAGGGTAAGAGGAGTGACTGCAGGGTGAGTGAGGTGACTATATGGTGCAGATGTAAGTGCGGAGTGGGATGAATAAATGCATGGTTAGTGATGGGTTTGTCTGAGTGAGATTGCAAATTGAGCAGTGAGGGGGACAGGTGGGTGAAGTGTCACATGAGTGCGGGTGAGTAGTGTGTTTGTGTGACTACAGGGTGAGGTACAGGGTGAACAGCGCAAGTGCATTGTGAGAGCAGAGTGATCGCTGTGAGTGCAGGGTGAGCAGGTGAATGGTGTGAGTGCATGGTGATCAGTATGAGTGTAGGGTGGGCGTGAAAGTGAAGGGCGAGAATGAGGAGTGAGTTATCTGAATGCTGGGTGCATTCCCAGACACTTGAAGTAACTCAGCATGCTATTGACAGCAGCATAGAGTTTCAGTGGGATGAAAAAACTGGGGAGTGTAGGAAGCTGGGTTTCCATTGCAGTAACCCCCCCCCCACACTTTTTGCTAGATTTCTAATGCACTTTGACTTGCATGCCAATTTGGTTCCCAGGGCCTATCTTCCTTCCCAAAACTGTACCTTTGTACCCCCAATTGGCATGTCTCTGGCCACATGTAAGTCCCTTGTATAAGGTGTGAGAAGTTGGCCTGGTATATGCTGTCGCTAATTAAAGTGGGCACCTTGCACCAGTCCAAACAATTCTTATTGATGATTAGGTTAAAGACAACCTTTATTGAAAGCTATCCTAGTGATAGCTATGGAGAGCAGCCTTCAGGTTAAGTCTCGAAAGAATGTAAAGCAGCTTGGTTTATCAGATTATAACCTCCTGAATGACCAAATGAAATGAGAACCCCACAAGGTATATATAAAATATATGTATTTATTACTAAACACTCTCTACTAACCTCTTTATGAGATTAGAGAACAAAGCACACAATATTAAAGCACTAGAACGACAGTAAATAGCAGAATACACAGTGGGCTCCAGGGGGAGACCAAACCATATACTAAGAATGTGGTATAACATCCCGGACTTGACTAGACCGGGTTGTTATACCACTTACTGAGATACGTGTCTCAGGCGCTGCCTGGGGCTGGCTGAGGTCCTTTCTTTAAGGGTGGGCCCAACAGGTCTGGCTGCCACTGGCCACCTCAACACCGCAGCCGGTCCTAACTGGGGTCCCACAGGGGACTTCCCTCAGCCCCCTTCTTTTTAACAACTACGTCACTCCTCTGGTCTATCTAGCCAAGGGGTTGGGCGCTAAGGTGATAGCCTACGCTGATGACACCCAGCTTCTCTTTACCTGGCGAAAGGATGAGGACTCTGTATCCTTCGTTCAGCATTGCTTGTCTTCGGTCTTCGAGTGGCTTGCGTCGGCCCAACTCAAATGTAACGAATACAAGTCAGAGGTCCTTCTCGACGGCAAATTCCCCCCTGGCTTCAGGGACTCGATCTGGCCTCATGGGTTCCCCCTACCAACCTCTAATGGCAAATCCGCGAAAAACCTAGGAGTGTGGTTCGAGGATAACCTCTCCTTTTCCATCCAGGTGAAAAAGCTCTCAGGCAGATGCTTCGGCCTTCTTAAAACACTAAGGAGCTTTTTACCCCTCCTCCCTAGGCCGGCCAAAGAGACGGTCATCCGTGCCTTGATCCTCTCCCTATTGGAATACGCTAACGCGTTGTACATAGGCATCCCTGGATATTCTTTGAATAGACTCCAGGTCATTCAGACTGCGGCTGCCAGGCTTCTCTTGGGAGTTGCTAAGAAGTGCAGCATACGGGAACATCTCTGCGTTCTCTACTGGCTTCCAGTGGCGGACCAGGTTAAATTCAAATTCCTGGTTATTGCTCATCGTGTCCTCTATGGTCGCGGGCTGGCCTACTTACAGAAGCGGTTCTCCTTCTATGTCTCGCTGAGACAACTGCGCTCTTCAGCCCTCTTTCAAGCTGTGGTGCCCCGCTTCAACCGGCATAAGATGGGCGGTTGCTTCCTGGCTGTTAAGGCTGCCCAGGCTTGGTATGCCCTTCCGTTTTCACTGTGCAATACTCATGATCCGTTAGCCTTCAAGAAACTTTTAAAAACCTATCTGTTTCCGTAATTGAGGGTGGTGTAGTTCAGGGACTCCTCTTGGATTCGCGCCGGGACACTCCTTGGAGTAGCTGTTGCGCCTTATAAGAGCACTTAACATAACATAACATAGACTCAGTGCCTAGAGCACGTAGAATCGCTGGGACCCCAAGGAACCACCAAAGGTAGTGACACAGGGGACCCACGGAGGACGGGTGCAGTGTGAGAACACAGACGCGAGTTCCATACAACTCTATGGGAAAGTCACGGTTCAAACTTTAACGATTAGGGACACTTAGGAGAGGACTTCAAGCAAACCCGTTGGAACATAGAAGGTTCTAAGGCCAGCACCCTTGAGAGTACTGATGTACCCGTGTTAACTATCCCAGAGGAGCCGGGTGCATAGGGGTCAAGTGGTGTCGGAAACGCTCGTTGATTTCAATGGCATGATGCTAAGAAGTGCTGCTGCCAGGAAGATGAGAAATGTCTGGTGTGATCCAAGCCAGGAGCAGAGCTGAGAAGAACCTGAAAGCAGAGGGGACAGAGTCTGGGTCACTTCACAGTGACATGGGGCACTATAGACGAATTCCCACCGATGTCGGGTGTTTCAGGTGAGAAGAGGTGAAGCTTGACTCTGCAGCCACAGGGACCAGGAGACGTCGACGATGACCAAAGTCTGGAGGTGAGCTGTCCCACGAAGAATGTCGAGTGCTGGGAGGTCAGTGTGCGGATTGAACACCAACAAGCATTGGCAACTGCAACCCACGCGAGCAGAGGAAAGATGATTCGGTGAGGACCAGCAAGGTCCTGGGGACTCTCCAAGCTATGGAGAGTCAGGGCAAGTCTGGAGCAACCAGGAAAGCCCACGGAAAGTCAAAGTTACCTTCACAGGGACCCACGGGTCGACAGACCAGGGATCGCGAAGGAACCTCGATTCACAAAATACCAGCCCACGGAACAGTTGAGTGTAGGCCAGAAATCTTCAGTGGAATTACTGCTCGGGTCTGGACTACAAGTAGCCCAAAGCACAGCCTCAGGGGTTGCCAAAAAGCATATGCTGTTGCAAATGTACACGGTGCACAGGGGTTCGGGTTTCACGGTCCCCACGAGGGATACGGGCCTCAGAATAGCTGAGAGCGCAGATGAACCTCAGAGACCACGGGAACCCACCTCCTGTGTTGCAGAAATCTTAGGAGTCCTCAGGAGCTCGGGCGATGCAAATAGGTCAGATGCGTTAGTAACTCCTTTACTACAAGGGAGATTCTTCAGTCGTCCATTGTCGTGCAGATCATCGAAGTACTTGGTTTCTGTAGCAGAGTTTAGTCCAGGTAAGATCTAAAGTCCTGTAGTCAGGGGTTCCTACTTTATACCCAAGGAAGGGGTGGGACAAACTCTAGAGACACACCTATGGGAGGGTCAGGATAGAGGGGTGGCTACACCCATGTCCTTTGTCCAGTTTCACGCCAGAGCAGGAGCAAATGGCTCCTGCAACCGGTTTGAGCTGGACTATGCACAGGGACACCAAATGTGCCCCCAATGCAAACATCAAAGCACTCTCAGAGTGCACCCACCCAGCCCCAATACACTAGAGCCTGTCTGGGAGGTGGTCACACCTCCCTGTGACAGGAAACCTATTGTCAAGCCATTACCTGCCGGAGTGTCGTCCAGCAGCAGGAGGGCAGACTCGTGTCTGTGGCTGGCAACATCCATTTTGTGATGCCTGGGTCGAGAAAGTTGTTGTCATATTTCTCCCTCTACGAGGGTGGAATCATACCTCCCACACCAGTTACTGGTGTGGAGGTATGATTCCAAGGTGTTTGACACCAAACATGACATGTTTCCATGCAGCCGTTTTAAAGTTAGCATTTACAGCGAGGTTATAATGCACTTAAGTATATATGGTTGGCTGCATCACAAACAACCTCGTTCCAGGTTCCAGGTACCAGGTTCCGAAGGCTGCAGAGGGGCTCTGCTCATGCAGGTGCACCCTCTCACATAAAACCCAGCACCCTGCCTTCAGGATTGATAAGGCCTGCCATATTGGTGACTGATAGGTTTATATGTGTAGTGATATAGGATAGATATAGTGAACTTATATCTAAGTAAGGGGTGAATGCACCACCTTACACAGGCTGCTGTAGTAGACCTGTGCTGTCATTTTGAATGGTCTCCCAGGGGTGCCATAATACATGCTGCAGCCCCTGAGAGGCCTCTGGGGTACCTATGCCCTGGGTACATAGTATATCATATACTAGGGACTTATAAGATTACCCCAGAATCCAATCTGGAGTGTACCTAAAGTACATGCAATCAATTTAGGGAGAAAGCAGATAGACTGGGGTCCTGATTAGCAGGATCCCAGTCAGATTAAGTCAAAAACCAGCAAAACACCAGGAAAAAAGTGGGGGTAACCATGCAGTCAGATTCCACCTTCCTACATAAGGTACCATGGGTACAAGGGGCACTGTGACCAGGGAAGGCCTCTAAGGGCTGCATCTCATATTGTGTCACCCTTAGACGTCCTATACCTTAACACACACTGACTTCCATTGTAGGCTGCGTGTTTTGGTGCAGAGAAAAGTGAAGAGTCGACATGGCACACATTCCTGTGTGCCATGCCTGCAACCCACTGCCTATGGAATAGGTAAGACACCCCTCTAGCTGGGTGCACAATACCCCTACAGTGTCTACATCCATTTTTAGAAATTGCAAGGGCAGTGAAGCCATAAAGAGTATATGGTATGGGAGTTTGTCATTTCGAACTCCACAGCACAATAATGGCATTACTGAATTCTGGGAAGTTTGGTAGCAAACCTCTCAGCATAATAAACCCACACTGATGCCAGTGTGGGATTTATTAACAACCAGCCTCTGGTGGGTTCCCTGACTGGCACACACCGGCCTGCCACTACGAGACCTGTTTCTGGACTCCTGGGGTGGGAGCCTTCGCTCCCTGAGCTCAGAAACAAAGCCTTTCCTGGGCAGAGGTGGTCACACCTCCCCAAGGCCAGGAAAAGCCATCTGTGGCTGGGAAACTTCGAAGGCCTTGCTGCATTTGTAACATGACCCCTAGCCTCTCCTACTATCAGGAGCAGGCCCCCTGCCTGTCTCCCCTCCTTTTCGGCGGGAAGACAGGCAGGAAAATTAGCACAGCCCAGAAGGTGTACCCACCTCTGCCAATCCCAAACCCTCTGGTGGGGGAGGCGAGATGAAGCTCACTCTTCAGTGCTCGCCATCTTGCAGATGGCAGGCACTCTCCAATCATGATTAGGGATTGTGCCCACTCCCCCACGTGGGCAGGTTCGGACTGGCCGTAGCGGGCACCGGGCAATCCCCCGGTGCGCAGCATGGGTGGGGGCCGGTTTTGAGCCCCTGGTGCCGTTTTTGTTACAGGGCCGTTTTTGCAAAATCGGCCCTGTAACAAAATCGGCCGAAAACCGGCCCTGGCAAAGAGCTAAGCGGCACCCCCAACTCCCCCCCCCCCCCCCCCCGCGAGAGGGGGGGGGCAGCCGAGCACTTTGCCAGGGCCTGTTTTGGTTCCCAGTCCGGCCCTGCACGTGGGGTGAACACACCAAGGGTGTAGTCACCCTACGGTCAGTAGCCCATTGGCTACTGACCTCGAGACCCCTAAAGAATCCCTTAAATTCAGTATTTAGGAGGCAGCCCTGAAACAAGAAGACAGATTTCTACAACCTAAGAAGAGGAAGGATGAAAGTAGATGCCCAGCAGAGGAGACTGCGGAGAAGAAATGACTTGGCCCCAGCCCTACCGGACATCTACAGTTTCCAGAGATCCTGCACCAAAAGTCGCCTAGTCCTGCAGCCAGTGACCTCAAAAACCCTTGGGGGGACTGACTGCCTTCAGAAAATACCAGATCTCCTGTGAACAGTAGCTCTGTTCAAAAGAAACTCCCAAGATAGACTCTGAGCCTGTTGAGGACAAAGAAACCTGACACCTGGAACAACTACTGCACCGACGCCTACGGCCCGAATCTGGGAAGCCCACCGATCCCAGCGAGGTCCCCCAGCCCACCAGAGTCTGTGTCCTTTGTGGGTTGACCTCTCCAGGACTCCCGGACGTCGCCTACAGCCTATGCACGGAGACTCCTCCCCCTAACTGCAAGTGGCCCAGTAAGGTGAAATGTGACCTCAAAAGACACCCCTGCATCCAGCCGCCTTGAGCCCTGGAGAAGAGAACTCGAGGTGCACCTACGTCTCCGAGCCCTCCAACTTAACTGCCCAGCTGTTGGTTCCTCCCGGAAGTCTTCCTTGACCAAGCCTGCAGCCAAAAACAAAAAACGGCAATTCGCAATGAAAACAACAGGGCACCCCACGCCAAAACAGCAACTGCACCCAGCCACTCCTGTGCCGCTGTGGGCGCACCTTGTATGCTAACTCAGAGTCCCCTTTGCCATGAGTCTAACACCAGGAGCTTTGCTCCCACAACCTTGTGGCCTGCTTGTGAGCATCCACCAACCGGAGGCCCCCTATCGCCCTTTGGATAACATTGGGCCTCAGCACTCTGCACCCGACCGCCCTAGTGCCGCTGAGGGTGTTCTGAGAGTGCATCCTCGACCCTAGGGGAACCCTGGTTCTAACCCCAGAATACCAACTCCCACAAACCAGTAGTTATCCGCAAACTGAGAAGGTTATTTCCTCCCATAGAATTGCATTGGCTGCTTTTCCTTGAAAATTCTTCTAAGTGTGGAGTTGGTTTGTAATAAACATTTAAAAACTGCAAATGTGTAAAAACTGAATCACTTACGTTTTATCTAGGAAATGTCTCAGTGTGATATCTAGGCATATCATACTGATTAGCAAAAGTAACTTAGAAAGTAATCTAAAAAGTAACAAGCACAGTAATCTGTAAAGTAACTGAAAAGTAATTTTGAACTGTTTACTTACCTGTAAATCAACCAACTGCATTTGAACCTGCATTCAACTGTAAATCATTGCATAAGATTTTTCTAAGTATTATTTCACTTACCTGCACTAGGTCTGGCTTGGTTTTAGAACTAAAAATAACGAAATAATATTTTTATACAAAAATTTGGTCTTAGTTTAGTCTTTGAGTGTGTGACATCATTTCTTGCCTGAGTGTGTACAATAAATGCTTAACACTACCCTCTGATAAAGCCTTACTGCTTGCCCACACTACAGCAAAAAGAGAGTAAGGTGCTATCTACTTTTACCTCTGCCTACCTTTGGGATTCCACTGGACTCGGTGCACACAATACCTCATTTTGGTATAGTATATGCAGAGCCAGCTTCCAACAAGGGGTCTCTCAAAGGGGCAATATAATTAAGGGTGTGGCTTAAAACATTTATGCTAAAGATCTGTGCTCAGCATAATGTGCCACCCAACTGGTATTTCGCTGCTTCTGTTATTGCCTCCATATAAGTAACATTACACCTACAACAAGCCAGGACTATTGGCTTTGTCAAAGTTTACTAATTGAATAATATAAATATACCACATGCATACATACAAGTATGGTTTTGTTGTGTATAATACTGAAAATACTTTAGTTCTTGTGCAAGAGGTTGTGGCGTAATGGTTAGAGCTGCCAACTTTGGAGCTGAGGAAGCAGGTTTGAGTCTCAGTGTCGGCTCATCATCCTGTTCTTTTCTGGGCAAATCACTTAATTGTCCGTGCCAACCAAAAAATAAATGACAATGTCCTTATTGGTGCTCATGTAAAGCACTTCAAATTTAGCAGTACAGAACTGCAAAAAAATAAAAGTTACATCAAAACAGTGAACTGCTGCAGAGTTAAGATTTTTTTTCCAGTCTGAGTGTGAGGGTGGAAATGGAGAGCCTGATAGGGACCCGTCTCGGCAGCTGCTTTTATGGACTGCTAGTGGGTGAGCACTGGCAGGACCTGGCCCACTTAAAGCCCTACTATTATGGCATTAATCAGAGATCGAGGGTGAGGAAATAAATAATGTGCGGATCCTGTAACAAACTTCCAGTCTTATGATTAGGGTTGCCGGCTTATTATTTTTATGTCCCAGACGGCACAAAAATAAACAGTCACCTAAAGCCGTATTTTCAGCACTTATCTGTGCATACTTCGAACAGCAAATATAAATAGAAAGCACTTTTAATTGTGTTCTAGGGCTGCATGAATAATCCATGACTAATAATTAAAGGGAACAAAGACAGAGAAGTCACATTACAAATGAATACATACTTTTTTATTATAAACCTATTTAGTGTCAAGAAGAGGTTTTTGCAGGCTCTTTAAACAACACATGGCTGACATTTTTCTTTAGGCGACCCTACTTTATATTCCTTTTTATGAAATGCATTCTCACACTACGGCAGTAAATGTAAAATACAATGTAAGTAATAGGCAGAGTGGGGGCCCAGGGGGTATTGGATCCAGAAAAAAAAACAAAGCCTTGGTAACCAGTTTACAAAGGTATGTAAATATGCAAATGGTCTTTAAAGACTTGGGAGTGCCGGAGATAAGACTCCAGACATGCCCAGCCGAGCCCACAGCTGCAGCAGCCCCGGCTGAGACACACAACGAGAGGCGGGGATGGGGGCGGGGGAGTTGGAGTGGGGGCTGAAGCCCATTTAGCCCAATGGGTGTTGCACGCCTGGATTGGGTCCCCAGGCCTTGTGGATCCTCAGAAGATTCATTGGCGGAGTGTATTCGCAAATTTGCAGTGGATCACACAATCATGTTTTTGGGGTGTAGATCAGAAAGCTCACAATCAATTGCCGTCTGATTGGAAAATAACATCTGCGTAGTTTTTGTGCCACCCTAAGGCGGCCGTGCAGCTACTTCTGAGTGTTCCCTATGCTTACAGGTAAATTAACAGAAGTCGGTAGGATGCAGAGGTTTGCTGTTAAGAGAATCCAATATAAACTAGAAAAGTGGAGGAACCAGATGACAACAGTGAAAATCTCATGTGAAACAAGCAATGGTAAAGCCAATATGTCTGTGTTGCATTTTCAGTCCTGACCAAAACATTTTGAAAAGCCTCTACCAGTGAAAAAAAGAAAAAATAATCACTGCTTTTAGTCTTCTGCAGCTTCCTGAAATAGGATCTATTTGATTGTAGTCCTATTGCAACCGGCAGCGTATTCCAAAGTTTCGCTGCCCGATAGGAAAGACTACTCCCACCCCACCTGGCCCTTTGGATCATAGGAACATGAACCAGTCCAGAATTTGCCGATCTTAGGTCCCGCCATGGGATATACCAGGAAAAAAGTTTCTATTAGTCACAAGGCCCTCCCCCAAACAGTGCTTTGTGTACCAAACAGAGTGCCTTAAACGTAATCCTTTGCTGGACCGGTACCAAGTGGAGGTCCCTGATGCTGTTGGATGTCGAATGAGATTTGTGAATGTTAAGTAACACCCGAGCTGCGGCATTCTGCAAAGACTGAAGTTTTAATAGTAGACGTTTATCAATGCCCAAAAAAGAGGGCATGGCAATCTGGAAAGTAACAGGGCAACAATCAGGGTTTTTTTTCAATTCTTGTAGAACGAAAGGGAGGATCTTTTGCAGGGTTTTTAGAAGAAAGAAACAGGAGGATGTAACCGAATTCATCTGTTCCGAAAAGGAGAGCAGATCGTCAAACAAAACTCCTACTATTCTAGCTTTGTTGATCGGGTCTGGACAAAGACCCATCCCCGCTGGCCACCAGAGTTATTCCAGAGTGTGGGTCCGTTTCCAAACACTACCACCTCTGTTTTATCCATTTTTTCCTTGAAGGAAGTTTTGATGCATCCATCTAATGATATGTGTCAGACTTTTGTGGAACTGACCAGCCACCAAGTCTGCGCACGAAGATATAGATATGACCATCTGTGTCATCTGCGTAAGATACTATGTAGGTATATAAGTAGGAAACAATGCTAAGCCCTGGGGGACTCCGCAGAACAGTGAGAAGACCTGTGATGTAAGACTCCCCCCGCATAATCTTTGTTCCCTCGGCGTAAGGAAGGAAGTGAGTAGGGTTAGAGCCGTCCCTTTTATTACTACTGACTCCAGCCTCAGAGTTAGCACCAGATGATTAACGGTGTCGAACGCAGCTCAGAGATCAAGTAGGATGAGAATGGCCTTCGCCCCGCTATCTAGCTGTTTACAGATTTCCTCGGTTGCCAAACAAAAACGGATTCGGTCTGAAGCTGTGTTGGGTGGTGTCAAGAAGATCATTAGACTCCAGATAGCGCACCAGAACTTCATTTCTGGATCTTTCCAAGATTTTAACAGGGGGTGGTAGGCAAGATATGGGCCGGTATTTTTTCACCTCTATGGGATTTAAACAGTTTTAGAATAGGACGGATGCAGGCTTTCTTCCAAGATGTAGGGGAAACCCCCATCCCAAGAATATTAATTTAAAAGCAGAGCCAAATGTGAACTTATCAAATCTGATGCCATGTACCACAGAGGGAGGACATGGATCAGTTGGGGAACCCAACAAAGTGGATAGTAGTAGTTCACTTACTCGCTTAGGAGATAAAGTAGAAAAGCTGGACAGCTTACTGGTAGTTGCATTCCCAGAGGTAGTGTAGTCCACTGACACAGCTTTGGCCAAGTCGTGTATGAAAAATCAAGGGACACCCTACTCACACGAAACCAGGGTAGTTTACAGTTTAATACACAACAACGGTTCCTGTGGCTAATCAACAAATGATACTGAAAATATAATAGCTCAATCCAAATAATCGAAGGCAAAGAGATGTCTGAAAGAGAAAAGGCATATAACACAAATTTTCTATTAAAATACATTGTTTTATATAATGTAATCACATTATTTTAAATCCAGTGCATGGTGTCCCAAGTGATTGTGAAACCTATATTTCAAGGTTGTGACTCTTTGTGACATAAAAACAAGGTTTCATCAAAAATGTACAAAAGCGACCATTAAATCAATACATATTATGTGCTCGCAGCCTACTAATACATTAATAGTGGCTGAGAAATAGTTCGCTTCACTTAGCCGACAACGTTTTGACCCACTTAACAATGTGGGGTCTCATCAGGACTTAGCAATTAAGGGGCACCTGGGGATGACTGTCAGATAATGTGGTGTGCACCGTTTGGGGGTGAAAAGGAAGAAGACTATTCTAATATGGCCCAGTCGGGCACCTATAGTGGGGAGGGTACTGACAGTCAGGAAGGCGGAAAGCCTTAATAATTTCAAAAAGGGCGATAAGCTGTTGTCAGGAATTTCCGTGGTAAGGGGCTGAACTCTAAATTAGCCTCAAACGAAAATGAGGACAATCCATCTTTTGGTTTCCGGTGTGGAGAGGATAATGGAATGAAAGGGGCTGCCAAGGTCAGCTGCGGTAATTAATCACGCTTGCCTAGTGGAGAGAACTGCACCCGTCAGTCTCTCCTCGGGCTATGACAAGGAAAACCCCGTCCCAAGAATAATAATTTAAAAGCAGGGCCAAATGTGAGCTTATCAAATCTGATGCCATGTACAAAACAGAGGGAGGACATGGATCTGTCAGGGAACCCGACAAAGTGGATAGTAGTAGTTCATTTACTCTCTTAGGAGATAAAGAAGAAAAGCTGGACAGCTCACTGGTAGTTGCATTCCTGGAGGTAGTGTAGTCCATTGACACATCTTTGGCCAAGGCTGATACATCTATGAGAATTATGAGATAAATATTTTAATGTGTGATAACCTAGTGTACTTTTGAGTTGTAGAAAAGTCGCTCATACATTTCAATGCAAGCACTTTATAGGAAGTAGAATGATACATCAAACAGCCAATAGCAAGAGGTGAGAGTGGAATATTCCGCTGGGTGGTGCCAAAGCAAACTCTACGTAAAACTGGAATTAATTGGTAACAATAGGTCATAGAAACAGCTGTGCTATTCGGACAGAGCTAAAAAATATAACAGCGTCAACACCCTGAGCCTCAGGTGTGTCCATCATTCGTCTATATGGGTTGGATCTGTGCCAGATTATCACAAGGGACACATTTTCATATGATAAATCTATATGGCAATAATTTACCTAGCAAACAGTCATCCTAAAAATATTGTACTGATCTGGCTTTATCGATCAGACACTGATCGATCCGTCTCTAAGTCCTCGCCTTAGACCCCATGCATTTCCTTGGATATTTGTTTTTAAGGATTGTAGGACCCAGGGAGATGAGTAACTTAGTAGGGGCAGCCAAAACAAAAGTACCAGCACCTTGCAGCGACAAGTGGAAGGACAGGGCTTCTCCAGAGATCTACTTCTGACAATTTCCTGCACTACATTATTACATAACGCGGCAGGGGCAAGACAGAAGTTCTAAAGTGAGGGTAAGCAGAGGCTGCACCTTACCAAATGCCAACTATCAAATGATACCATTTTTTACAGGGTCTTCAAAACATTAGAAAGAAAATTCAAGGGAAGATGATTAGGGTTTTTGTGGGAGTGAGGGGCCTATGCTATGTGGCAAGATGAATGAATGAGAATGAATAAGAGAAAGGAATGTTTTATCGAAAGGAAATGGTAGTTGATTCATTTTTTAAGTGGTAGCGCCAAGAAAAAGTGAAATAGGCTTGATGCTCACACTTTATCAATACAACACTCAAAGCAGATGAATGAGCCTTTTGGACTCTAAGCACAGCTCATTAAAGCAGAAGAAACAAGTTACTTACCTGTAACTACAGTTATTCCGTATTGGTATCTTTCATAGACCCACATGCCTGAATCATTCCCCGTCGTCGTAGTGGGAGTCCCACGGTACATATATAACAAAGTAGTAAGAAGTAGATATTACATTTCCATAGGCTATTATGGTAGCAAAAAATAATCAAAAGAGGATGGATCACTTGTTGCTGGCACCAGGGTTCAGGTGGTTGTCTCCGATATAGGTAAAAAACCCTCAATCACGTCAAGATATGTATGGGCGGTATATCTTGGTTCTCCGCCTTTAGATACGTGATAGCATCATCATTGGGTTTATTCCATGCATCCTCCAACCCGGAGGGAACCACTGAATTCTCCAGTAGTGATCAGGGAAATAAATGATAAAATAAAAAAGTGAGGAGTGCTCAAGTGTGTGATTAAAAAGAGTTGTTCCTCATGCTACCTATAAAAAAGTCTTTATTCTGATAGGTGCTGGGGAAACGTTAAAAAAGGTCAAGTTGCAAGTAGGATGTATGATGAATCCTCTGCGACATTAAACGTGGTGATTGGTCGACATGTTTCAGCTCATGTAAAGCCCATGGGAGGGTCAGGGAGCTTTCTTCAGGACCACAGGTGAATAAAGTGAATTGAAAAAAAATTTTTGTCAATTACATGTAGAAGTTCCAATGTCGATTCAGATGGACTTCGTCAGGACTAGTACCTATATACCGAGAAAAACGGGGGAAACTCCTTAATGATTATAAGGGGTAGAAGGGTAAAAATGCCAAAGGAGCTGCAAATTGACGTAAAATGAACAATATGAAAGCAACTATAAATGGCAAGTCTTTATATGCTTTTGGTATACATTTTGATCAGCAAGTGAAGTTTTGAACCATCGCTCTTACTTTGGAGAACTCAAAACGCAATGCCCTTAGGAGACATCGACTGGTAGAAGGATGTTCGACATACAACAGATCTTTAGACATACAACGAATATTATGGCATTCAACAAAGGTATTTTTGCAGCGGAGGTGGTTAAGACTGCTCGTAATGTATAATGTTAATGGTTGCGTGTTGGTCCGCAAGGAGACTATTGTTGAGCCATTCCAAGTGCGAGTTAGGGTTAAACTGTCTGCATTAGTCTAAAGTGGCGGCTATTAATCTAAGAAAAAATCAATAGCGAAGTATAGCGCGCTTTTCAAAAGGAAAAATAATCAAATGTGCCTCTCGTCCAGAATAGGCGTGCAATTTTAACTAAAGGAAAAATACCTGATAGTTTCAATGTACGAGCTCCGTACGAGGATACAGGCAGCGTTAATACTAAACAAATGAAAACAAGAAGAAACCCCACATTACAAGGGGGATTCACCCGGTTAACGTTACGTGTCTTCCAGATGGTGTTGAGGTAGAGGGCTCCGTACCGCAATGGTCTGCTACGACTTGTGCTGACTCTGGTTTCCTGTATGCACACGTAGGCTGGGGGTGTGTCTTAAATGGTGAGTTTCGTTGAAATAGAGAGGGGACTGGTGCGGGCCGTGTCAAAGCCTGGAAAACTTTATTAAATGATGTAAAGAGATAAGGTTGGGGAAGTGTAAAAGGAACCGTTATCTTGGTATGTAGAGGGTCCCGTAAACTGATTGCGAGCACTGGTTTACACGATTGCTAAATATCGTGGAGAACAGGGGGGGGGCAGCGGCAGGGTTGGAGTCTCAACCCTGGTCCTAAAAAGGTGAAGTGTAGTGCCTTTGCAACTTAGATGGACACAGATGTTTAAATAGCCATTATTGTTGTAATTACTCGTAGGGTACAGAGAGTCTAATGAAGGTGGGCTCTGGGTATCATATGAAGTGCGGAATCGCCCTGATATTATAAATACCATGGAGAGTATGGGGCTAGTGAAGATTCTTTACTTAGCCTAGTTGGAGTATAAAATAAACCATATCTCTATTTAAAATGACATGCTTAGCCATGGAATATCATCATTCAGTCCTATGATGTTAGTTTGGAGGCGGTGGACCCATCTTTGTTCTTTCTGGAAGAGTAATTTCTCAGCATTGGGTGTTTTGGATACAAGTGTTTCAAGAACTATCCATCTCAGCTCGTTGACAGTGTGTGGATGTTCAATGTAATGTGAACTCAATTTGGTCGTTCCTCTTCCACATTTGACGTTGCTTCGGTGTTCACATATTCTCTGTTTAATCTTCCGGCAAGTCATTCCAATGTACCGAAGAGCACATGGGCAGGTTATCATGTAAATTACATGTGTCGTGTTGCAGTTGGTATGTTGTCTCATCGTCCAAGTCAATTTTGGTGATAAGATGACACTTTTGGTAATTTCAGTCAAGGAACACACAGAGCAATTGCCACATGGAAAGTGGCCAGTGACTGGGGGTAGGGACCACAAGGTGCTCTGGCTTGGATTCGGTTTTACGCCAGGTGGACGTGTGTGTACCAAGATGTCTTTGTAGTTTCGAGTTCGTCTATTGGCAAACATGGGTTTGGGCCAAGTGAGGTTTCCAGACGTAATGATACGCCAGTTTTTATTGATGATTTTCTTGACAGAGTTTGTAACAGTACTGTAGGTAGTGACACAGGTCAATTTTTCGGTAGATGTGATTTGCGGTGTAAGTTCTAGGAGGCTTTCTCTAGGCTGGTTACGAGCCCGCTTCTGGCATTTTCTGATTATTTTTTCAGGGTAGTTCCTTTTCTTGAGTTTGTTCGAAAGGTCTTGTGCTTAATCATTAAGGAGTTTCCCCCGTTTTTCTCTGTATATAGGTACTAGTCCTGACGAAGTCCATCTGAATCGACATTGGAACTTCTACATGTAATTGACAAAAAAAAATTTTCAATTCACTTTATTCACCTGTGGTCCTGAAGAAAGCTCCCTGACCCTCCCATGGGCTTTACATGAGCTGAAACATGTCGACCAATCACCACGTTTAATGTCGCAGAGGATTCATCAATAAAAACTGGCGTATCATTACGTCTGGAAACCTCACTTGGCCCAAACCCATGTTTGCCAATAGACGAACTCGAAACTACAAAGACATCTTGGTACACACACGTCCACCTGACGTAAAACCGAATCCAAGCCAGAGCACCTTGTGGTCCCTACCCCCAGTCACTGGCCACTTTCCATGTGGCAATTGCTCTGTGTGTTCCTTGACTGAAATTACCAAAAGTGTCATCTTATCACCAAAATTGACTTGGACGATGAGACAACATACCAACTGCAACACGACACATGTAATTTACATGATAACCTGCCCATGTGCTCTTCGGTACATTGGAATGACTTGCCGGAAGATTAAACAAAGAATATGTGAACACCGAAGCAACGTCAAATGTGGAAGAGGAACGACCAAATTGAGTTCACATTACATTGAACATCCACACACTGTCAACGAGCTGAGATGGATAGTTCTTGAAACACTTGTATCCAAAACACCCAATGCTGAGAAATTACTCTTCCAGAAAGAACAAAGATGGGTCCACCGCCTCCAAACTAACATCATAGGACTGAATGATGATATTCCATGGCTAAGCATGTCATTTTAAATAGAGATATGGTTTATTTTATACTCCAACTAGGCTAAGTAAAGAATCTTCACTAGCCCCATACTCTCCATGGTATTTATAATATCAGGGCGATTCCGCACTTCATATGATACCCAGAGCCCACCTTCATTAGACTCTCTGTACCCTACGAGTAATTACAACAATAATGGCTATTTAAACATCTGTGTCCATCTAAGTTGCAAAGGCACTACACTTCACCTTTTTAGGACCAGGGTTGAGACTCCAACCCTGCCGCTGCCCCCCCCCTGTTCTCCACGATATTTAGCAATCGTGTAAACCAGTGCTCGCAATCAGTTTACGGGACCCTCTACATACCAAGATAACGGTTCCTTTTACACTTCCCCAACCTTATCTCTTTACATCATTTAATAAAGTTTTCCAGGCTTTGACACGGCCCGCACCAGTCCCCTCTCTATTTCAACGAAACTCACCATTTAAGACACACCCCCAGCCTACGTGTGCATACAGGAAACCAGAGTCAGCACAAGTCGTAGCAGACCATTGCGGTACGGAGCCCTCTACCTCAACACCATCTGGAAGACACGTAACGTTAACCGGGTGAATCCCCCTTGTAATGTGCGGTTTCTTCTTGTTTTCATTTGTTTAGTATTAACGCTGCCTGTATCCTCGTACGGAGCTCGTACATTGAAACTATCAGGTATTTTTCCTTTAGTTAAAATTGCACGCCTATTCTGGACGAGAGGCACATTTGATTATTTTTCCTTCTGAAAAGCGCGCTATACTTCGCTATTGATTTTTTCTTAGATTAATAGCCGCCACTTTAGACTAATGCAGACAGTTTAACCCTAACTCGCACTTGGAATGGCTCAACAATAGTCTCCTTGCGGACCAACACGCAACCATTAACATTATACATTACGAGCAGTCTTAACCACCTCCGCTGCAAAAATACCTTTGTTGAATGCCATAATATTCGTTGTATGTCTAAATATCTGTTGTATGTCGAACATCCTTCTACCAGTTGATGTCTCCTAAGGGCATTGCGTTTTGAGTTCTCCAAAGTAAGAGCGATGGTTCAAAACTTCACTTGCTGATCAAAATGTATACCAAAAGTATATAAAGACTTGCCATTTATAGTTGCTTTCATATTGTTCATTTTACGTCAATTTTGCAGCTCCTTTGGCATTTTTACCCTTCTACCCCTTATAATCATTAAGGAGTTTCCCCCGTTTTTCTCTGTATATAGGTACTAGTCCTGACGAAGTCCATCTGAATCGACATTGGAACTTCTACATGTAATTGACAAAAACATTTTTTCAATTCACTTTATTCACCTGTGGTCCTGAAGAAAGCTCCCTGACCCTCCCATGGGCTTTACATGAGCTGAAACATGTCGACCAATCACCACGTTTAATGTCGCAGAGGATTCATCATACATCCTACCTGCAACTTGACCTTTTTTAACGTTTCCCCAGCACCTATCAGAATAAAGACTTTTTTATAGGTAGCATGAGGAACAACTCTTTTTAATCACACACTTGAGCACTCCTCACTTTTTTATTTTATCATTTTTTTCCCTGATCACTACTGGAGAATTCAGTGGTCCCTCCGGGTTGGAGGATGCATGGAATAAACCCAATGATGATGCTATCACGTATCTAAAGGCGGAGAACCAAGATATACCGCCCATACATATCTTGACGTGATTGAGGGTTTTTTACCTATATCGGAGACAACCACCTGAACCCTGGTGCCAGCAACAAGTGATCCATCCTCTTTTGATTATTTATGACTAGCTGGAAGCCGGTAGGATCACAGCTTCTCTTTCCCCACTTTGATTGTATCATATTATGGTAGCAACCATATACTCTATAGCCTATTAGTCTCCTTTTACAAAAAGGACCAAACTGAAAACTCAGCCAATCAGCAACCAGCACCCTCTAGAACCTTCCCAAGAGAGGCTGAGTCCCTCAAATTTTCCAGCACGAGTGAAGTCAGTACTGTATCCTAGAGGTGCCTCTCCGGGGAGGAGGGTGGGTTGCATGTGAATCTATGAAAGATACCAATACTGGATAACTGTAGTTACAGGTAGGTAACTTGTTTCTTATCCAATATGGGGGTATCTTTCCTTTCATAGATTCACATGCCTGAATCAGAATAGTAAGCAGTTCCTTATCTGTGTGTGTGTGTGTGTGTGTATATATATATATATATATTCACTGAAAAAACCATAGTTTTCACACATGTTATAGTTAGCTGTACATTTCACTCGTAAAAAACCAATGAAATTCCCCCGTTATAGTTAGTGCAGGCAACTATAACTCACGCGACCGCAATCCTCTGCTGATGCTAATACTGTATTTAGACTCTTATTTGCCCATGTCTTCTTCCATTAAATTTTAGCTATACATATATTACAAATATTTTTTTTTCATAAAGACATATGTCATCAGCAGAAGATTGCGGTCGCGTGAGTTATAGTTGCCTGCACTAACTATAACGGGGGAATTTCATTGGTTTTTTACGAGTGAAATGTACAGCTAACTATAACATGTGTGAAACCTATGGTTTTTTCAGTGAATTTGCAAGGTTTTTTAAATGCTAATTCCTAACTATAACGTGTGTGAAACCTATGGTTTTTTCAGTGAATTTGTACGGTTTTTTAAATGCTAAGTTACTTTACGCCATTCGTGGCGTGCGCGCCCAGTTAACGCAGTTCGTTCCGTGCGCGCACGGTGCGCTTTGCGCACCGTGCGCGCACAGTGAGCACGCGGTGCGCTTCGCGCACCGCGCGCCCACTTTACGCAGTTAGTGCCATGCACGCACGGTGGTCACGCCCATGTACGCACGATGCGCTTCGCGCACCGTGCGCACATGGGGGACATATTATGCGCATCGTTGTGAAATGTATTCTTTATTATTTTCATATATGTGATATGCCATGCACAAATGGTGCCGTTCGGGCACCATTTGCACACGGGGTGGTGAAAGTGTGGGTAATTTTTTTTTTTTAAAGAATTTTTACCGTACGCGTAATCGGCGATTTTTCGAAAAAAAATAAATTTTTTTTTTGGCCTTGGGGGTTGTTTGGGGACCCGTATATCACTGCTGGGTGGTTATGATCTCAATATACTGCCCCTTTAGACATTTTTTGGCTTCATTTTTGCTGCCCCACTCAGAGTGCGAGAGAGAAAATGGCAGTCGCCGCTTCCTGGTTTCGGCCGATTCGAATGTTTACTAAGATCTAAGAGCCAATCAGAATCGCGCTCGCGCACGTCACCGTACGCGTACGGTAAGCGCACCGTAAGCGCACCGTAAGCTGGCTCAGATATATATATTGATTTAAAGGCTATTTTCTCAGAATCTACTGAACAGATTTACACCAAACCTACAAAAGGCACTTCCTTGACCTGAGGACTACCTCTCTGCCAAATTTCATTTAATTCTGTTCAGCCGTTCGGGCTGTAGCTCTGTCTAAAGGTCCTATGGAAAAATGCATGGGAAAAACGCGTTTTGGGACCCCCCTTTTATCTCAGCCCCCGCTTGACGAATCCCCCCGAGACTTTCAGGGTAGGAGCGGAGCTCAACGCCCCACCTATTTTGAAAATTTCGCGAGGATTCGTCGACCGGCGCAAAGTTATTCAAAATAGAATGTTGCGGATTTCCTATGGTAAGAGGGTCCTAACTATAACTACCTACTGGCGACCGCCAGTAGGTAATATATATATATATATATATATATATATATATATATATATATATATATATATACACATACATACATACATACATGTAAACATATGCATGAATATGCAGACGTATGTATGTTCGTCAGAGAAAAGCACCCTTGCGGACGGTGGGTAGTGCTATAATACTCTTACATGCAATATCATTCCAAAGATCAAAGATTTGAACATAAAACCGTGCATAGAATATATGTGCAGTATTAACAAGCAAAGTATAAAAACAAATATGCATAGTTATACATTTAAGATATATAGACTGCATCCACGACATCAACTAATTAAAAAAAAACTCTCTTGAAAGAGGCTTACCTTAAGAAAATAGGTTCCTCAACACTGCCTGTCCCACCGATGCGTCAGCAGGTTGTGATGATTCCAGGCAGTAATGCTGCGCAAATGTGTGCGTCGTATTCCACGTCGCAGCTCTGCAGATTTTTTCAAGTGGCACTCCGGCAAATAGAGCAGTTGATGCTGAAACTGCTCTAGTGGAGTGCGGTCTCACAGTTCTTGATAATGGTTTTGCCTGCCTTGTCATGGCAAAATTGAATTGCGCTCGCTATCCACCTGGCTATGGTAGCTTTAGAGACTGCAGAGGGATGTATGATGATACAACGCGTACCATCACAACGCGGTATGTTACATCGCGGTTTTGACAACGCAAGTCGTTACATCGACTTGCGTTGGAGGGCGCTGGATTTAGGAATAGTGTGAATTACTATTCCAACTCCAGTCTACGTACAGTAGGGAAGGTGTTGGAATAGTAATTCACACTATTCCTTAGTCTAGAGCGCCCTCCAGTGCAAGTCGGTGTAACGACTTTCGTTGTAAAAACCACGATGTAACCATACCGCGTTGTAATGGTTTTGTGGTAAAGGATGTTTCCCCTGCAGAGCCTTGACAGCTTTGACCATAAGCTATGAACAATTGATTTGATTTCCTTATGTCTTCAGTTCTTTGCAAATAAAATTTAAGACATCTCTTTCGGTCTAGAGTGTGTAGCGCTCTTTCCGCAGGCGTGGAGGGGTTAGGGAAGAAAGTCCTCAGAATGACTGGCTCATTCAAATGGAATTGCGTAGGAACTTTAGGGATGAACGTAGGGTTCGTCCTCAGAATGACCATTTGATCCGTGAAGCGCAAGAACGGATAGGATATGATGAAGGCCTGTATTTCACTAACCCTTCTTGTCGAAGTAAGTGCTAGCAGAAGGCCGACTTTCCAGGTCAAGTACTTCAATTCTACCTTGTGAATAGGCTCGAATGGTTGTACTGAGACAACACCACATTAAGCTGCCATTCCGGAGGTGGAGCTTTGATGGGTGGAAAAGCTCTAAACAGTCCTTTCATAAATTGCTTTATGATTCTTGATGACCATAAAGATGGAGTATGTGGCGATCGTCTGTATCTCGATATAGCAGCCAGGTGAACTCGGACTGATGAGTGTGCAAGACCAGATTTTGCTAAAGAAAGCAAATAAGGCAGGTCCTCTTCTGGGGCAGGGAGAAATGGATCTATCTTCTTGTGTTTGCACCATACACAGAAACATTTCTACTTAAGCCTTTAAGTCTTATTGGTGCTTTCAGCCCTAGATTTGCAAATTTTGTCTTTGCAGTGTTGCACGATGTTCAAATCTCTAAATTCAAAGAATTCAAGAGCCAAGCATGCAGATGCAGAGAAGCTGGCTCCGGGTGACGCACTTGGCCCTTGTTCTTTGTCAACAGCGTTGGTGTTGGCAAGAGACGGATGGGCTGAGATTCCGACAGAAGGAGGGGTTCCATGTACCAATGCTGTCTGGGCCACCTGGGGGCTATCAGCAGAATGCAGCAGCATTCCCATTTCATCTTTGTGAAGACCCTGGGTATCAGAGGAATGGGGGAAAAGTGTATGCATAGATCCCTGACCAGATAACTCGACACATTGGTATTCCTTGGACTGTATGATACTAGAGGGCAGAGATGGCCGCCTGTGTTGTTGACGAGGACTGAGGGAGGGGGAGGGAATTTATAATTCACATAGTGTTTAAGGGTAGAGGTATTGTTATGTAGATTATTGGTTTATGCGATGTATAGCACTGGAGGGATTTCTCTGGCCCTGTGTTAGGTATTGTATGATTGGTGGGGGGCTTGTGATTAAACTTCAGGATGTATGGTGAAACCAATTCTGTAAGGCTTTATATGTGGTTGTGCAAAAAACCAATAAACTATGTTTTAAAAAAAAATAGATCCCTGACCAGCGCATCAAAAGAGCACTCCCCCATGAGATTTGGAGAGGGAATCTGCTTGCGAAGAATCGGCATTTGGAGTTGAGCTGGGTCGCAAATAGGTCCAGCGCTGGTTTCCCCCAGCGTGCAAATATCTTGTTCAGCTGTGCTTGTTCCAGCTCCTATTCGTGGCAGCTGTCGCTTGTTCTGCTCAAGGTATCCGCCAAGGTATTCCGGAGACCTGGGACATGTTCTGCTGTCAAGGAAATGTGGTGGAGCGTCAGCCAGTTTCACAACTGCTGTGCGTCCTGTGACTGAGTTAGAGATTTTGTGCCTCCTTATTTGTGGATATAAAAATGCTTGTGGCGTTGTCCGTCTGGATCAACACCGACGACCCCTGTATTCGAGGAAGGAAAGCCCGAAGAGATAGGAAAATGGCTTTCAGTTCCAGTCTGTTTATGTGCATCTGCCTCTGAGCCAAGGACCACTTCCCTTGCACTTGCAGGTCCTGTAAGTGTCCTCCCCAGCCTTCCATTGAAGCATCTGTTGTTGCTACGTAATCTGGGATGACTGGAAGAAAAGACAGGCCTTGGGACAGATGTGAAGTCTGAGCCCACCGCCTTAAGGTCTCCTTCATCCGAGAAGTGACGTTGATTACGTCGTCGAAGGAACCTGAGGTTTGAATCCATTGACGTTGCAATTCCTCTTGAAGAGACTTCATGTGCAATCGAGTTAGCGGCATGAGATCTATTGCGGTAGAGAGCATTCCCAGTAGAGATTTGAACACTCTCACAGAAACGCACTTTTTTCTGTACAGCTTGAGTGCTAATGCTCGTAACCTTTGTTGCCTTTCCTCGGATAGGAAAGCTTTGTTCTGGATGGTGTCCAGCTTGGCCCCCAGAAATGTTGTTATCCGGTTTGGGAAAATTGAAGATTTCTGAAAATTGACTGAAAGACCCAGTTTGTGAAAAAGAGTGAGGCAATCGTTTGTTGCATTCTCCAATTGGCGAGAAGATGGCGTCTTTAGCAGCCAGTCATCGAGGTAAGGTAATACCCGATGACCTTTGCTTCTCATGGCTGCTGCCACTGGAGCTAGGAATTTTGTGGATGTCTGTGGGGCCGATTTGAGGGCAAAAGGAAGGACTCTGAAGTGATAGTGGGTACCAGCCACTGTGAACCTCAAGAATTTCCTGTGTTTCGGATGAACAGGGACATGGAAGTATGCATCTTGGAGATCCAATGAAGTCATGAAATCGCCACTGTTGAGGCGCCGTACGATGTCTGAAAGAGTAACGGTCCTGAATGTTTGACTCTTTAGAAATTTGTTCAATTTTCTGAGGTTTAGGATAGGCCTCCACTCTCCTGACTTTTTGCGAATGAGGAAGAAGCGGGAGTAGAAGCCTTTCCTCCTTTGGGAAAAAGGGACCTTTTTTCTATTGCCCCTTTCTGAAGCATGACACGTGCTTCTTTTTGGAGTAAGTGAAGGTGAGGGGCGTGCGATCCCCTGGGAGGGGTATTGGGAGGTTTTTGGATGAATTCCAATGTGTGGTCATAAGAGATGAGATCCAGGACCCACTTGTCTGAAGTAATATCTCGCCACTGGTCGATATGCTCAGAGATTGTCGCACCATTCGGGGGTAAAGGAAAAGCAGCTGGTACCCTGTTGTTATCACTGATGGCAGCCGGTGTCACGGACATGGATCCCGGCTTTCGTTTGGAGCCTTGCCTGGAGAAACCAGGTGCATTCGCTTGGCAATAGGATTGCTGCTGATATCCCTGACAGTATTGCGGCTGGTAGGTCTGATAGGACTGGGAATGTTGGTAAGTCCTCCTATAATTGGAGAAGCCCCTACCATGGGCTCCTCATAAGTGCACCTTGTGGTACTGCAGGGTTCCAAGCGCCTTAGCAGTGGCAGTATCTTTCTTAATGGTGGTAAGCACCTCATCAATATGGCTGCCGAATAGGCTGTCAACATAATAGGCCAAATCCAGGATCTTGGTTTTAACTTCCGGGCGGAAATTTGCTGCCTTTAACCACCCTTGACGCCTTAAAACAGCAGCGCCACCTAACTGCCTAAAACCAGTTGTGGCAATGTCCATAGCAATGTCAATTATTTCTGACGCTGCTCTTTCTCCTTCCGTGAGTATTTTAAGAAACTCTTCCTTGCTATCTTCCGGAGTGACATCCTTCATTGAACCGATGTCGGACCACATTTGTCGATCATAACGGGCTAAAATGGCCAAAGCGTTAGCCGCCCTAACTGAGACTGCAGACATTGATGAGAATCTTTTCCCAATTTAATCACGGCGTCGACCTTCCTTGTCTGGTGGAGAAATGATAGGCGTATATGGATTTGTTGATCGTGCCACGTGAGAGATCACCGAGTCCGGTTTAGGGTGACTTGTAAGACACGCAGGAGAGCCCTCCGGTGCTCTATATTTTTTATCCAACCTTGGCAGCACAGGAACCACGGAAGCTGGTGCCTTCATGACCTTGGTTGCTTCTTGCCAAATATGATCAATGATGGGTATTGATCTGACAGTCTTTCTTGGCTGGTCCTTAAAATCATAAAGGAAACAGTCCAATTGATGCACAATTGTTGGAAGACGAAACCTGTTAGCGGCTCTGTCCATAATATTATGGTATCCTCCGATATCCTCCAGGGGTGAGTCCAAAGGATGATGAGGCGGTGGGGATGGCATTGGCGCTATGTAGTCATTCCACTCATCTGCTGGTGGAGGAGGGTCTGGTAGCTCTCCTTCTTCCTGCTCTTCCTCAGATGTAGTAGGGTCTTCCCTGAGAGGAAGAGGAGTCATGGGACATGGTGCCATCCCAGGAGTGATAGGAGGTGGAGGCAGCGGTGCTTGAGGAGCTACCTGCGGAGGTGGAGGAGGTACGACAACATCTTCTTGAGGAGGAAACCTTCTCTTATAGTCTGCCAACGTATTCTGAAGGTCTAGAATCAACGCCGGAGGAAATTGCGCAGACTGCTGCCTAGGCTGCTCAAAATATTGTTGGTACTGAACAGGAGGGGCCGGATAATGCTGGTAATACTGTTCTTCATCCTCATATTCATCATCCTCTTCCTGATATTTAACGTTCAGTTCAGAAGGACTACGTGCGGCTCGAAACTGGCATTTGTCCTCATCCGAATCCTCAACATCCAAAAGATGGCTGGGAGGTAGCGGAGACATTTTTGGTGTCCTGAATTGAGGTTGCGCAGATTGCTGGAACGGGGTTGACGGACCTGCATAATAAACTGGATTTTTCGAGGTTAGTGTCGTCGTCGACTGAGAAATTCTCGTCGTCGACGGGGCCGTTGTCGATGGTAAACCAGTGATAGTCGATGGTACTGTCACAGCCGGTGTGATTGCCATCAATGGAATATCTCCAGTCGACGATGGTGTCGTCATCGATGGTGGTATTGTCGTCGTCAACGATGGTGTCGTCGACGGTTTCGTCATCGACGACGATTGCATTGTCATTGACGGTTTTGTCGTCGGCTGTCTCATCGTCGACGGTGGTGTCATCGTCGATGTCTTCGTCGATGACAGCTTCGCTGACAGGCTTGTCGATGATGAGGTCTTTACTCTCGTCGACGGTATAGTCGTTGACGATAAAGGTAGCATCGACGGTATGGAACCTTTTATACTTGCCGTCGATGTGGTAAACGCCGTCGACGATTTTGATGACAAGAGAGTCACAGTAGTAGTCGAAGTAGAAACAGGCGTCGATGGTGAACTTGACCCCGAAGAAGATTTGTGGCCAGTTTTACCTCTGGAATGGCTAGAAGATTCTGGTTTTGCCTTTGATGCTCCTGGCGTCTGAGGGAATCCAATCTCTGAGGAGACCTTGGGCTGTTTCTCCTTTTCAACAGATTCCTTGGCCACATGAGAGACTTTAGAATGTTTCCTTCTCTCTTCAGGCTGACCCTCAGGCGACCTGGGCCTCTTGAGTGACAGAGGACATGTCGCTATCGACATCAGAAGAAGCAGACTGCTTTATTTTTTAGCCATATTAGAAGTCTTCCTTCTCTATCCCTCAAGGTCTTGGTTGAGAAGGTGCGGCAAATCCTGCATTGTTTTGTCTCATTGCTGGGATAGAGACAATAAAAACAATCCTTGTGTGCATCGTCCACATGCACCCTCTTCTTCCCACAGGATTTACAAGCTCCATATAATCCTTTTTATCAGACATTCTTCTTAAAGAAATCTAAAAGAGACTTATCTAAGAAACTAAAGAAAACTGAGCAGAGCTCAGGGAGACTCCCTTACACAACGAAGTGCGGTGAAAATCTGAGAGACTCAGCCTCTCTTGGGAAGGTTCTAAAGGGTGCTGGTTGCGATTGGCTGAGTTTTCAGTTTGGTCCTTTTTGTAAAAGGAGACTAATAGGCTATAGGGTATATGATTGCTACCACAATAGCCTATGGAAATGTAATATTTACTTCTTACTACTTTGTTATATATGTACCGTGGGACTCCTACTACGATGACGGGGAATGATTCAGGCATGTGAATCTATGAAAGATACCCCAATACTGGATAATCAATTTACTAGGAATGAGACCATCTCAGGATACATGTCTAGCACTCTGCAAATGAATGACCAGTAGGGCCTCACTAGCAAAACCGGCTCACGCAAAGCACTGAATATCACGTCGAAAATCCGGGCTAGTGCAATAGTCTGGTCGACTAATGCATCCATTTTGGAGATGGGTTTGTAACCTGAACGCAACATGCAGGGCTTTGAGTGGGCCGGGTCCTACTGGTGCTCAGCACCAGCAAAAGGGTGAAAAAAAAATCTCAACTCTGCAGCAGTACCACCCTTCACTGCCAGTGATGTAACATCAAAGAGACTCGTTTTAGTTCTTTCACAGTCTCATTTCAGAATTGAAGCATTTTCACTATTATATACAACAAAGCAATAGTTGTTGCTTATTTATCTTATGCAAATAACAACTAATGACAAAGCCAATAGTTCCGGCTTGTTGTATGTGTAATTTTACATGGTGTATTATATTTGTGAGTGCAATGACAAAAGCGGCAAAATACCAATCGGGCGGTACACTATGCTAAGCATAGGTTTTTAGCCTAGGTTTTTTTAGGCCACGCCATTAATTACATCGACCACGCCCCTTTGAGAGACCTCCCCCCGTGTTTTCATCCCACTTAAAACCCTGGCCACAGGTTGAAACCTACGAGAACTTGGAGGATCGTCTTTCGAGGAAGATAAAATGTGTACCATTGCCCTGCATAATATCTAACACCTTTTAACAGTGTCTAGGGTCGAGACAGTCTGAAAAAGAATACATGAAAAATACATACATTATCCCTCATTTTTCAAGCACAAGTAATAATCGGGTGCAAACCACACCTGATACCTCCTGGAAATGTTTTTGCAGACGTTTTGCGGCTGCCCTGGCACCCGCAGGGTGGCTTTGAAGGGCGGGCCTCTAGTGCCAGCAAGGCACCAGCCCACCCCCTTCTTCTAGGGGACCCCTCGGGGAGGAGTCCCCCCACTCTGTCAGCAGTGGCTGCGGCGGGCAGGGCGCGTCATTTCCGGGGCGTGAGGAACGGGGGGGTATATAGGCCTCCCCCAACCCCTGACCTTCCTCTTTTAGCGCCCTGGACACGCCGTCTGCATGTCGTCCACTGGTTCCGCGTCACGTTGCATCGGAGACAGTGTCGGGTTTTGCAGGTGAGCTGTTCTTCCCGCTTCTTTGCGCAGTCTTTGTTTTGATATACCAGTTCATCCATCCCGTTACAGTTGGGCGCTTGATGTGTGGCGCGGTACGCCCCCGTAGTGGAGTAAGGTTCCTTGGGCGCTGTGAGAAGTTGGCCTGGTATATGATGTTCACTAGTTAAAGTGACCACCTTGTACCATGCCAAGCAACCCTTATAGTGTGGTTGTAAGTCAACCTTTTCGGACTAGCTGCCCTAGTGGTAGCGTAGGCTAAGCAGTCTTTGAGGCTAAACTCGTGAAACGTGTTAAGCAAGCTGTTTTACCAACAGTAACCCGCTTTTATACCAGTGAAAGGACACCACACAGATATATATTCAAAATATATATGTATTTATTTCTCAAAGTAACCCCTAGTCTCTTTATGAGCACAGGAGCACAAATCGTCAAACAAGATTACAGTAGAATACACAGAAGTTGCACGTTATATGGATAGGCCCTGGTGGCCACTCAAACCATATACTAAAATAGTGGTATAAGTACCACGAACAGAAAAGGGAAAAGGCCTAGGGCCTCTATAATCGCTGGGCCTACAAGGAGCTAACTTCAGTTAGTGACCAGGAGGTCCACGGGTTGCGTGTGCAGAGCAAATAGTCACACGCGTGCTCCCATAGGTTTCAATGGGTGCGTAAAAAGTACAAAGTTACTGCAAAGAGGATCTTCCGGATGGACTAGGAACTTAAGATTGGAAACACAGACACTAGAGATGATTCTCTACACTTGGGCACCGGAGTGCCAGCTTTACCTCACCCACAGGAAGCGGGTGCATAGGCGTCGAAGTGCGTCGGGTTTCTTCTATTTGTTCAATGGAGCCTGTGGATAAAGATGCTGCAGGCGGCCGGTCCGGAAGAGATGCGGTGGATCCAAGAGTGGATCGGTGATGTTGAAGACCTGTAAGCAGAGGGGACAGTGTTCACAGTCACTAGCCAGTGACCAGCGTGGCACCAGGTGGGTACCAGGCGATGTCGGGTGCAAACAGGAAGAAAGGTGTAGCTTGTCTCTGCAGCCACGTGGTCCCTGAAGGTCAACGGCGTCCAGGAGTCGGTTCACGAGCTGTCCCACGCAGGCTCTCGCTGTCGGCGGTGTCGGCGACTTGATCAAAGCAAACAAGCCTTGGCAAAAGCAATTGTTGTAGGAGATGAAATAAGCTGATGGTTCTGACCAGCAAGGTCAGGGGGATTGCTCCTTTAGAGGGGAGCAAGGGCCAGTCTGGAGCAACCAGACCAGCGGTGTATTTCTTGAAGTTCGTCGCCAAGATGGCCACTAGCCAGCGGGCCAGCAACCGGTTAGGCGCGTCGAGTGGCAAAATGCAAAAGGGCCCCACGCAGATCGTGGAGATGCTGGAGGGCTCACCTTTGGTGCAGATGCTGCTCCGGTGTTGGGCTTCTCTGATCCCAAAGCACAACTTGGAGGGAGCCTCGGTTGTTGCACTTGCAGCTTGTCGTGGTCTTTTCAAGATGGCTGGCTCCACGTGTCTCGGTGCCTCCACGGGTCTCCTCTTTTCAGGGACTGTGGATCGGGCGGTGAGAGGTCTGGAGGTCCAGGTCTTGTCAGTCTCTGGGCTCGGGCTCCGGCGGGAGGCGGCGGCAAAGCAGACGTTGATTCGCTGGATGGTGCTTGCGTTAGCAAGGTGGTCACTCCCTGACCACAGGGGAGATTGGCTTCAGTCCTCTGTGCGGCAGAGCGTCGAAGTTCCTGTCTTCTTCTTAGTTTCAAGTTGATTCCAGGATGTCTGAAGTCTTAGGACACAGCTCCTACCTTTAAGCGGATTCTAGGGGCCGGACTACCTGCTAGGTCCCTCCCTAAGGGTGGGACCAGGAAGGGGGGTGGTTACACCCCCAATCCTTTGTCCAGCTCGCCCCAGGCCCGGGACTGGTGTGCCCCAGGACCGGATTGAACTGGCATATGCACCGAGGCTCCTTGTGAGCCTCAGGCATGTCTGGTTTCTTTCAAGCCCTACCTGACCAATACACAAAATCCTGTCTGGGGTGGTGCACGCACCTCCCCTGGCAGGAAACCCTTTGTCCACACCTCCCAAGCTGGAAGGACTCCCAGCAGCAGGAGGGCAGACTTGTGTCTGTGGTGGCAGCATCCATTTTGTGGAGCTGAGGCTATGTCTGATTTTACCCGGGTTTCAGGTACTGTACATGTCGTGTCCCTCTAGAAGGGTGGAATGCTAACCCCGTCGCCAGAACTGGCGAGGGGTTAGTATTCCAATTCGTATGACACCTTACTCGACATGTTTTGATAAAGCCAAACCAAAGTTAGCATTTAACCGCGAGGTTCATAATGCACTTAAGAGTATATGGTATGACGATATCTGGAAACAGTAGAAGGAAGTGGTTCCGACCACTGCAGACAGGCTCAGCTCATGCCAGAGCACCATCTCACATGGAACCAAGCACTCTGCCTTCAGGATTGTTAAGGCCTGCCATAGGAGTGACTTATAGGTTACCAGGTGTCCCATTTAAGGTTAGGTATAGGTATACTACACCTAAGTAAGAGGTGGTTACACCAACTTACCCCAGCTGAGTGATCAGCCAGTTGTGTCAAATTTGTTAGGCCAGTCCAGGGGTGGCACAATACATGCTTCAGCCCCTGGTAGGCCTTAGATACACCAATGCCCTGGGTACCTAGTGTACACTGGTACAGGGGCTCACAGGGTGATCCACTTCCAATTGGTTATGCACCTAGGGTGCATAGTGTGAATTTAGTAGAGAGAACAGCAGGCTGGGGGTCTGATTGGCAGGCCCACAGCCTCAATATGTCAAAAACCAGTGAAGCAAAAAGCAAAAATTTGGGGTGACCATAGGATAGCAGACCCTACTCTCCTACACAACCCCCCCCCCCCAAACGCAGGGACATTAAACTAGCCTTGACCAGTCTCGTCTTCATGTCCTAAGTGGAAGTACCTGGAGAGACCATCTGCATTCCCATGGTCAGTACCTGGCCGGTGCTCCACTGTAAAGTCCATCCCCTGTAGGGAAATGGACCACCTAAGCAGTTTGGGGTTTTCACCCTTCATCTGATTTAGCCACAAGAGGGGCTTATGGTCGGTCTGAATCTTGAAGTGAGTGCCAAACAAGTATGGCCTCAGCTTCTTCAGGGCCCACACCACAGCAAAGGCCTCCCTCTCAATAGCTGACCAATTCTTCTCTCTGGGGGTCAACCTCCTGCTAATAAAAGCAATGGGTTGGTCTTGACCATCTACATTAAGTTGTGACAGCACAGCTCCCACACCCAACTCAGAAGCATCTGTTTGGACAATAAACTCTTTGGAGTAGTCAGGACTTTTCAGGATAGGTGCAGAGCACATGGCCTCCTTCAGGTCATCAAATGCCTTTTGACAGCTTACTGTCCACTGAACCTTTTTGGGCATCTTCTTGGATGTCAGATCATTAAGAGGAGTCACAATGGACCCATAGTTCTTAACAAACTTCCTGTAGTACCCAGTCAAGCCCAAGAAAGCTCGAACTTGAGTCTGGGTGGTTGGAGGAGACCAGTCCTTGATGGATTGTATCTTACTCTCCAGTGGTTGAACTTGGCCTCCACCTACAAGGTGGCCCAAATACACAACCTTACTCTGCCCTATCTGGCACTTAGTAGCCTTGATAGTGAGGCCTGCCCTTTGCAGAGCCTCAAGAGCCTTCTTCAGGTGGATCAGGTGATCCTCCCAGGTGGAGCTAAAGACAGCAATGTCATCAAGATATGCTGCACAAAAGTCATCCAACCCAGTAAGGACTTGATTCACCAACCTTTGGAAGGTGGCAGGTGCATTCTTCAGACCAAAGGGCATCACCACAAACTGATAATGCCCACCTGGGGTTGAGAATGCTGTTTTGGCCTTAGACTCCTCAGCTAATCTGATTTGCCAATAGCCAGCTGTCAAGTCAAATGTGCTCAAAAACTTAGCAGAAGCTAGTTTGTCTATGAGCTCATCTGCCCTTGGAATAGGGTGTGCATCTGTCCTGGTGACAGCATTGAGACCCCTGTAGTCCACACAGAACCTCATCTCTCTCTTGCCATCTTTGGTGTGAGGTTTGGGGACCAGAGCCACTGGGCTAGCCCAGGGGCTCTCTGAGGGTTCAATGACACCTAATTCCAGCATTTTGTGTACCTCAGCCTTTATACAGTCCCTGACGTGGTCAGGTTGTCTGTAGAGCTTGTTTTTTACAGGCGGACTGTCACCAGTGTCCACCACATGGGTACACCAGTCAGTTTGGCTAGGTATTAGGGAAAACAGATGTTGAAATGATTGTAGAACTTGCCTACATTCAGTCTGCTGATGGGCAGTGAGGTTGCCTCCAAGGGTCACTCCTTCAACTGAGCCATCTTCAGGGTTCTGAGACAACAGGTCTGGGAGAGGGTCACTCTCTTCCTCCTGTCCCTCATCTGTAGCCATGAGCAAGCCCATGTCTGCCCTGTCAACATATGTGTTTAACCTGTTAACATGGAGTACCCTGTGGGGACTCCTGGGAGTTCCTAGGTCCACCAAGTAGGTGACCACTCCCTTCTTTTCCAGGATTGTATGGGGTCCAGACCATTTGTCTTGGAGTGCTGCTGGGGCCACTGGCTCCAACACCCATACCTTCTGTCCTGGCTGAAACTCAACCAAGACAGCCTTTTGGGCATGCCAAGCTTTCTGTAAGGCCTGGCTTGCCTCAAGGTTTTTGGATGCCCTCTCCATATACTCAGCCATCCTGGAGCGGAGACCAAGTACATAGTCCACTATGTCTTGCTTAGGCTTTTTGAGAGGTAACTCCCATCCTTCCTTCACTAAACACAGTGGGCCTCTTACAGGGTGCCCAAACAACAATTCAAAGGGGCTGTAGCCAACCCCCTTTTGTGGGACCTCTCTGTAAGAAAACAGAAGGCAGGGTAGAAGGATGTCCCATCTTCGCCTGAGCTTTTCAGGTAATCCTTTGATCATACCCTTAAGGGTCTTGTTGAATCGCTCAACAAGCCCATTGCATTGTGGGTGATAAGGGGTGGTGAACTTGTAGTTGACACCACATTCCTTCCACATAGCTGTCAAGTATCCTGACATGAAGTTGGTACCTCTGTCAGATACTACCTCCTTAGGAAACCCCACTCTGGAGAATACTCCCAGCAGGGCCCTGGCCACAACAGGAGCTGTAGTGGTCCTAAGGGGAATTGCCTCTGGATACCTGGTGGCATGATCCACTACCACCAGTATAAATCTGTGCCCAGATGCAGTGGGAGGATCCATGGGACCCACTATATCTATTCCCACTCTTTCAAAGGGGACCCCCACCACAGGTAGTGGTATTAGGGGGGCCTTTGTTGTGCCACCTGATTTGCCACTGGCTTGGCAGGTCACACAGGAGCGACAAAACTCCTTGGTATCTTCATTCATGTGAGGCCAGTGAAAGTGAGGGACAAGCCTGTCCCAAGTCTTGTTCTGGCCTAAGTGTCCTGCTAAAGGAATATCATGGGCCAAGGTAAGAAGGAAGCCCCTAAATTGCAGAGGTATAACCAACCTCCTGGTGGCACCAGGCTTGGGGTCTATAGCCTCTGAATAAAGGAGCCCTTCATCCCAATACACTTTATGGGTACCTTGAGAATTCCCAGCAGCCTCAGCAGCAGCCAGCTGTCTGAGGGGTTCAAGAGAGGGACAGGATAACTGAGCCTGCCTCAAGTCAGCCCTTGAAGGTCCCCCTGTCCCCGGAAACTCAACCTGATCAAGTTCAAGCTCTTCAGGGACAGTTCCTTCAGGGTTCTCTAGATCAGCTTCCTGGGAAGGTTGATCATCACTCTGAGGCAGGGGGGAAGGCACAGCCTTGACCCTCCTGTTCTTCTTCTTGGTAGGTGCTTGGTCCATTGTTCTAGGATCCAAGACCTGAGGTTCAGTAAGGCACTTTTTGGCCTGTGACCTGGTCACAGCAAGGACATGTGGTGATATACCTAACATCTCTGCATGTGTCCTGTACTCCACTTCAGACCATAGAGAACTCTCTAGGTCATTGCCCAACAAACATTCTACTGGGAGGTCTGCACTAACCACAACCCTTTTGAGGCCAGTTACCCCTCCCCATGAGAAGTTAACAACTGCCACACTATGTGAAGTAGTGGCATTGCTGGCATTGGTCACCAGGTAATTCTCACCTGGTATGTACTGTCCAGGATCCACAAAGCCTGGCGTCACCATAGTGACACTGGCACATGTGTCCCTGTAGGCTTGAGACACTTTTTCATTTATTAAAGGAGTCTGTCTGTACTTGCCCAGGTTACTGGGGCTCACAGTCAGGGACAAATCTATGTCCCCATCACAGATCAGGACTGCCTGTGTCAGGGTTCTGTCTAAGTCAGAATCTCCTTCAGTTCCCATAGTGATTCCCACTACACCTTTGTCTGGGGACCAACACTGCTAACAGTAGTACTGGGAGCAGGTGCCTTAGGGGCAACAGTGTTGGGGGCTCCACCCTTCTTACAATCACTAGTCCAGTGAGTTGTATTCTTGCAATGATTGCACCAGGGTTTCTTTTGACCTTCTTTCTTCTTTCCCTTAGATTGTTGTTGGGACCCACCATCCTTAGCAGTAGTTTGGGGCCCTGTTGAAGACTTCTGGTCTTTAGATTTCTGATCTCCACCCTTTTGGTCTGTTTTCTTCTGATCACCCCCTTGGCCCTGGTTCTGGTTCTTTTGCTTAACCCTGGTTCTGACCCATTTGTCTGCCTTCTTTCCCAATTCTTGGGGAGAGGTCAGATCAGAGTCAACCAAGTGTTGATGCAGTTGCTGGTTTTGACAGTTATTTAAAATCTGTTCTCTCATCATCAAATTGTACAATCCTGTATAATCAGATACCTTACTTCCCAGCAACCAACCCTCCAAAGCCTTAGTGGCACATTCAATGTATTCAGACCAGTCCTGAGTCTGTGTCTTCTGGGTGTCTCTGAACATTAACCTGTACTGCTCTGTGGTTAAGCCTAACCCATCAACTAGGACACTCTTCAGGACTCTGTAATTTCTGACATCCTCTTCTCTAGTAGTGAGGAGTCTGTCTCTGCCTCTTCCTTCAAAGGAGAGCCAGAGGATTGCTGCCCACTGGTCTTCAGGAACCTGCTGCACTTTGCAGGCTCTCTCAAGAGCAGTCATCCATTTGTGGATGTCATCCCCACTTTTGTAGGGGGGCACAACCTTAGACAGGTTCCTATTGTCAAAGACCCTATCTTTGTCCTTAGGGACAATGCTGCCACCAGTGGGTATAGACCCACTCTCTCTAGGTTGCCTAGCCTTGTTCAGTTTTTCTTCCATCAGGGCTACTTCTAGCTCCTGCTTCCTGATCCTCAGCTGGGCTTCCTGCATTCTGGCCTCATGTTCCCTCCTATGAGGGGTGGTCATCCTTCTCCTGGAGTGACCTTGAGAGCCTCTAGAGCCATGAGAAGCATTAGATTCACCTGAGCGATTCCTTTGCCTCCCAAGCCCTGTGTTAAGTCCACTGGGGAGATCCAATGGGGTGAACCCATTGTCAGTCCCCAATAGCCTTAGGTTAGCTGGGCCACGTATAACACTTGGCACTGGGCTAGTTCTCCCTTCATCCTCACTACCTTCTGTATCCCACCACTTTCCTCCTCTGTAATATGATTCTCATCTAAGGGATGACTATTGGAAAGGGGTACTTCAGTAGCATCTTCAGAAGGGGGGCCTCCTGTTCCTGTCCCTAAGGGGGCTAACTGGGAAGCTTTCTCGAGCTCTTTCTGATTTTCATCATTCTGTAAGAGTTCTCTGAGCTCAGCAGAGGTAGGGTTCTTGGGCTGTTTAAGGCCTCTAAGAGTTGCCAAATGCCTGAGCTCATTCTGGTTTAGGGTAGCAAAGATGGATGGTGCCCTCTTGGGGTCACTCTCAACAGAGATGGGTACAGTGGACCCCTCTGCCCCAGCCATTGCTCTTAAGTGTGGGTGGATGTGTTGCAATCTACCTACACTTGGGTTTACCTACTAAACCTATCTAGTAGTTGTAGTCAGGGTGTGCTACTCCCTTTGCTCTACAACAACTAAGTTCAGTAGAACTTAAGTATATCTAATCTTGTTTTATATGTACCTACAGGTACCTATGTGATCTTTCAATTGGTAACCAAGAGATTACAATGGTAAAACACAGCAAGCTCAAATCCAACCGCTGCTCACCAATGTGAGAAGTTGGCCTGGTATATGATGTTCACTAGTTAAAGTGACCACCTTGTACCATGCCAAGCAACCCTTATGGTGTGGTTGTAAGTCAACCTTTTCGGACTAGCTGCCCTAGTGGTAGCGTAGGCTAAGCAGTCTTTGAGGCTAAACTCGTGAAACGTGTTAAGCAAGCTGTTTTACCAACAGTAACCCCCTTTTATACCAGTGAAAGGACACCACACAGATATATATTCAAAATATATATGTATTTATTTCTCAAAGTAACCCCTAGTCTCTTTATGAGCACAGGAGCACAAATCATCAAACAAGATTACAGTAGAATACACAGAAGTTGCACGTTATATGGATAGGCCCTGGTGGCCACTCAAACCATATACTAAAATAGTGGTATAAGTACCACGAACAGAAAAGGGAAAAGGCCTAGGGCCTCTAGAATCGCTGGGCCTACAAGGAGCTAACTTCAGTTAGTGACCAGGAGGTCCACGGGTTGCGTGTGCAGAGCAAATAGTCACACGCGTGCTCCCATAGGTTTCAATGGGTGCGTAAAAAGTACAAAGTTACTGCAAAGAGGATCTTCCGGATGGACTAGGAACTTAAGATTGGAAACACAGACACTAGAGATGATTCTCTACACTTGGGCACCGGAGTGCCAGCTTTACCTCACCCACAGGAAGCGGGTGCATAGGCGTCGAAGTGCGTCGGGTTTCTTCTATCTGTTCAATGGAGCCTGTGGATAAAGATGCTGCAGGCGGCCGGTCCGGAAGAGATGCGGTGGATCCAAGAGTGGATCGGTGATGTTGAAGACCTGTAAGCAGAGGGTACAGTGTTCACAGTCACTAGCCAGTGACCAGCGTGGCACCAGGTGGGTACCAGGCGATGTCGGGTGCAAACAGGAAGAAAGGTGTAGCTTGTCTCTGCAGCCACATGGTCCCTGAAGGTCGACGACGTCCAGGAGTCGGTTCACAAGCTGTCCCACGCAGGCTCTCGCTGTCGGCGACTTGATCGAAGCAAACAAGCCTTGGCAAAAGCAATTGTTGTAGGAGATGAAATAAGCTGATGGTTCTGACCAGCAAGGTCAGGGGGATTGCTCCTTTGGAGGGGAGCAAGGGCCAGTCTGGAGCAACCAGACCAGCGGTGTATTTCTTGAAGTTCGTCGCCAAGATGGCCACTAGCCAGCGGGCCAGCAACCGGTTAGGCGCGTCGAGTGGCAAAATGCAGAAGGGCCCCACGCAGATCGTGGAGATGCTGGAGGGCTCACCTTTGGTGCAGATGCTGCTCGGGTGTTGGGCTTCTCTGATCCCAAAGCACAACTTGGAGGGAGCCTCGGTTGTTGCACTTGCAGCTTGTCGTGGTCTTTTCAAGATGGCTGGCTCCACGTGTCTCGGTGCCTCCACGGGTCTCCTCTTTTCAGGGACTGTGGATCGGGCGGTGAGAGGTCTGGAGGTCCAGGTCTTGTCAGTCTCTGGGTTCGGGCTCCGGCGGGAGGTGGCGGCAAAGCAGACGTTGATTCGCTGGATGGTGCTTGCGTTAGCAAGGTGGTCACTCCCTGACCACAGGGGAGATTGGCTTCAGTCCTCTGTGCGGCAGAGCGTCGAAGTTCCCGTCTTCTTCTTAGTTTCAAGTTGATTCCAGGATGTCTAAAGTCTTAGGACACAGCTCCTACCTTTAAGCGGATTCTAGGGGCCGGACTACCTGCTAGGTCCCTCCCTAAGGGTGGGACCAGGAAGGGGGGTGGTTACACCCCCAATCCTTTGTCCAGCTCGCCCCAGGCCCGGGACTGGTGTGCCCCAGGACCGGATTGAACTGGCATATGCACCGAGGCTCCTTGTGAGCCTCAGGCATGTCTGGTTTCTTTCAAGCCCTACCTGACCAATACACAAAATCCTGTCTGGGGTGGTGCACGCACCTCCCCTGGCAGGAAACCCTTTTGTCCACACCTCCCAAGCTGGAAGGACTCCCAGCAGCAGGAGGGCAGACTTGTGTCTGTGGTGGCAGCATCCATTTTGTGGAGCTGAGGCTATGTCTGATTTTACCCGGGTTTCAGGTACTGTACATGTCGCGTCCCTCTAGAAGGGTGGAATGCTAACCCCGTCGCCAGAACTGGCGAGGGGTTAGTATTCCAATTCGTATGACACCTTACTCGACATGTTTTGATAAAGCCAAACCAAAGTTAGCATTTAACCGCGAGGTTCATAATGCGCTTAAGAGTATATGGTATGACGATATCTGGAAACAGTAGAAGGAAGTGGTTCCGACCACTGCAGACAGGCTCAGCTCATGCCAGAGCACCATCTCACATGGAACCAAGCACTCTGCCTTCAGGATTGTTAAGGCCTGCCATAGGAGTGACTTATAGGTTACCAGGTGTCCCATTTAAGGTTAGGTATAGGTATACTACACCTAAGTAAGAGGTGGTTACACCAACTTACCCCAGCTGAGTGATCAGCCAGTTGTGTCAAATTTGTTAGGCCAGTCCAGGGGTGGCACAATACATGCTTCAGCCCCTGGTAGGCCTTAGATACACCAATGCCCTGGGTACCTAGTGTACACTGGTACAGGGGCTCACAGGGTGATCCACTTCCAATTGGTTATGCACCTAGGGTGCATAGTGTGAATTTAGTAGAGAGAACAGCAGGCTGGGGGTCTGATTGGCAGGCCCACAGCCTCAATATGTCAAAAACCAGTGAAGCAAAAAGCAAAGATTTGGGGTGACCATAGGATAGCAGACCCTACTCTCCTACAGGCGCCGATTGTACATATGTCTGCCTGGTGGGGCGAAGAGTGTGCGGAGTGGTTTTGCAGACTGGCGTGCTCCTTAGCCTGTGGTCCACAGGGTGACCTTAGGGGATTGCATGCCCTCGGGTTGGTTGCCATGCTGGAGGGACGTGCTCGCCTCCACGGGCATGGATTGCAGGGAATGCACAGGGCGGCTAGTGGCCGGCGCGGGGGTCGGCGATGACGGTGGGGGCCCCCACCTACACACACTCCCACGTGTAGGTGGCAGGCCAGATGGCAGAGCGTCCATGCAACGATAGGGGCTGGACGCGCTCTCAAGTTCTGTAATCAAGGATTAAGAGCCAAGGCAGCACTTTCAGGGCAGGTCTTACCTGGCTTCCGGTGCACTCTTTACGAGGGGCAGCTACTCCTGGCCCAGTCCAGTGCGTGAGCATGCCAGGCACGGACAACGCCGTCCGGACAGGTCCACGGGGTGTCCTCGTTGCGTCATTGGTTTAAGCGGGGATTGCAGGCCCGAGGAGGCCAGTGGGGGCCTTTGCCTGGGCCGACCAGGTCCCCAGTTGTCGGTCTAGTGTTTTAGGTCTCCAGATAGGGTAGTGAGTTGCCCCTCCTCCTCTTATGCACCCCCTACCTAGTCACAGCTGCGGGCCTCCACCCCCCCCGGTGCTCCGGCTCGGCCACGCTGGAGGATAGCTGGGTTGCGGGTCCCGCAGTTGGGGGTGCAGCATGGGGACCGGCTGGGGGCTGGAGCGAGGTGGTTGCTGCCCAGGCTTTCGATCGCTCGGTCAGCTCTCGCAGTGACTTACTGAAGAGCCACCTCAGCCCCCTCTCTCCTCCCCTCGCCGAGGTCGCGCCATGACGGGGGCAGGAGCGCTATGGACAAGGTGTTAATAAGGTCGTCATAATCAGGGCGGCCGTCGATGTAGGCTGTAGAATAAGGTGCGTGCCTCGGTGCCTGCTGAATCATCCTGCGATTCTTCCTGATAAATAAGTTGAATGTTTATTGTTGCTTTTGGTGGGAATAGCAATTAACAGGAAAACGGCAAGGGAAATATGAGGGGGAGTGGCGATTTGGCCACAAATATCGGTATGGGCTTTTAAGTCACGAACCAGTAAGTGCTGCAAACAGTATGTGCTAATGATTCAGAATGCAGCGATGTGCTCCGCGGTGCTGGGAGGAATGAAGGGATTTCCCTGCTGTAGTCCGTTCGATCGAATAAGTGAGCGAGGTTGGGGGATACAGAGCAGCAGGGCTTGTCGAGTCTTAAGGAGTAATGGTGGGCACTGCATCACAGTTTCCTCGAAGCAGGCAGCAGTCGGCAGAAACAGGGGTCACGGGCTGCTGCGGCCCGTGAGTGCGTAGGTCTGCGGGTGCTTCCCTTATAAGTTTGACCACTAGTGCTCATTTGGATGACGGTTCGTATTATGTCCAGGGACTTAGTTGTGGGACGTGGACAGGGGTCCGCGACGGTTAAGAAGGTGCAGGGAATTAAGTGTAAGTCAGGGCGAGGTTGTGGCATAAGGCTAGCGTCGCTGGGTTTTGAGCATGAGAAAGCAGGTTCGAGCCTGACATCCGCTCAACATAGTGTTATTCAAAAAATGAACGTGTCCTACTGTAATGTAACGTGCTTGTTGTGGTTCAAAGATGGCGGTCGCTGTGCACACATTCCATAGGCGAATGGCTGGGACCGACAGGGCGCCGGAATTCATGCACAATCATGGCCAGCGGACCTGGATCTTGAATAGTCAAGGGGAAGGTCTCTGGGCGAAGGTTGCGGATACCTACATTACCACGATGGTGGCAGTAGGGCCAAGTGCACTTAATGTTGTAGGGACAGGAAGGAAGCCATGTCCGTTATAAGCTATCCTTCCCATGTGCCTGAGGTGCGGGCAATTCATCGGACATCCTGCGAGCAATGGCTATTGTGGATGGATTGTAGCGTCTGTGGTATGCCGCACGATTGAGGCATGGCGCATGGTTGGTGGGGTACAGAGCATCATATCCTTGCCGCTGGCTAACAAGAGTGTCAGATTTAAGGTACAACCGAATATGCTGCGGTCGGCAGATACAATGGTCGCTAGCAGAGCACCTGGGTACAGGTATCACTGAGCATGCTGCACTCGGCAGAAGCACGGGTCGCAGCCTCACTCGGTTGCAATGTGTGGAGGCTTGCTGCGGTGTCCCTGTGCACGTTTGAAATGTTTTGCGATTTGTATATAGGCGTATGACGGTTCTGATTGTGGTATAGTCAGCGTTGGCAGCGTTTCCTGATGTTGTCCGCAGCGTCGGGTCTCCTGGATTCTTCAATGGCGGCCGCCCCTCACGGGAGGTCTAACTGCTGGTGGTTGTTGACAGCGCTGAGTGTGAATGGCCGATGCATCAATGATCGCAAGCACTTTCGGTTTGCGGTCAGCCCTTGGTGCAATCGCTGCGGATGCTTGTTATACACAGTCCTGGTTAACCTGCTACTAGTTAAGCTAGGATATTTAAGCCTTACCACCCTGAAGGCGTCCGACCTCGGAATCTAAGCAGGGTCAGGCCTGGTTAGTACTTGGATGGTGACTGTCTGTGGATACCAGGTGTAGCAATTTGGTATTCAATAAACAAGTTTTATCGAGGAGGCAAAGTGTTTCCAAATATGTTTACGAATGTCAACTGGCTAGCTGCACTGTTTCCCCGCGCGCCTGCCCCAGATATGTCCTACTCCCATTACGGCTGCGGGGCACAGGAGCTGCCGCAAAATTTATTATGGATAAATTGTGCTTCCCTGGCGCGTGAGCTCTTCAATGTGAGAATGGGAGGGGCTGCGGGTCTCTGGTGGCTTCTATCTCCCCGCTGCCTGTGTCATTGTGGTGGTTAAGACAACGGTAAATACAGACCTCTGTACGTTGGAAAGTGTAATGCGCACATTTCATGGGAGGCGCATTGAGTCCTTCGCTGCATTGTCTGTCGAGAATGATGTTCAGGGCAGTGCAGCTACATTGACATGGTATCGGCGGCTTATCATAGACAAGTCCAGTGCTGCGTATTTACCTCAGGCTACCAACAACCTGTGTCAAAGCCAAGAAGCCTGACATGTGCAGGTTGTTGTTCTGGCTTTATCAATATACCTGGAATGCAAGGGCAGTAACAGCACCATACTTGGCATGCGACACTACTGCCATGCAAAGAATTTTGCTTGCACGGGTTAGCCATACCCTTTACCCTCGTTACGGAGGAGAGAAAGTTTTGCAGGTAGGCATACCGGGGGTCGGTAACTGGAGCGCTGTGGGTCGGCGGTGCGACCATTGATATTAGTTTTGCTCCCACAGGGTGAGAGGATCAAAAAGAAACTAGTTCTTGGTTGGCACCAACTTGATAAGGGACTGTGTTCTTTTCAAGCACATGGAGTTGGCTAACCGGTGGGTGGCTAACATACAATCTAGGGACCTTTCACTAATGTGGGCAATTGCAAAGGTGGTCTAAGCAGCCTTATGCATCATAGGTTTAAAGCATTCAAGAAGGATATTAAGGGATCATTTGGACAGGCTCTGGTATCCTAAATGTGTCGTGTCTCATGACTCCAGCTTTGCGAGTATAAACTCCTGAGGAGTTTCCTCGGTCACTGGTCTTCAGTTAATTAGCTTTCATGGCTGCAGTTCCAGAGTTTTCATTTTCTATTAGGTTCAGGGATAGCTCTTCACCAGCCTAGGTCACATGAACGCAGATTATGCGTAGGCAGGTAAAGAAAGCACCTTATTTGTGGTTTCCTCGTATAGCAAGAGCCTTTGCAGTGCGGGGAGTTGTTAGTGTTATGCCTTCTTTAAGTCACATGGCATTCTGTTAATGGAATCGAGCTTCAGATAGAAGGGACGTATTGTCTAGTATCAGCTACGTCTCTACAACGCCCCAGATAAACTGCTTCCATGGTTTCGTCTGGCTATAGCTGGATTTCCCACACACTACCGGTTTTGCAAGGGGGTATGGTTGATTTCCGTTGATGGGTGGTGTTGCTTAGTGTAATGGTCTCACTTGCGCTTGAGCTGGCTATTCATTGAAGGCGCTGTTCAGGGGTGGATCGTTCAGCGGTGCCTTGGTGAGTGACTTGCGCAGGGGGATGGGGTGCCCCTCCTTTGGAATCGGGTTGTTCGGTGTAAACCTCGGTGTCCTGTTGGCACCGGGGTGGCGTGCGCCGTGAGAGGACTGTTTCGTATTATTGCATTTAGCGATGATTTCGCTGCTTGGCCAACAAGGTCCTTTGGCCACCAGGAGTTATGCATGTGGCCCTTATCCATGTCTTATTGATGTATGTGCTACTGTTGACAAAGGGTAAAAGGGTTGTCGGTTTTGGCCGGGGTTCGGCAAGTATGGTTTCATCTTTCTCTCTGAACATTTGTGCATTATCGGCCTAGAACCCAATTATACTTCCCGGGGCTCTGCTCACAACAAGGAGGGCGATGATCACTGAAGTACTGGGTTTTTCAGAACCCAGCGGTGCCAGGGAACACACCCTAAGACTTCGAGTTCTTCCTGTTTCAGACTACAGAAACACAGAGTCTTCTTGGTGAAGTCAAAGATCGTATTTATTGGCTGCAACCAGTAACAGGTATCCTAGAAGTACAACACGGTGTATATTCTCAGGAGACTGCTCAAACTTACAAAGCCAGCCTTCTCTTTTATACAAAATATTATGCTTTAGGCAAACATTCCTTATTTTACAGTTGACCATTCACATATTTTCACTACAAAGAAAAAGCAGAGTCATGATGACAAGCCCATATTTCAGTTTGTCCAGCCCTCAATCAATTACCCGGCAAGGCTTAGTACTTTCATCAGATATCGCCGGACCCCCAATTAAAACGGGCACCTCCTCCTCGTAAAGCAAGTCATAAAGTAAGAAACAGGGACAGGTGTGTGTAAGATTAGGCATGGTTTGTGTGTGATGAAAAGGTTTTATGATATGCTGTACCTTGATACCAATCTCATTCGGCCACTGGGAAAGGAACTGGCCGAACAGGTTTGGCTTCAGGCAGTGGAGTCAGCTTTCCCAGGTCACAGAGGAGTCAGCAAAGGTGCATGTGTCCTTCAGACTCGATTCTGGCCTTAGTCATTGGCCTATGTGAGGGCAATCACAAAATGGCTGCCGTTCAATGGAAACCGAGGGTTCAGAATGGAAACTATGATTTCAGGGTGATTTCTTCACCCAATTATGGCGAAAATGCTTGTGCATAGTATTCTGATGATTCTCGGTCTGCTGATACCAAAATCGTCATGATATGACGATGTTTATAACACGAAGCCAGAATTTAAAGTACCACAGACCCTCCTTTTGCCCTTACATAGGCAATAACTTATACTCACGTTAATCTGAGTCCAGGTCTGAGTCCAGGTCTATGTTCATAAAGTCGTTGAGATGTTGCTGTAGCATCATCCTATTACTTAGCTCGTCCCTTGATACAGGTTTCCTTACACACGATGTAGCACAGAGGCCACATATTGCAGGAGCACACTGTACACACAGACAGAACAGGGAAAGAATGGCTAAGATCATCCCAATGACTATCAGAATCTTCCATCCCCAGGCGGATATCAGTTCCCAGAACCACCCCATCAATGACCAGTCTCCTTTATCCACGTGAATAGATTCGGAGATCTTATGCAGTTTGGAAATGGCCTGGTAAACTGTTGGAGCGTTATCTGGAATGAAAACACAGCAACTTGATTGGATCACTTTACATACCCCACCTCGGTCTGCAAGTATGACGTCTAATGCGGCCCTGTTCTGAAGAGTCATAAGGCGATCCGACTGGAGCTCAGCAGTCAAATTACTAAGGGCACCGGCGGTTTCATCTACCGTGGATTCAACCACCCTTGTCAATTGCCTTATGTTCCTGCTGTTAACCATAGGCCCCCAAAACGGCAGAAAACCCTTTACGAAATCTCCAAGTTCTTGTCCTGTAGTGTCTTCTTTACTGATGACACCTATAACTATCCTTGTCTTATAGTAATCTGCCGCGGCCGTGTAGGTGGGAGGCAACAGGAACGAAACAAAACATGTGCCCGAGAAGTCAGGGGGCAACCATGTATAGGCTCTATTATGGCAGATGAAATAGGTACCCTTAGCTGCTAAGAACGAAGGGGAAGTCTGAGACGCAAAAACATATGTTTCAGTGCAGATACTTTTCCCTAACTGAGCTCTGGGATTCTTGCCATTACCTTGCAGACATAGGTGACCCTGATGGGGTACAATCCAAATCGGGGAGGATCTCTTTGCTCGCTGGTTCTCACTCAGAGTAACTCCATATCCTGTTATGTTCCATCCAATATATGCTAGTGTCTCATCTCTCGGGATAGTCTCGTAGGAAATATCTTCCCTAATCATATCTACTATACCCTTAACTAGAGCACTATTCTTAGGATTATCTTTCACAGAACGTAGGGGGTTGGCTTCATGAGCGTATATGAATATCGTTCTATATGCCCACACAGAACCATTATGGCTGAAAGGCAAGACCAGATAAGGGATACCTTTATCAGTAGTATGAGGCATAAGATCACACACCCAACAGTTAGTTGTGTTAACTACTAATTGGTGTTGGTGTAGAAGCTGAATGAATGAATTATTGACAAATTCTAATCTTCTAGCGCACTCGTGTTCAGGCAGAGGGTGAAAAGAATGCGAGGGAACAGTAGAAGGAGGTATGGGCTGTGTAGTGGGTGCAAATGTCACTCGAAAAGAGAATAAAACATATCCTATTAAAAACGTCATTACACTAAGCAACATGAAAATACATAATATCAAAAATCGTTTCTTTGTCATCATTACACACATTCTGGCTTTAAAGTTCATCTGTTTGGCAGGTCTCTCATTCTCGAAAAACTCCATCCTCTCTAATTGCTGCTCGTGGTGGTAGGGTGTTCTATGCTAAGGAATGCTTCTGTCAGTCCAGGGCAACTCCCTTAGACCGACCAGAACTGTCGACCTAACGTCTTCAGCTGCACTCCAAAGACTTGGGCAACCACGACCCTACAGCTGAACCCGGATGGCGGTTCGAAAAACAAAAATAAGAAAGTTTCTCAGATGAGAGAGCTGCACTTTCAAAAATAGCAAAGAAAAATAATTTTTATTTGTCCATAGTTCTCGGCCTCAGATTGTAACGGCTTTTTCCAGGTACTGTCTGGTTCTGGAACAAAAGTTCAGGATCTGCAGTGTTCAATCGAATTGACGGTGGCACAGCTTCTTGCAAAATATTGTCACTTTCCTGTTCAGAAAGTGTTCCTTTTACCCGTGCATCGCTAAAAGGCATAAAACGAGGCACGGTCTCGGTCTCAGAGTCAGCTATCCCCTCCTGGACCCACCGGTCATACGGTAGAGGCAAAGGGACCCTCTTGCAGTGTACGCCGTGGATCCAGTTCTTTTTCCCTTCCACTCGAACAGCTGATCTTGTTGAGAGAAGGACGAGGTGGGGGCCGGTCCAACGGGCCTGGTCATTCTTCGTCCTCTGGAAGTTTTTGACCAACACCCATGATCCAGGATCGATAAGATGTCCTGGAGCTTCAGAGACCTGAGGCAGAGTATCGTGAACCTGTTGGTGTAAAACACGCAATTTAGCCGTCAATTCATACAAATAATCAAGAAGTACCGGGTGTTCGATCTCACTGAATTTTGTCGGCCTTGGCACTCCCCATATGTTGGCCGGGCGGCCGAACACAATTTCATAGGGACTAAGTCCCACTCGCGAATGCACAGTCATTCTTGTTGATAGGAGTGCTAAAGGCAGTGCGTCAGGCCATTTAAGACCAGAGCTCGCTTGTATTTTTGCCATTATAGCACTCTACTAGTCCAGCTGATTGGGGTGATTTGCAGCGTGAAATTTCTGCTGAATACCTAGCCCCTCACATACTTTCTTTATCACTCGACCCACAAATTCACTCCCATTATCACTCCAGACCATTCTCGGCATTCCAAACCTAGGGAAGAATTCTTTGGCAAGGGCTTTAGCTGTGGATAAGGCAGTGTTGTCTATTAAGGGATATGCTTCCACCCATCTTGAAAAGGCACAAACGTATTTCAAATTGTTGCACCTCTCCATGTGGATGAAATCTAGCTGCAAAACCTCAAACGGATACGTTGGAGGTGCAAAATGACCAGCTGGAGTTGGGGTTCCCCTACCAGGATTGTATTTCAGACACACCATGCAATTCTTGACCACATTCTCTGCACATTTAGGAATTCCAGCATTTTGCCATACTGGAGCCAACAACTTACAAATCCCTTTCACACTGATATGGGCCATTCCATGAGCCATTGTCACCACTGCAAGCACATACACATCGGGTAACAACCATCGCTGATGTTCTGACAAGTCAACCCAACAACCATTTTCATCCAATTTACCCGTACTTTCTCTCCACACACTCAACTCTTTCTCTGAAGCTTCAGCTTGAAGAGACTTCACACTCTCTATCGTATCTTCACACATTCCAACATCACCAACCCAACTTGCAGGGCCTGCAACATACATTCGATTCATCACATCTTTTGCTGTTTCTTTTGCGATTTCGTCAGCAAATGCATTACCACGACCAACATCATCAGTAACCTTCTTGTGTGCACTGCATTTCACAATCGCAACTTGTAATGGCAAGGTCAGTGACTCAAGAAGCTCATTCACCAACTGACCATGCTGAATCTTAGCTCCATGCGAAGTCAGGAACCCACGTTCTTTCCACAATCGTCCAAAACTATGAGCTACACCAAACGCATACTGGCTGTCGGTATATATGGTCACTTTCATTCCTTTCGATAACACACACGCTCTCGTAAGTGCAATCAACTCTGCTGCTTGAGCTGAATTATGTGGTATACGTGCAGCTTCAACAATCGTATGCAAAGTCGTGATAGCATATGCTGCAGTCGTATCACCATTCGGAAGCTTGAAGCATGAACCATCCACCCATAAGGTACCATCACACTTTACAAGAGGAGTATCTTTAAGATCTACTCTCCCTTTCGTCTCTTCTTCTGTCCTGAGAAAACAATCATGCTGTTCAACATCATCTGTCTCTACTGAAATCGGCAATAACGTGGCTGGATTCAACGTATTGCATCTCTTTATGTGCACATGACTCGCTAACAGTGTTAACTCGTAACCTGACAATCGAGCACTAGTTAAGTGCTGTGTCTTGGTCCTGTTTAACAACGTGTCCACTGCATGTGGAACCATCACAATCAACATATTATTCATCACTAACCCAGCAGACTGTTGAATAGAAACAGCTGCTGCCGCTGTGGCTCTCAAGCAACTCGGCAATGCTTTAGCTACCGGATCCAAAGTCGACGAAAAATACGCGCATGGACGCTGCTTGTCTCCAAAAGACTGTGTCAGCACTGACAATGCACAACCCTCTTTCTCATGGACATACAGTGTAAAGGGCTTACTGTAGTCGGGGGTACCCAACACAGGAGCCGAACACAATGCATTACGCAATTCGGAAAAACTTTTCTGACAATCTTCAGACCATGGAACGGGATTCGGTGTATCTTTACAGGTCAATGCTACCAAAGGTTTGGCCAGCAAAGAAAAATTCGGTATCCACTGTCTACAGTATGATGTAATGCCCAAGAAAGCACGTACTTCTCTCTGTGTCCTTGGCACACTCAATTTTGCAATTGCTTGAATTCTTTCTGGGGTCAGTTTCCTTCCCTCCTTCGATAAGAGATGACCTAAGTAGGTCACTTCTTGTCGACAATATTGCAGTTTTGAAAGAGACACTTTGTGATGTAAATCAGACAAATGACGCAACAACGACAAGTTGGCTTCTTTACAAATTTCCTCAGTATCTGCAGCGATTAGCAAATCATCGACGTATTGAATAAGGGTAGCGCTATCAGGTAAAACAATTGCATCAAGCTGTGTTTTTAAAGCCTGACTATATATTGATGGACTTTCACAGTAGCCTCGAGGAGCGCGTTTGAAGCGGAAGCTTCGGCCTCCTAAACTGAAGCCTAAAATATCCCTGCTCTCCTCGGCAATCGGGATGCTGAAGAAAGCATTCTTCAAGTCAATCACCGAGAACCAAGTGGCGGAAGCTGGAATCATAGTCAATAGGGCAGTGATATCAGGAACAACTGGGAACTGTGGCACAACTATTTTATTGACCTCTCTAAGATCAATCACGAACCTGTAAACAGGTGGCTGAGAAGCGTCAGTACGTTTTAAAACAGGCAGAACAGGACTATTACAAACGTTGCCTCTTGTCTCTTCAATTACATCTTTTTCAATCAAATCATAAATGATCGCTAGCAACGCTTTTTCACCTTCACTAGAGATCTTGTATTGGGGAATGCGCGGCAACTTAACATTGGCTTTTAATGTCACAACATATGGCGGTATTTCCAAAAGACCCACATCATTAGGACCAGTAGCCCAAAGAATATCAGGAAGAAACAACAATTCGGTCGGAAGTTTATCCTTCGACAAATACATTGGAGAGATCACTTTTTTACCCAGTGTAAGTTGTACTCCCGAAGGAGAACAATATAACGTCGCATACAATCTTTTCAACAAATCCAATCCTAACAAGTTTTCACCACAACATGTCGTCAGAATAAGGGGTGATTCCAATTCACAAGGTCGAACAGAAAGGGACATAGGACTAGAAATTGGGTTCCTAACCGGGGTGCCAGAAAAACCTACTGAAACATTCATCTCGCCAGACAAAGGTGCGCCAGGGAGTTTTGAGTGCATAATAGAACTCTTTGTAGCACCAGTATCCAACAGAAAAGGCTCTGACACACCTGATGTAATCACCTTAACATAAGGTCCACTCTGATCTACTGGAACTGAAACAACTCCCTCTCTTTGTCTATGGCTGTCCTAGCAATCATTACCTTCGATATTCTCATCTTCTGCATAGTAGTCGTCAGCATAGTACTGAGCCGTCCTACCAGACGCGTGATTTTGCTGGTCAAAACTATTCATTGAATTCTGAGGCGGAAGGGAACGCGCGTTCTGGGGGACACTTCCACGTCCTCTACCTCTAGGAGCTTGTTGAACACCTCGACCTCTTGCGCCAGAAACACCATACGTACGCTGTAACAAAATAGGACAACTATACTTGAAATGACCCTCTTCTTTACAATATGAACAATGATTGGGACCTACAGGAACACGTGGTTGAGAATACTCGAACCTTTGCGAGTTTCTCTGAAACTGTTGAGGTTGCTGATAGTTACTCTGACCACCACGTGGCGGATACGCCTGTTGTAAAAGAACCTTCGTCTTTAATTCTTTAGTTTTCTTTTCTGCTCTATCCTTCTCATCTTTATCCCTATTTTCGTAGTACTTTGCAGTAGCCAATATTTGTGCTGAAGAGGAAACGGCCCAAGAACTCTCTGAATCTTTCAATTTCTTACACAGCTCGGGAAGTAAATTGTGCACAAACTTGTCAACGAACAACCGTTGACCACCTTCTGTACTCATATCTTGACCACTGTGGTCGATAAACGTTTCCTCAAACCTGGTGAAGAAATCAGACACTGTTTCATCTTTCTTCTGCTTACACGCAGACAATTTATCCCAATTCACACGCATCACAGGCATTAAAGTCTTCATGTAAGTAATGATCCTAGCAGGAAGTTCTGCTACCAAAGGCTCAGGCTTGGCACCACCAACTTGTCTATCATTTGCAGTACTAATATTAGCCCATGTGTCACCTAACTCTTGCGTGTGATCTGCATGGCGAATCAATCCCCACAAAGGCTGTGGAACAACATTCCCAAATAACATGTCTATGTCGGCTAAATTCATAATGCATGAGTCTGCAGTCTGTGATATTTCCTTATAATACCCTGCATGGTTTTTACGGGGGTCAGGCAAAGTCTGCTTAAGGGCTAAAACTTCAGCTCGCTTCCAAGGAACATGTACCCAAACACGCTGAAAATGAGCTGGAGCAGCAGCAATGTTATTAACGGCATCAGCCGCAACGGCGTCCTTCCATACCGGAGGGACTTCTCTCATTGGGTACTGTCGCACTTTTTTCCTAACTGAGGAGTCATGTTCAAACAGTGACTGGGAAGGATCCTTATTCCTAAAGGACAACAACGTTGCAACTGCTTTCTCAACATCGGAGCCCACAATCGTGCCCTTTGAAAACTCAAACCGTACACGGCACAACTCAGGCGGATTTGTTTCTAACTCATTATCCGCCAATTCCTCACAAAGGAAAACACACATTTTCTCAAAAACGTATCTTTGTTTTGGTGCTTCCCATTGACGGAAGACATCCATAACAGACTCCACATCATATTTAAAAGGGAAAGTAACCCATTTACGCGCCATATGGTCAAACACTTCTCTCTCTCGAGAATCAGGCAGTTGACTACGCGACTGCTTACGCTCCGAATCAGGGGTCACACAAGCTGACCCGAAGAGAGGAAATATAATGCTAGCAACAGTATCAGTCATTCTCTGTCGGATAGAAGGAGAAGTTGACAAAAGAACAGGAGGAAAAACAGAGGGAGGCAAGGCAGACGCAGATGCAGACACAGAGGCAGTATCAGGAAGAACACCAGAAGAGGCAGTCGATGTAGTAGACAAAGTCGTAGGAAGTACAGATGAAGCAGGTAGCAAAGTCGGCAGCCCTTGAGGGGGCTGTGCCATAGGAGTAGGAGCCAACTGAAGAGGAGCTGGCGGCTGTGGAAGAACCTGAGGCACAATAACTGGGGGTTGCACAACTAAAGGTTGCGGAGGTGCAGTAGCACTCTGCGCATAAGGGGGTGGCGAACTCAACAAGTGTGACATTAAAGGATCTTTCTCAATTTCTTTGGCTGCATCTTGCTGAAGAAGCGGCAAAACTGGATAACATTTATTGATCACCATTTTACGTTGCCTGTGCAACTGCTCACTCATCTGTTCTTCTTCATTATCTTTAAACTGCATAGCAGCTTGCATTATCGAGATACCCTTTTCTCTCTTATTTCTCTTTGCTAATTTAATTTCCTTCTGTTTGGCTTCCTTACGCCATAGGCGGAAAGAGTCAAACATCGCCGGCCGGGCTTTCTTCTTAAAAAGTTTAACCTCCAGATTATCCAGAATCTCTGTGTCAAAACTACCATATTGGGGCCATTTTAAAGCACCATCTTTCCTGGTGTATCGGATCCATACTTCATTATATGTGATGGGGCCTACGCCATGTTTCACATATAGTTCATAGGTTGGAGTTCCAATCGGAGGAACCGGACACGAGTCCTCCAATCGGGAATCCCTATTACAACCAAGACAAAACAAATTTCCAAGTCTGCTAAGACCAAGCATCTTCGCTCTCTAGTCTAGCTTCAAACTTCAAAGGATTATCGAATACGATAGTCTCGTGAATACACGAGTCCCTCGGCTTTGGTACTTGCAAGTTCCAAATCAAAGATCCCAAGGGGATACCAAACTAAGAACCAAACTAAGGACTGGGAGACGCTCCACTTATAGTTAACTGAGGTATCGATGACGTCACCAGAAGACTCGTCTATCGTTTCGCTCTACCAATCATCAAGGGTCCAAAACAGGGCGATAGTCAGGGCAGCAGTCCTTCGTAGCCGTCGGGAAGTGGGGAACCTCGCAGCAAAGACTTTCGGACCACGTCGACATACAGGGGTCGATGAAGTGGCGGCCTTCCTCCAGAATTTTCACACGAAGCTCCTCACGAACCTCTGGCTTGGACCGGTACCGCTGAAATCGCCCCGCGTTGGGCGCCAACTGAAGTACTGGGTTTTTCAGAACCCAGCAGTGCCAGGGAACACACCCTAAGACTTCGAGTTCTTCCTGTTTCAGACTACAGAAACACAGAGTCTTCTTGGTGAAGTCAAAGATCGTATTTATTGGCTGCAACCAGTAACAGGTATCCTAGAAGTACAACACGGTGTATATTCTCAGGAGACTGCTCAAACTTACAAAGCCAGCCTTCTCTTTTATACAAAATATTATGCTTTAGGCAAACATTCCTTATTTTACAGTTGACCATTGACATATTTTCACTACAAAGAAAAAGCCGAGTCATGATGACAAGCCCATATTTCAGTTTGTCCAGCCCTCAATCAATTACCCGGCAAGGCTTAGTACTTTCATCAGATATCGCCGGACCCCCAATAAAAACGGGCACTTCCTCCTCGTAAAGCAAGTCATAAAGTAAGAAACAGGGACAGGTGTGTGTAAGATTAGGCATGGTTTGTGTGTGATGAAAAGGTTTTATGATATGCTGTACCTTGATACCAATCTCATTCGGCCACTGGGAAAGGAACTGGCCGAACAGGTTTGGCTTCAGGCAGTGGAGTCAGCTTGCCCAGGTCACAGAGGAGTCAGCAAAGGTGCATGTGTCCTTCAGACTCGATTCTGGCCTTAGTCATTGGCCTATGTGAGGGCAATCACAAAATGGCTGCCGTTCAATGGAAACCGAGGGTTCAGAACGGAAACTATGATTTCAGGGTGATTTCTTCACCCGAATATGGCGAAAATGCTTGTGCATAGTATTCTGATGATTCTCGGTCTGCTGATACCAAAATCGTCATGATATGACGATGTTTATAACACGAAGCCAGAACCACATCACACAAAGCACAGGGGGAAGAGTGCGGTGTCAGCCGTATATGGGAATTATAAGGAATATGCCAGAGGTAGCGTATATGACATCACAGACTTGATCAGTGATATTATCATGGTTCTTCCTTTGTCCCAATATAGACTAAAGTTATGGACTGGCTCTGTATTGGCAAAGGATAATTATGTTGTCTGCGCATGCGCCTCTCTCGCAGTACAACGAGGTCAATTTTGTCTCCAACGCGGGGATTGTGCGCCACTATTCCGTTTCCAAAGGGCTCCCACTTTCCGCACCTAGATTACGTGCCGGTGACCTGTCTGGCTGTTGCAGAAGTTGATTAGTGTGATGGTCCCATTTGCGGTTGAGCTTGCTATTCATCGAACCGAGACATTTAAGGAATGTTCAACACGTTAAGGTGACAGTCCCACCAAGTCAGAATGGAAGCATCCTCAATATGCTACGCAGGGAAGCCAGAATTTTGGCTTCAGCTATCTTATACAAATAACAAGCATTGTGTAAGCCAAGGGTACTGGCGTGTAGTGAGGTACGGTGGTTTATGGTATATATCCGGAGGCAATGTCGGGAGCCGCAAAATAACAGCCTGCCTTGCCACCGGTTAACAGCCCAATGGTGGGAAAGTATAATTTTACACTTACTCAATTAAGTTCAACGCAAAGTGAGGCATTGCGAAATACTGGGACTACATTGCGCAATTGGCTACGAGGGCCTTCATGGGGAACACCTGTGAGTACCATATAGAATCAGGTACCATGTACACTGGGTGGGCAGTCCCCTGCAGCCAAGTGCCGGTATCTGGTAGCTTCAGTAAGACATATTCACCCGCGCGTCAACCAGGGCAGCAGGCGGGTGGTGGCAGTTGTCAGCTAACAAGTGTGCTGTGGCATGGAAATGTTTGGTAAACTCTGCGTTAGTGCCTATTGGTGACAGGGTATTTTCGACCTTTTGGCGTCCCAAACATCAGGAAAGGGCATGTATTTGCACACACCTTTCCCCCCTAGTTCCGCAGACTTGTCTGCCCCCCCCCCCCGGGTTATCCTTCTGCGGGCTAGAACCAGACAATAGAAGGGGCATCTCTTGGGATTGGGGTCCCTAACACATTGATAGTCGAGCGCTGGGGGAGATGTACCATGTAAGGCAGGGCTACCACTGGGGTTGTCCCCAAGTTCTGGGGTCAAAGTGGGTTGGGGCATTAAGTCCTCAGTCCTGGGGTAGCATCCAGCAACACTTCAATCCAAGTAAAGGCAGTTAGGATAGATAAGTATCAGCGAGGGGGTAACATACACTGGCTAGCAGCGTCATCGTGCCCCGGGGGCATGCATGCTTTACAAATACGCAAAGCTGCAACCAGAAGGGTGCCAAGTGCATAACAAGTAAAGATGTTTAAGAGGTGTGTCTCTGGCGTTACAGCTGGGTGGAGCCAGTCCCACTTAGAGGTACGCCCGGGGGATAATGGTGTGCTCCTTTAGATCCCCATGACCTAGGCGGTGGGTGGCATCTACCACATCTAAGGTTAGGCACTAGATTACAGCTGAGCGGTCAAAATTCCAATAAAGAATAGGGGATGCAGGGCAAGCGCTGGGGTGCAGCAGTGCACAATGTTCATACGCCGTTATGGACATCCATGTGCGCATTGATTTAGCAAGTAAAGGGACGGTGCCAAGGTTAAGTATAATCCTTCCTGCCCTAATAGCCTAGTTGGCTATCGGGGTAGGAATGGTCTCCTAACAAGTGAGTGCTGGCCCAGAGATCGGAGACACACGTGTCCAGTCACACACGGTGCCAGAAGGGCAGCATCCAGTGTGATCAGCAAATAGGTGGGGCATCGTGAGCTAGGGTGTCTGAAACTATCCCGCCCTGTGTGGGACAGGGCTGAGCCATGTGACGCAGTGGAACCTTGCGGCGTGAGGTGATTAGTGCTTGGCACAACTTCACAGGCATAGAGCGTTTGTTTCATCAGACACTAGCTGATCCAAGGTAATGTCTAGGGCTATTGGGATATAGATGGGGCATCGATTACCAGTACGGATGTCCTTTCATCTAGATTTGCAGGAGGCTCTAGACAGAAGATCTAGCGGGCAAGACTATAGCTATTTTGGTGGGGGGCTCTGGCGGCGACAGTGGCCGCCTTCCGAGCTGTGGCGGATTTACAGGGCGATCTGGAAGCAAATGGGTACCGAAGGGTACTTCTGCGCGGCACCATATGGGGTGCCAGAGCCCAGGAGCCTCATGGGAGGTTCCTGGAAAACCGCGTCGGTGCCCCGTTAGTCCTTCGGGCGGTTGTGGGCCTGACAAACCGGGGGCTTGCCTTGCTACGCTCCGCCCTGAAAGGGGCGTGAGTAATAAGGGATAGTGATCCGGGAAGAGGATCACCGAAGGGGCAGCACAGACGGGGTTCGCCCCAGTGTTGCTTGGCTCATCAGGCGGGCAGGCAGCCCAGTTGGTTGCCTGCCCTTGGATCGCCCGTAAGATAACCCACCATATTACATAACGGTGTATGTAATAAACCTGCAGCAGTTTCTTACCCAAACAAAAATGTGTGTGGTGTGTTTTATTTATGCGTAGAACATGCATGCTATTGTGGGGGTGGGGAGCGTTGCCTCCTGCTGGCGCTATGCCGTGTGAGCCTAAAGGATCCCTGGAAAGTTTGGCTCTCGTTGAATTTACTTCAGTTTCGGGCTTGACCCGCCCTGAGTGCAAAATACCGGAAAATGTAAGACAGTCCATGGGCATTTTAACAGCTGTACGTGTCTCATGCTAGTGCTTTACATGGAAATAAACCACTTCCTTATTGTAAGTGTAAACGTGCAAATCAGTCCAGAAACTCAGCGGGAATCCCGTGCAAACATAATCCTTGCCGGGCAGTTTTTGTGCCAACTTTACGCCCGGAAGTGCTCTAATTTAGTCTATGACAGTATAAACTCAGTGCCCCTCGAGTGCCAGCAATTTAAACAAGTTTCGATTAAATCGCCCAGGCCCTGCTATCTCTGCAACCGCTCTGACATTGCCTTTTATGGATGCAGCGTCTGATTGCCCAGTGAGGGGGCAGGAGCGCTATGGAGCAGGTGTGATTAGGATCGTCATGGTCAGGGCGGCCGTCGCTGTAGGCTGTAGAATAAGGTGCGTGCCTCAGTGCCTGCTGAATCATCCTGCGATTCTTCCTGATAAATAAGTTGAATGTTTATTGTTGCTTTTGGTGGGAATAGCAACTAACAGGAAAACAGCAAGGGAAATGTGAGGGGGAGTGGCGATTTGGCCACAAATATCGGTATGGGCTTTTAAGTCACGAACCAGTAAGTGCTGCAAACAGTATGTGCTAATGATTCAGAATGCAGCGATGTGCTCCGCTGTGCCGGGAGGTACGAAGGGATTTCCCTGCTGTAGTCCGTTCGATCGAATAAGGGAGCGAGGTTGGGGGATACAGAGCAGCAGGGCTTGTCGAGTCTTAAGGAGTAATTGTGGGCACTGCATCACAGTTTCCTCGAAGCAGGCAGCAGTCAGCAGAAACAGGGGTCACGGGCTGCTGCGGCCCGTGAGTGCGTAGGTCTGCGGGTGCTTCCCTTATATGTTTGACCACTAGTGCTCATTTGGATGACGGTTCGTATTATGTACAGGGACTTGGATGTGGGACGTGGACAGGGGTCCGCGACGGTTAAGAAGGTGCAGGGAATTAAGTGTAAGTCAGGGCGAGGTTGTGGCATAAGGCTAGCGTCGCCGGGTTTTGAGCGTGAGAAAGCAGGTTCGAGCCTGACATCCGCTCAACATAGTGTTATTCAAAAAATGAACGCGTCCTACTGTAATGTAACATGCTTGTTGTGGATCAAAGATGGCGGTCGCTGCGCACGCATTCCATAGGCGAATGGCTGGGGCCGACAGGGCGCCGGAATTCATGCACAATCATGGCCAGCGGACCTGGATCTTGAATAGTCAAGGGGAAGGCCTCTGGGCGAAGGTTGCGGGTACTACGTTACCACGATGGTGGCAGTAGGGCCAAGTGCACTTAATGTTGTAGGGACAGGAAGGAAGCCATGTCCGTTATAAGCTATCCTTCCCATAAGCCTGAGGTACGGGCAATTCAATGGACATCCTGCGAGCAGTGGCTATTGTGGATGGATTGTAGCGTCTGTGGTATGCCGCACGATTGAGGCATGGCACGTGGTTGGTGGGGTACAGAGCATCATATCCTTGCGGCTGGCTAACAAGAGTGTCAGATTTAAGGTACAACCGAATATGCTGCGGTCGGCAGACACAATGGTCACTAGCAGGAGCACCTGGGTACAGGTATCACTGAGCATTCTGAACTCGGCAGAAGCACGGGTCGCGGCCTCACTCGGTTGCAAAGTGTGGAGGCTTGCTGCGGTGTCCCTGCGCACGTTTTAAATGTTTTGCGATTTGTATATAGGCGTATGACGGTTCCGATTGTGGTACAGTCAGCGTTGGCAGCGTTTCCTGAGGTTGTCCGCAGCGTCGGGTCTCCTGGATTCTTCAATGGCGGCCGCCCCTCACGGGAGGTCTAACTGCTGGTGGTTGTTGACAGCGCTGAGTGTGAATGGCCTATGCATCGATGATCGCAAGCACTTTCGGTTTGCGGTCAGCCCTTGGTGCAATCGCTGCGGGTGCTTGTTATACACAGTCCTGGTTAACCTGCTACTAGATAAGCTAGGATATTTAAGCCTTACCACCCCGAAGGCGTCCGACCTTGGAATCTCTTCAGGGTCAGGCCTGGTTAGTACTTGGATGGTGACTGTCTGGGGATACCAGGTGTAGCAATTTGGTATTCAATAAACAGGTTTTATCAAGGAGGCAAAGTGTTTCCAAATATGTTTACGAATGTCAACTGGCTAGCTGCACTGTTCCCCGCGCGCCTGCCCCAGATATGTCCTACCCCCATTACGGCTGCGGGGCACAGGAGCTGCCGCGAAATTTATAATGGATAAATTGTGCTTCCCTGGCGCGTGAGCTCTTCAATGTGAGAACGGGAGGGGCTGCGGGTCTCTGGTGGCTTCTATCTCCCCGCTGCCTGTGTCATTGTGGTGGTTAAGACAACGGTAAATACAGAGCTCTGTACGGTGGAAAGTGTAATGCGCACATTTCATGGGAGGCGCATCGAGTCCTTCGCTGCATTGTCTGTCGAGAATGAGGTTCAGGGCAGTGCAGCTACATTGACATGGTATCGGCGGCTTATCATACACAACTCCAGTGCTGCGTATTTACCTCAGGCTACCAAAAACCTGTGACAAAGCCAAGAAGCCTGACATGTGCAGGTTGTTGTTCTGGCTTTATCAATATACCTGGAATGCAAGGGCAGTAACAGCATCATACTTGGCATGCGACACTACTGCCATCCAAAGAATTTTGCTTGCACGGGTTAGCCATACCCTTTACTCTCGTTACGGAGGAGAGAACGTTTTGCGGTAACTGCTTCCGAGGGGCTTTTGATGTTTAGTTATCGTATCACAGCAAATGTGATGGGCGGCTGGGGAAACAAAGACATGCCTGAGGTTGCCGGGGGGCACATTGATTGATTAACACCTTCTCTCTGTTGGCAATCCACAGCCTTCTTCAGGATACGTGGGGGGCTCTGGCGCACTAACACAGCAATTTGTAGGTTTGAGGTCAGGAGTGCCTACTCGTGCACAACAGCACATGCTGTAGTAGTAGCAGCTGCCCTTGGTAGAAACTTACCTGGGGGCCCCTGTTTGGAACAGCGTTGTATTTGATACAGTCCTGCTTTTATGCCCACTTTGGGTAAGTTACTGACAGTGGACGGACACACTCTTCCGATTTCTAATGAGTTTGCATCCAATATTCAGGGATGGTGACGTGTTTTCAACACGGTAACACAGCAGCAGCTCACTATTATTACCGAAATAATAGGCCACTCCACCACTTAGCATATAAGAGGTTCTGTTCTGATCATAAGAAACCCCTTTTAGTGATGTTGTAAGTGTGGGACACATGGCCCATGCAGCGCATGGTGAAGCTTTGCAGGTAGGCATACCGGGGTCGGTAACTGGAGCGCTGTGGGTCGGTGGTGCGACCATTGATATTAGTTTTGCTCCCACAGGGTGAGAGGATCAAAAAGAAACTAGTTCTTGGTTGGCACCAACTTGATAAGGGACTGTGTTCTTTTCAAGCACATGGAGTTGGCTAACCGGTGGGTGGCTAACATACAATCTAGGGACCTTTCACTAATGTGGGCAATTGCAACGGTGGTCTAAGCAGCCTTATGCATCATAGGTTTAAAGCATTCAAGAAGGATATTAAGGGATCATTTGGACAGGCTCTGGTATCCTAAATGTGTCGTGTCTCATGACTCCAGCTTTGCGAGTATAAACTCCTGAGGAGTTTCCTCGGTCACTGGTCTTCAGTTAATTAGCTTTCATGGCTGCAGTTCCGGAGTTTTCATTTTCTGTTAGGTTCAGGGATAGCTCTTCACCAGCCAAGGTCACATGAACGCAGATTATGCGTAGGCAGGTAAAGAAAGCACCTTATTTGTGGTTTCCTCGTATAGCAAGAGCCTTTGCAGCGCGGGGAGCTGTAAGTGTTATGCCTTCTTTAAGTCACCTGGCATTCTGTAAATGGTATCGAGCTTCAGATAGAAGGGACGTGTTGTCTAGTATCGGCTACGTCTCTACAACGCCCCAGATAAACTGCTTCCATGGTTTCGTCTGGCTATAGCTGGATTTCACACACACTACCGGTTTTGCAGGGAGGTATGGTTGATTTCCGTTGATAGGTGGTGTTGCTTAGTGTAATGGTCTCACTTGCGCTTGAGCTGGCTATTCATTGAAGGCGCTGTTCAGGGGTGGATCCTTCAGCGGTGCCTTGGTGAGTGACTTGCGCAGGGGGTTGGGTTGGGGTGCCTTTCCTTTGGAATCGGGTTGTTCGGTGTAAACCTCGGTGTCCTGTTGGCGCCGGGGTGGCGTGTGCCTTGAGAAGACTGTTTCGTATTATTGCATTTAGCGATGATTTCGCTGCTTGGCCAACAAGGTCCTTTGGCCACCAGGAGTTATGCATGTGGCCCTTATCAATGTCTTATTGATGTATGTGCTACTGTTGACAAAGGGTAAAAGGGTTGTCGGTTTTGGCCGAAGTTCGGCAAGTATAATTTCAACTTTCTGTCCGAACACTTGTGCATTATCGGCATAGAACCCAAGTATACCTCCCGGGGCTCTGCTCACACCAAGGAGGGCCAAGATAACACAAAGCACAGGGGGAAGAGTGCGGTGTCAGGCGTATATGGGAATTATAAGGAATATGCCAGAGGTAGCGTATATGACATCACAGACTTGATCAGTGATATTATCATGGTTCTTCCTTTGTCCCAATATAGACTAAAGTTATGGACTGGCTCTGTATTGGCAAAGGATAATTATGTTGTCTCCGCATGCGCCTCTCTCGCAGTACAACGAGGTCAATTTTGTCTCCAACGCGGGGATTGTGCGCCACTATTCCGTTTCCAAAGGGCTCCCGCTTTCCGCACCTAGATTACGTGCCGGTGACCTGTCTGGCTGTTGCGGAAGTTGATTAGTGTGATGGTCCCATTTGCGGTTGAGCTTGCTATTCATCGAAACGAGGCATTTAAGGAATGTTCAACACGTTAAGGTGACAGTCCCACCAAGTCAGAATGGAAGCATCCTCAATATGCTACGCAGGGAAGCCAGAACTTTGGCTTCAGCTATCTTATACAACTAAAAAGCATTGTGTAAGCCAAGGGTACTGGCGTGTAGTGAGGTACGGTGGTTTATGGTATATATCCGGAGGCAATGTCAGGAGCCGCAAAATAATAGCCTGCCTTGCCACCGGTTAACAGCCCAATGGTGGGAAAGTATAATTTTACACGTACTCAATTAAGTTCAACGCAAAGTGAGGCATTGCGAAATACTGGATACTGGGACTGCATTGCGCAATTGGCTACGAGGGCCTTCATGGGGAACACCTGCGAGTACCATATAGAATCAGGTACCATGTACACTGGGTGGGCAGTCCGCTGCAGCCAAGTGCCGGTATCTGGTAGCTTCAGTAAGACATATTCACCCGCGTGTCAACCAGGGCAGCAGGCGGGTGGTGGCAGATGTCAGCTAACAAGTGTGCTGTGGCACGGAAATGTTTGGTAAACTCTGCGTTAGTGCCTATTGGCGACAGGGTATTTTTGACCTTTTGGCATCCCAAACATCAGGAAAGGGAATGTATTTGCACACACCTTTCCCCCCTAGTTCCGCAGACTTGTCTGCCTCCCCCCCCCCCCCCCCCCCCCCCCCCCGGGTTATCCTTCTGCGGGCTAGAACCAGACAATAGAAGGGGCATCTCTTGGGATTGGGGTCCCTAACACATTCATAGTCGAGCGCTGGGGTAGATGTACCATATAAGGCAGGGCTACCACTGGGGTTGTCCCCAAGTTCTGGGGTCAAAGTGGGTTGGAGCATTAAGTCTTCAGTCCTGGGGTAGCCTCCAGCAACACTTCAATCAAGTAAAGGCAGTTAGGATAGATAAGTATCAGCGAGGGGGTAACATACACTGGCTAGCAGCGTCATCGTGCCCCAGGGGCATGCGCGCTTTACAAATACGCAAAGCTGCAACCAGAAGGACGCCAAGTGCATAACAAGTAAAGATGTTTAAGAGGTGTGTCTCTGGCGTTACAGCTGGGTGGAGCCAGTCCCACTTAGAGGTACGCCCGGGGGAAAATGGTGTGCTCCTTTACATCCCCATGACCTAGGCGGTGGGTGGCATCTACCACATCTAAGGTTAGGCACTAGATTACAGACAGTGCGACCTGTATCGAAGCAGCAGATTCTCTAAGCGGGATGCCTAGGGGACTTCCCAGAGGGAGCTGAGCGGTCAAAATTCCTATAAAGAATAGGGGATGCAGGGCAAGCGCTGGGGTGCAGCCGTGCACAATGTTCATACGCCGTTATGGACATCCATGTGCGCATTGATTTAGCAAGTAAAGGGACGGTGCCAAGGTTAAGTATAATCCTTCCTGCCCTAATAGCCTAGTTGGCTAGCGGGGGTAGGAACGGTCTCCTAACAAGTGAGTGCTGGCCCAGAGATCGGAGACACATGTGTCCAGTCACACACGGTGCCAGAAGGGCAGCATCCAGTGTGATCAGCAAATAGGTGGGGCATCGTGAGCTAGGGTGTCTGAAACTATCCCGCCCTGTGTGGGACGGGGCTGAGTCATGTGACGCAGTGGAACCTTGCGGCGTGAGGTGATTAGTGCTTGGCACAACTTCACAGGCATCGAGCGTTTGTTTCATCAGACACTAGCTGATCCAAGGTAATGTCTAGGGCTATTGGGATATAGATGGGGCATCGATAACCAGTACGGATGTCCTTTCATCTAGATTTGCAGGAGGCTCTAGACAGAAGATCTAGCGGGCAAGACTATAGCTATTTTGGTGGGGGGCTCTGGCGGCGACAGTGGCCGCCTCTCGAGCTGTGGCGGATTTACAGGGCGATCTGGAAGCAAATGGGTACCGAAGGGTACTTCTGCGCGGCACCATAGGGGGTGCCAGAGCCCAGGAGCCTCATGGGAGATTCCTGGAAAACCGTGTCGGCGCCCCATTAGTCCTTCGGGTGGTTGGGGGCCTAACAAACCGGGGGCTTGCCTTGCTACGCTCCGCCCTGAAAGGGGCGTGAGTAATAAGGGATAGTGATCCGGGAAGAGGATCACCGAAGGGGCAGCACAGACGGGGTTCGCCCCAGTGTTGCTTGGCTCATCAGGCGGGCAGGCAGCCCAGTTGGTTGCCTGCCCTTGGATCGCCCGTAAGATAACCCACCATATTACATAACGGTGTATGTAATAAACCTGCAGCAGTTTCTTACCCAAACAAAAATGTGTGTGGTGTGTTTTATTTATGCGTAGAACATGCATGCTATTGTGGGGGTGGGGAGCGTTGCCTCCTGCTGGCGCTATGCCGTGTGAGCCTAAAGGATCCCTGGAAAGTTTGGCTCTCGTTGAATTTACTTCAGTTTCGGGCTTGACCCGCCCTGAGTGCAAAATACCGGAAAATGTAAGACAGTCCATGGGCATTTTAACAGCTGTACGTGTCTCATGCTAGTGCTTTACATGGAAATAAACCACTTCCTTATTGTAAGTGTAAACGTGCAAATCAGTCCAGAAACTCAGCGGGAATCCCGTGCAAACATAATCCTTGCCTGGCAGTTTTTGTGCCAACTTTACGCCCGGAAGTGCTCTAATTTAGTCTATGACAGTTTAAACTCAGTGCCCCTCGAGTGCCAGCAATTTAAACAAGTTTTGATTAAATCGCCCAGGCCCTGCTATCTCTGCAACCGCTCTGACATTGCCTTTTATGGATGCAGCGTCTGATTGCCCAGTGAGGGGGCAGGAGCGCTATGGAGCAGGTGTGATTAGGATCGTCATGGTCAGGGCGGCCGTCGCTGTAGGCTGTAGAATAAGGTGCGTGCCTCAGTGCCTGCTGAATCATCCTGCGATTCTTCCTGATAAATAAGTTGAATGTTTATTGTTGCTTTTGGTGGGAATAGCAACTAACAGGAAAACAGCAAGGGAAATGTGAGGGGGAGTGGCGATTTGGCCACAAATATCGGTATGGGCTTTTAAGTCACGAACCAGTAAGTGCTGCAAACAGTATGTGCTAATGATTCAGAATGCAGCGATGTGCTCCGCTGTGCCGGGAGGTACGAAGGGATTTCCCTGCTGTAGTCCGTTCGATCGAATAAGGGAGCGAGGTTGGGGGATACAGAGCAGCAGGGCTTGTCGAGTCTTAAGGAGTAATTGTGGGCACTGCATCACAGTTTCCTCGAAGCAGGCAGCAGTCGGCAGAAACAGGGGTCACGGGCTGCTGCGGCCCGTGAGTGCGTAGGTCTGCGGGTGCTTCCCTTATATGTTTGACCACTAGTGCTCATTTGGATGACGGTTCGTATTATGTACAGGGACTTGGATGTGGGACGTGGACAGGGGTCCGCGACGGTTAAGAAGGTGCAGGGAATTAAGTGTAAGTCAGGGCGAGGTTGTGGCATAAGGCTAGCGTCGCCGGGTTTTGAGCGTGAGAAAGCAGGTTCGAGCCTGACATCCGCTCAACATAGTGTTATTCAAAAAATGAACGCGTCCTACTGTAATGTAACATGCTTGTTGTGGATCAAAGATGGCGGTCGCTGCGCACGCATTCCATAGGCGAATGGCTGGGGCCGACAGGGCGCCGGAATTCATGCACAATCATGGCCAGCGGACCTGGATCTTGAATAGTCAAGGGGAAGGCCTCTGGGCGAAGGTTGCGGGTACTACGTTACCACGATGGTGGCAGTAGGGCCAAGTGCACTTAATGTTGTAGGGACAGGAAGGAAGCCATGTCCGTTATAAGCTATCCTTCCCATAAGCCTGAGGTACGGGCAATTCAATGGACATCCTGCGAGCAGTGGCTATTGTGGATGGATTGTAGCGTCTGTGGTATGCCGCACGATTGAGGCATGGCACGTGGTTGGTGGGGTACAGAGCATCATATCCTTGCGGCTGGCTAACAAGAGTGTCAGATTTAAGGTACAACCGAATATGCTGCGGTCGGCAGACACAATGGTCACTAGCAGGAGCACCTGGGTACAGGTATCACTGAGCATTCTGAACTCGGCAGAAGCACGGGTCGCGGCCTCACTCGGTTGCAAAGTGTGGAGGCTTGCTGCGGTGTCCCTGCGCACGTTTTAAATGTTTTGCGATTTGTATATAGGCGTATGACGGTTCCGATTGTGGTACAGTCAGCGTTGGCAGCGTTTCCTGAGGTTGTCCGCAGCGTCGGGTCTCCTGGATTCTTCAATGGCGGCCGCCCCTCACGGGAGGTCTAACTGCTGGTGGTTGTTGACAGCGCTGAGTGTGAATGGCCTATGCATCGATGATCGCAAGCACTTTCGGTTTGCGGTCAGCCCTTGGTGCAATCGCTGCGGGTGCTTGTTATACACAGTCCTGGTTAACCTGCTACTAGATAAGCTAGGATATTTAAGCCTTACCACCCCGAAGGCGTCCGACCTTGGAATCTCTTCAGGGTCAGGCCTGGTTAGTACTTGGATGGTGACTGTCTGGGGATACCAGGTGTAGCAATTTGGTATTCAATAAACAGGTTTTATCAAGGAGGCAAAGTGTTTCCAAATATGTTTACGAATGTCAACTGGCTAGCTGCACTGTTCCCCGCGCGCCTGCCCCAGATATGTCCTACCCCCATTACGGCTGCGGGGCACAGGAGCTGCCGCGAAATTTATAATGGATAAATTGTGCTTCCCTGGCGCGTGAGCTCTTCAATGTGAGAACGGGAGGGGCTGCGGGTCTCTGGTGGCTTCTATCTCCCCGCTGCCTGTGTCATTGTGGTGGTTAAGACAACGGTAAATACAGAGCTCTGTACGGTGGAAAGTGTAATGCGCACATTTCATGGGAGGCGCATCGAGTCCTTCGCTGCATTGTCTGTCGAGAATGAGGTTCAGGGCAGTGCAGCTACATTGACATGGTATCGGCGGCTTATCATACACAACTCCAGTGCTGCGTATTTACCTCAGGCTACCAAAAACCTGTGACAAAGCCAAGAAGCCTGACATGTGCAGGTTGTTGTTCTGGCTTTATCAATATACCTGGAATGCAAGGGCAGTAACAGCATCATACTTGGCATGCGACACTACTGCCATCCAAAGAATTTTGCTTGCACGGGTTAGCCATACCCTTTACTCTCGTTACGGAGGAGAGAACGTTTTGCGGTAACTGCTTCCGAGGGGCTTTTGATGTTTAGTTATCGTATCACAGCAAATGTGATGGGCGGCTGGGGAAACAAAGACATGCCTGAGGTTGCCGGGGGGAACATTGATTGATTAACACCTTCTCTCTGTTGGCAATCCACAGCCTTCTTCAGGATACGTGGGGGGCTCTGGCGCACTAACACAGCAATTTGTAGGTTTGAGGTCAGGAGTGCCTACTCGTGCACAACAGCACATGCTGTAGTAGTAGCAGCTGCCCTTGGTAGAAACTTACCTGGGGGCCCCTGTTTGGAACAGCGTTGTATTTGATACAGTCCTGCTTTTATGCCCACTTTGGGTAAGTTACTGACAGTGGACGGACACACTCTTCCGATTTCTAATGAGTTTGCATCCAATATTCAGGGATGGTGACGTGTTTTCAACACGGTAACACAGCAGCAGCTCACTATTATTACCGAAAAATTAGGCCACTCCACCACTTAGCATATAAGAGGTTCTGTTCTGATCATAAGAAACCCCTTTTAGTGATGTTGTAAGTGTGGGACACATGGCCCATGCAGCGCATGGTGAAGCTTTGCAGGTAGGCATACCGGGGTCGGTAACTGGAGCGCTGTGGGTCGGTGGTGCGACCATTGATGTTAGTTTTGCTCCCACAGGGTGAGAGGATCAAAAAGAAACTAGTTCTTGGTTGGCACCAACTTGATAAGGGACTGTGTTCTTTTCAAGCACATGGAGTTGGCTAACCGGTGGGTGGCTAACATACAATCTAGGGACCTTTCACTAATGTGGGCAATTGCAACGGTGGTCTAAGCAGCCTTATGCATCATAGGTTTAAAGCATTCAAGAAGGATATTAAGGGATCATTTGGACAGGCTCTGGTATCCTAAATGTGTCGTGTCTCATGACTCCAGCTTTGCGAGTATAAACTCCTGAGGAGTTTCCTCGGTCACTGGTCTTCAGTTAATTAGCTTTCATGGCTGCAGTTCCGGAGTTTTCATTTTCTGTTAGGTTCAGGGATAGCTCTTCACCAGCCAAGGTCACATGAACGCAGATTATGCGTAGGCAGGTAAAGAAAGCACCTTATTTGTGGTTTCCTCGTATAGCAAGAGCCTTTGCAGCGCGGGGAGCTGTAAGTGTTATGCCTTCTTTAAGTCACCTGGCATTCTGTAAATGGTATCGAGCTTCAGATAGAAGGGACGTGTTGTCTAGTATCGGCTACGTCTCTACAACGCCCCAGATAAACTGCTTCCATGGTTTCGTCTGGCTATAGCTGGATTTCACACACACTACCGGTTTTGCAGGGAGGTATGGTTGATTTCCGTTGATAGGTGGTGTTGCTTAGTGTAATGGTCTCACTTGCGTTTGAGCTGGCTATTCATTGAAGGCGCTGTTCAGGGGTGGATTCTTCAGCGGTGCAGGTGGTTGGGTTGGGGTGCCTTTCCTTTGGAATCGGGTTGTTCGGTGTAAACCTCGGTGTCCTGTTGGCGCCGGGGTGGCGTGTGCCTTGAGAAGACTGTTTCGTATTATTGCATTTAGCGATGATTTCGCTGCTTGGCCAACAAGGTCCTTTGGCCACCAGGAGTTATGCATGTGGCCCTTATCAAGGTCTTATTGATGTATGTGCTACTGTTGACAAAGGGTAAAAGGGTTGTCGGTTTTGGCCGAAGTTCGGCAAGTATAGTTTCAACTTTCTGTCCGAACACTTGTGCATTATCGGCATAGAACCCAAGTATACCTCCCGGGGCTCTGCTCACACCAAGGAGGGCCAAGATAACACAAAGCACAGGGGGAAGAGTGCGGTGTCAGGCGTATATGGGAATTATAAGGAATATGCCAGAGGTAGCGTATATGACATCACAGACTTGATCAGTGATATTATCATGGTTCTTCCTTTGTCCCAATATAGACTAAAGTTATGGACTGGCTCTGTATTGGCAAAGGATAATTATGTTGTCTCCGCATGCGCCTCTCTCGCAGTACAACGAGGTCAATTTTGTCTCCAACGCGGGGATTGTGCGCCACTATTCCGTTTCCAAAGGGCTCCCGCTTTCCGCACCTAGATTACGTGCCGGTGACCTGTCTGGCTGTTGCGGAAGTTGATTAGTGTGATGGTCCCATTTGCGGTTGAGCTTGCTATTCATCGAAACGAGGCATTTAAGGAATGTTCAACACGTTAAGGTGACAGTCCCACCAAGTCAGAATGGAAGCATCCTCAATATGCTACGCAGGGAAGCCAGAACTTTGGCTTCAGCTATCTTATACAACTAAAAAGCATTGTGTAAGCCAAGGGTACTGGCGTGTAGTGAGGTACGGTGGTTTATGGTATATATCCGGAGGCAATGTCAGGAGCCGCAAAATAATAGCCTGCCTTGCCACCGGTTAACAGCCCAATGGTGGGAAAGTATAATTTTACACGTACTCAATTAAGTTCAACGCAAAGTGAGGCATTGCGAAATACTGGATACTGGGACTGCATTGCGCAATTGGCTACGAGGGCCTTCATGGGGAACACCTGCGAGTACCATATAGAATCAGGTACCATGTACACTGGGTGGGCAGTCCGCTGCAGCCAAGTGCCGGTATCTGGTAGCTTCAGTAAGACATATTCACCCGCGTGTCAACCAGGGCAGCAGGCGGGTGGTGGCAGATGTCAGCTAACAAGTGTGCTGTGGCACGGAAATGTTTGGTAAACTCTGCGTTAGTGCCTATTGGCGACAGCGTATTTTTGACCTTTTGGCATCCCAAACATCAGGAAAGGGAATGTATTTGCACACACCTTTCCCCCCTAGTTCCGCAGACTTGTCTGCCTCCCCCCCCCCCCCCGGGTTATCCTTCTGCGGGCTAGAACCAGACAATAGAAGGGGCATCTCTTGGGATTGGGGTCCCTAACACATTCATAGTCGAGCGCTGGGGTAGATGTACCATATAAGGCAGGGCTACCACTGGGGTTGTCCCCAAGTTCTGGGGTCAAAGTGGGTTGGAGCATTAAGTCTTCAGTCCTGGGGTAGCCTCCAGCAACACTTCAATCAAGTAAAGGCAGTTAGGATAGATAAGTATCAGCGAGGGGGTAACATACACTGGCTAGCAGCGTCACCGTGCCCCAGGGGCATGCGCGCTTTACAAATACGCAAAGCTGCAACCAGAAGGACGCCAAGTGCATAACAAGTAAAGATGTTTAAGAGGTGTGTCTCTGGCGTTACAGCTGGGTGGAGCCAGTCCCACTTAGAGGTACGCCCGGGGGAAAATGGTGTGCTCCTTTACATCCCCATGACCTAGGCGGTGGGTGGCATCTACCACATCTAAGGTTAGGCACTAGATTACAGACAGTGCGACCTGTATCGAAGCAGCAGATTCTCTAAGCGGGATGCCTAGGGGACTTCCCAGAGGGAGCTGAGCGGTCAAAATTCCTATAAAGAATAGGGGATGCAGGGCAAGCGCTGGGGTGCAGCCGTGCACAATGTTCATACGCCGTTATGGACATCCATGTGCGCATTGATTTAGCAAGTAAAGGGACGGTGCCAAGGTTAAGTATAATCCTTCCTGCCCTAATAGCCTAGTTGGCTAGCGGGGGTAGGAACGGTCTCCTAACAAGTGAGTGCTGGCCCAGAGATCGGAGACACATGTGTCCAGTCACACACGGTGCCAGAAGGGCAGCATCCAGTGTGATCAGCAAATAGGTGGGGCATCGTGAGCTAGGGTGTCTGAAACTATCCCGCCCTGTGTGGGACGGGGCTGAGTCATGTGACGCAGTGGAACCTTGCGGCGTGAGGTGATTAGTGCTTGGCACAACTTCACAGGCATCGAGCGTTTGTTTCATCAGACACTAGCTGATCCAAGGTAATGTCTAGGGCTATTGGGATATAGATGGGGCATCGATAACCAGTACGGATGTCCTTTCATCTAGATTTGCAGGAGGCTCTAGACAGAAGATCTAGCGGGCAAGACTATAGCTATTTTGGTGGGGGGCTCTGGCGGCGACAGTGGCCGCCTCTCGAGCTGTGGCGGATTTACAGGGCGATCTGGAAGCAAATGGGTACCGAAGGGTACTTCTGCGCGGCACCATAGGGGGTGCCAGAGCCCAGGAGCCTCATGGGAGATTCCTGGAAAACCGTGTCGGCGCCCCATTAGTCCTTCGGGTGGTTGGGGGCCTGAACAACCGGGGGCTTGCCTTGCTACGCTCCGCCCTGAAAGGGGCGTGAGTAATAAGGGATTGTGATCCGGGAAGAGGATCACCGAAGGGGCAGCACAGACGGGGTTCGCCCCAGTGTTGCTTGGCTCATCAGGCGGGCAGGCGGCCCAGTTGGTTGCCTGCCCTTGGATCGCCCGTAAGATAACCCACCATATTACATAACGGTGTATGTAATAAACCTGCAGCAGTTTCTTACCCAAACAAAAATTTGTGTGGTGTTTTATTTATGCGTAGAACATGCATGCTATTGCGGGGGTGGGGAGTGTTGCCTCCTGCTGGCGCTATGTGGCTGCCCTGGCACCCGCAGGGTGCCCTTGAAGGGCGGGCCTCTAGAGCCAGCAAGGCACCAGCCCACCCCCTTCTTCTAGGGAACCCCTCGGGGAGGAGTCCCGCACTCTGTCAGCAGTGGCTGCGGCACGCAGGGCGCATCACTTCCGGGCGCGAGGAACGGGGGGTATATAGGCCTCCCCCACCCCCTGACCTTCCTCTTTTCGCGCCCTGGACACGCCGTCTCCCAGCCTACCGCTTACCCGGCGTGGAAGCAGCGGGGGAGGCATAGAATGTTGTAATGTTGTTCTTTTTTCGTTGCAGGCGGAGTTACATGGCGATCTGGAAGCAAATGGGTACCGAAGGGTACTTCTGCGCGGCACCATAGGGGGTGCCAGAGCCCAGGAGCCTCATGGGAGATTCCTGGAAAACCGTGTCGGCGCCCCATTAGTCCTTCGGGCGGTTGTGGGCCTGAACAACCGGGGGCTTGCCTTGCTACGCTTCGCCCCGAAAGGGGCGTGAGTAATAAGGGATTGTGATCCGGGAAGAGGATCACCGAAGGGGCAGCACAGACGGGGTTCGCCCCAGTGTTGCTTGGCTCATCAGGCGGGCAGGCGGCCCAGTTGGTTGCCTGCCCTTGGATAGCCCGTAAGATAACCCACTATATTACATAACGGCGTATGTAATAAACCTGCAGCAGTGTCTTACCCAAACAAAAATTTGTGTGGTGTGTTTTATTTATGCGTAGAACATGCATGCTATTGTGGGGGTGGGGAGTGTTGCCTCCTGCTGGCGCTATGCCGTGTGAGCCTAAAGGATCCCTGGAAAGTTTAGCTCTCGTTGAATTTACTTCAGTTTCGGGCTTGACTCGCCCTGAGTGCAAAATACCGGAAAATGTAAGACTGTCCATGGGCATTTTAACAGCTGCCTCGTACGTGTCTCATGCCTAGTGCTTTACATGGAAATAAACCACTTCCTTATTGTAAGTGCAAACGTGCAAATCGGTCCAGAAACTCAGCGAGAATCCCGTGCAAACATAATCCTTGCCGGGCAGTTTTTGTGCCAACTTTACGCCCGGAAGTGCTCTAATTTAGTCTATGACAGTATAAACTCAGTGCCCCTCGAGTGCCAGCAATTGAAACGAGTTTCGATTAAATCGCCCAGGCCCTGCTATCTCTGCAACCGCTCTGACATTGCCTTTTATGGATGCAGCGTCTGATTGCCCAGTGACACTCCTTGTAAACTGGGTCAAAGGTAAAGGTGCAGACAGACGTGGCCAGCATAGCCGCGCATGACAAACAGGGAAGTGACGTCCGAGGAACACAGGAAGGGCCACACCCTTCAAGCCAGCCCAGCTCTCACAGATCCCAAAGATGTCTGGCAAAAAGCAAGTAAACACACCATTCAGAAGCTCAAAAACTACCCTTATGAATGAAACAAGGTGCAAAGCGAATGGTAACAGATTATTTTATTAAGAAATTACAATGACCTTTCAGATAATGAAGAAAGGAGAAGGAATTTGTGTTCTGCACCAGTGGTTCTCAAGCTGTTAACTTCTATGAACCCCCACTTAATCATTACTGGAGCGAGGGTACCCCCACTGAATCATTATTGGAATCCGTGGACCCCCCACTGAATTATTATTGGAATCCGGGGACCCCTCATTGAGTCATTACTGGAAGCCAGGAACCCTGGCCTAAGCATTGACGATGATTTGAACCGTAAAACAAAACACAAATGCAGAAAAAGGCATTCATCAAACAAATACACAAATGATGACACATTTTAAATTCTCAAACACATATACATAAAATAGAATCACATTTTTTATTTTAATTCAAAGGTTGGAACTTTTCTAAATTCAGTTGAGGCCTCTCATACATAAAATATTCTGTTTGATGCACCTGCACTTGTCCCACACAGGGGCGTAACACAGGCCCCCGCAGCCCTCGCGATGTGGCCCCCATCCACTTATGAAGCCTTCTTGCAATGGCTGCAGTAAACAACTCGGCAGCTGCTGCCTGGCTGAAGCCTGCTGCACAGAATGGGATTCCCAGCACAGTGAAAGTCACACATGACAAACTTGCACAATCATTTGTTGTTGGTAGAGAAAGCCCTCATTAAAACGCGCCTTCATGTCTCTTTATGTCAGTGAGCAAGGAAACACCTGCAGAGCCCAGGGTGAGAGGGGGGAAAGACAACACAGGGAAGGAGAAAGGCAAATGAGAAATAGACACTTAAAAGACACAGGTGAGAGACAGAACTGCAAGAAATAGTGTGGGGTAATAAAGAACATGTTACAGAGAGAAGTGGGGACGTTGGAGGATGAGAAAAAGGCAGATGCGAGAGGAGACAGGTGTAAGACAGAAATAGTCGAGAGACAGCTGCCAGAGAATGAGAGTAGAGAGGTAATAAATAAGCAGGCAGGTGAGAAAGGGACAGGGAAGAGAGAAAGAAGAGACCGGTGTGTGAGTGATAGACAGGTAAAATACCATGGGGAGCGTTAGAGGGGAGGCCAGTTAAAAAGGTACAATTGAGACTGTGAGAAGAAAAGAAATAGCTTAGAGAGAGAAATACACTTTAGAGTGATTGGGGTTGGTAAAGAGACGGCCATGTTATAAAGGACAACTGAGGAAAACAACGTGGAGGAGACAGATGTGAGAGAGATAACAGACAAGTGAGAGACAGTTAAAGATAGAAGGGGAGAGAAGTGCTAGAGCTAGAACAGTGAGAAAGAAAGACAGTTGAGAAAGAGAGAGACATTTGTTGGGAGGAATATAAGTTAAACACAGCTGAGAGATATGGAAGGAGAGATTTGTGTGAGAGAGGTGATACAGATGTAGAGGCATATGGGAAAGAGACAGCTTAAAGGACACACAGAGGGGGGCATGGGAGAGGGAGAAGGGCTGGGCAGGGAATACAGGTGAGTGAGATAGACTGGGTGATTAAGAGAAAGAAGTGAAACAAGCCTTTGCAATGCAATAGGTCTCACATTTATGCGAGTTTGAGCTATTCACATTGTAAATAGGCATTCTCATTTACAATGCCAACAAAAATAAAAGGCATTGTTATTTGCAATGTGAATATCTCAAACTCGCGCAAATGCGAGATCTATTGCATTGCAAATGTTTTTTCTAAAGGACGTTGGGCGGAGGAAGGTAACAGGGGTTCTTTGTACTGTGAACAATACAATGTAACATAGGAAAAAAACAGAACGCCGATACACATGCCAGAAGACTGCTTCCGCAGACTGGACAGGAGGCTCAGGCTGCTGTATTGTGGCTGGGGAAGAGTTAGGATACACCATGATGGTTTGAAGCTCCAGTGAGATGGTGGAGGCCTGCAAACACGGAACTTTAAAGTGTATTCCCAAGCAGCCCAGCTCCAGTATGTTGTCTCTTGGTTTAAGGATGAGGGCACAGATCCGGCAGTTCCAATACTGAAGCAATTATCAAGGCCAGTGAGGCTGCTGGTACTCCCTATGACCTCCCGCAAGGAAACCACTGCAAATCCGGTGAGTGTTAGAAAGTAGGGTGACACTCAAAGTCCAGAGCGAGGATCAGACAGAGGAGCGAGGGTCAGAGAGGAGGGTGAGGCTGAAAGTGCGAGGTAATTAAATAAAAGACTTGGGTGAGGTATACTGAGGTACACTGATAGCAGCAAGGGTTATGACATCAATTATTCATGTGAGGTAAACCAGAGCATCAGGGATGATAGAACAAGAACAATGGAAGCATGCCAGACCTGTAGGTTTCATGGAAGTAGTGTGAAGGGACAGTCAGGATGTCAAAGGTAACAGTGAGGTACAAGGGATGATGTCAGAGGCAGGAGTGAGGTACACAGGCGATGTCGAAGGCAGCAGTGAGGAATACTGGGCCGAGGTCATAAGCAGCAGTGAAGTACAATGGGTGATGTTACAGGCAGCAGTGAGGTACTATGGGCGATGTTAGAGGCAGCAGTGAGGTATACTGGGCTATGTCCGAGGCAGCAGTTAGGTACACTGGGTGATGTCCGAGGCAGCAGGGAAGTACGCTGAGGCAGAAATAAGAGCCGGACTTTACCTGCACCCTCTGAACAATCTCATCCGAGGTGCCAAACCTCTCCTGAAGCAGGGAGCGGATGTGCCAGGCCTCGAACTCCAGCTGCTGCCGGATCAAGTCCATCTGCATGGAAAACTGGAGGGACATAGAAAGGGGTGGAGGAGAGGGGGCAAAAAGAGATGAAGAAGCAGGGCAGGAAGGGATGGAGGAGAAGGGGGCCCAGAAGTATGAGGAGAAGGAGCCAGAGAGCCATGGAGGGGAGCAGACACAGGTGGACGATTGTTAGCCCTACTGCGCGCTGCCTCTGTCCCGTGCATTTTTAATATAGGAATGACTGCGGGGGGGGGGAGCTATGCCGGCGTGCGACCTTCAGGAAAAGCAGGGTGGATGAGCCAGAGGGTCGCTTTACAAAACAGCAGGCCCGGCTGCAAACACGCCGTGAAACAAAACAAAACCAATCCGGGGAGAGGGGCACTGCTGCTTGAGAGCAACTGGTAATACATTGGATTTGAAAAGGAACAGAAGAAATCAAAACTCCAGTGGCATACCTTTATAAAAGTGTGGCACCGCTTCGCTCAGCAGCAGCGCGCCAAAGCAAAATGAAACAAGCTGGACAAAAAGTGCTTACTGACTAATTTAAAGGAGACTGTATATCGCCGCGAGGAAACGATCCAGTCCGGATGGGTGAGCCGAAAAGGAGACAGGGAGGGAACAAACAAGCCTCACTTCAAATAGAAAGCGAGCGTTTACCATAAAGGATGACGCGTGCCAATAAAAAGCATGGGCGGAGCTTCCACTCCACTTCCAAAATCTCCTCAATTACAAGAGGTATCGCAGAGCGAACAAGACATGCGCTGCAACGCTAGGCGAGACCTAAAAAGGACTGCAGAGTAGAAGAGACAAACTGAGATTGGGAGGAGACAGGCTTTTGAGAGAGATGAAAAGTCGTGAAAAACAACTCAGAGGTACAAATGGTGGCAGATGAGAAGGTTATAAAGAGACAGCCAAGAAAGCAATAGGCTCTAGAGAGCATAATTAGTCACAAAAGAGAGAAACGAGAAAGAGACATACAGGTTAGAGAGAGAGGTGAGAAAGGGATAAGCTAAAGGAGGTGATTAAGCTACAGACAGGTGAGAAAGGGGCTGCAAAGAGAAAGAGGGGAGAAGTGATGGTGGACATGATGAAGAGTCAGGTGACAAAGAGACATTGCAGAGAGAGAGCGTAGTAAATCAAGAGACAGATGAGAAAGAACTAATAGAGAGGCAGAGTGGGGAGATAGGAGAGCGCATGGTGATACAGAGACAAGTTAGAAAGAGAATAGAGGGGGTGGGGAGCAATAGCTCGTTGATAAAGGGACATGCATGATATAAAGAGACAGGTATGGAGAAGAGGTAGAAAAGAGATAATTAAATGATAATTATGTGAGTGAGAGATAGCTGAGCAAGAGTGGGGAGAAAGGTGAAAGATGTAATAAAGAGACATACATGCAATCAAGAAACAACTGATAGGGAAAGGTAGCTGTGATGATAAAGATACACTAGAAAGAGAGGGAGAGGTGAGAGAATAAAACAGGTGACACAGAGACGAGTAATATGGAAGGGTGAAAAGACAGACAACCCAGTAGAGAAGAGAAAACAAAAAAAGCATGGAAGAGAGGACCAAGGAGAGGAGTGAGTTAAAAGACAGAGAAAGGGAGGGGAGAATCATAGGACATGGAAGACGTGAAGGAGAGTGTAAAATGAGGCCACATGAGATAGAATATTAGTAGGAGAAGACACAAATGGGTAGAATAGCTATGGGAAGGGGAAACCTTCAGAGGAGTAGAATACAAAGGAGAAAAATGAGCATGTCCTATTACAAATATAGAATAACATTCTGGTGTTCTATTATGGAGAATGTGTACGTATGTAGAGTGTTGACCACTGCACAAAGACCAGCATCACCCGGTAGAGCAGTAACTTATCCTTAGCTATACATTTTCTTGCAATGGCTGGTTTTTTAACAGTTTCTCAGTTGCCGAGTTAGCCGAAGGCAATATGTAACATAGGGAAACCAAAAAAGGCAAAGAAGGCTCCACTGGAATTACTTTTACAGTATCGTAAGAGAGATAGGTCTCGTTGGAGCTGTAAATCTCAAATGTCTTCAGGGGCAGTATCTTCCAATGATTTTTTAAGGCACAAAATGCCTTTGTAATAAACAGCTCAATGGGCCAGACATAATACCTTTAATTCTATGGAGCACAGCATGATGTGGTTTCTTCACTCTGTAAATCAATAATGTAGCTTGGGCCATCTGGAACATGCAAATCTGTCCAGCAGTTATCTTGATATGAAGGACATTGCCATAGTGCATACAAAATAAAATCATAACCCTCATAAATGCAGCCCTTTTCACTGAGCCCAAGAATGGAACAAGATTTCTGGCCAGTCCGGACTAAACCTTTCACTTCTGTCCTAATTTTGGAGAGTTGATGGCCAGTATAGACTCTCAGGCGATACCTTGTTTGCCTGGACTTCGCCGTGGGCTGTTCCCTGCACCTGTGGTGTTTTTCTTCTGCCGCAGCTCCTCGCCGGACCCGCTCCGCGGGTCCCGCTTCGCGGTGTGGAGAGAGGCGCCTTGAGCATAGAGGGGCTCTGATCTTGGACACCGGACTCTGGGCTTTGGCAGGCAAGTACAGGGCTGCGAGCGGACCCGCAGGGACTCCAACTCCCAGGAGCCCCTGCGTGAGGTCAACCCACAACACCTGGGTCGCTCTCCCTGACTGCCACGCCCCCGCCCTAGCACTTGAAAGCAGCCCCCTTCCTGATCAACGTGGGATACCTTGTTTGCCTGGACTTCGCCGTGGGCTGTTCCCTGCACCTGTGGTGTTTTTCTTCTGCCGCAGCTCCTCACCGGACCCGCTCCGCGGGTCCCGCTTCGCGGTGTGGAGAGAGGCGCCTTGAGCATAGAGGGGCTCTGATCTTGGACACCGGACTCTGGGCTTTGGCAGGCAAGTACAGGGCTGCGAGCGGACCCGCAGGGACTCCAACTCCCAGGAGCCCCTGCGTGAGGTCAACCCACAACACCTGGGTCGCTCTCCCTGACTGCCACGCCCCCGCCCTAGCACTTGAAAGCAGCCCCCTTCCTGATCGACGTGGGATACCTTGTTTGCCTGGACTTCGCCGTGGGCTGTTCCCTGCACCTGTGGTGTTTTTCTTCTGCCGCAGCTCCTCGCCGGACCCGCTCCGCGGGTCCCGCTTCGCGGTGTGGAGAGAGGCGCCTTGAGCATAGAGGGGCTCTGATCTTGGACACCGGACTCTGGGCTTTGGCAGGCAAGTACAGGGCTGCGAGCGGACCCGCAGGGACTCCAACTCCCAGGAGCCCCTGCGTGAGGTCAACCCACAACACCTGGGTCGCTCTCCCTGACTGCCACGCCCCCGCCCTAGCACTTGAAAGCAGCCCCCTTCCTGATCGACGTGGGATACCTTGTTTGCCTGGACTTCGCCGTGGGCTGTTCCCTGCACCTGTGGTGTTTTTCTTCTGCCGCAGCTCCTCGCCGGACCCGCTCCGCGGGTCCCGCTTCGCGGTGTGGAGAGAGGCGCCTTGAGCATAGAGGGGCTCTGATCTTGGACACCGGACTCTGGGCTTTGGCAGGCAAGTACAGGGCTGCGAGCGGACCCGCAGGGACTCCAACTCCCAGGAGCCCCTGCGTGAGGTCAACCCACAACACCTGGGTCGCTCTCCCTGACTGCCACGCCCCCGCCCTAGCACTTGAAAGCAGCCCCCTTCCTGATCGACGTGGGATACCTTGTTTGCCTGGACTTCGCCGTGGGCTGTTCCCTGCACCTGTGGTGTTTTTCTTCTGCCGCAGCTCCTCGCCGGACCCGCTCCGCGGGTCCCGCTTCGCGGTGTGGAGAGAGGCGCCTTGAGCATAGAGGGGCTCTGATCTTGGACACCGGACTCTGGGCTTTGGCAGGCAAGTACAGGGCTGCGAGCGGACCCGCAGGGACTCCAACTCCCAGGAGCCCCTGCGTGAGGTCAACCCACAACACCTGGGTCGCTCTCCCTGACTGCCACGCCCCCGCCCTAGCACTTGAAAGCAGCCCCCTTCCTGATCGACGTGGGATACCTTGTTTGCCTGGACTTCGCCGTGGGCTGTTCCCTGCACCTGTGGTGTTTTTCTTCTGCCGCAGCTCCTCGCCGGACCCGCTCCGCGGGTCCCGCTTCGCGGTGTGGAGAGAGGCGCCTTGAGCATAGAGGGGCTCTGATCTTGGACACCGGACTCTGGGCTTTGGCAGGCAAGTACAGGGCTGCGAGCGGACCCGCAGGGACTCCAACTCCCAGGAGCCCCTGCGTGAGGTCAACCCACAACACCTGGGTCGCTCTCCCTGACTGCCACGCCCCCCGCCCCACCTCCTTCTCTTTTATTTTTGCACTGGGATCCCGCTGCGCGGGAGCGTGCGGGAGGGCGCCGGGAGAAGCCCGGGACAAGGGCGGGGCCGTCTGTGGCCGTCATAGGCCGGAGTAGGCCGGGCTGGGCCTACCCTCTTGGTTCTGCCGTTTGCCATCAAGTCCCTAGCACAACAAGCTGATAAATTGCCCCATAGCTATCATCACACTCTAAGATACCATGCCGTCCCCGGTAAAGGAAAGTACCCCCATAAGGCAGGCAGGAACAAAAAATATGACCTTAGAGAATTACTTTCCTCGGGCGGGGGGAGATGGGGACAAGGAGAACACATTAAGCCGGCTCAGAGCTGAGCGGAGACGCTCTATAGATAATTTGAAAGGTAGACCTCTAGGAGACTATCCTCCCACACCTAGCGAAGACTTGACACTAAATGAAGATGTTCCGATCCTGCTAAGGGATGTTACAAAAACGCCCCCAGTGGTACTTATGAGCTCAACCCCAGTGAGTAGCACAAGCCCAAGTAGGGGGACGATTGACTTAATTTCTCAACCGCCCCCAGCATCAAAGTCTAGGAAAGCCAAACCTAAAATAGCTGTAGCACAAGGGGTTTTTGGGCCCCCACCAAACAAACGTAGGAGGAAGTCGAGGGGTGCCCAGGCTAAAAACAAACCAAAGATCCCTCATTCTGATTTTGGGAAGTCATCCAAACCCTCCATATCAACTGTGACAACGGTGGCTGACTTACATTCTAAACCCGCTGCACAGGATGGTGTGGCTCCCGTCCTGACTAAAGAGACGGCTAGCAACATTGTTAATGCCCCCCTCTCTGTTGCTCCGCTGGGTAATTTGGAATTCCTGCTTAGGTCACTTTTGTTACCAATTAGTGAAAGCATCAAAAAAGTGGAAATCAGACTAACCATTCTTGAGGCTACACTAAGCAGTATGAAAAATCCGGCCAATTCTCATGAGAGGGCTCCTAAACCTATTGCCACCCCAACAGCTCCAAAAAGTGTTATGCATCTTGCTCCCTCACAGGTTGCAACTGCGGCCGCCCCACCACAAACCCAGAGGAATAACCCTGCCCCAAATAAGCCACCTAACCCCATAGGACCTATACCCCCTGCAAATGCTGTTCCCCCGGTACAGCCCCCAGATAGTGTTGCACCGACTCCACTAACGAAGCTTCCCCCCAGGCCACGTAGACCCAATTTACCACCAGAGGCGAATGACTTTACAGTAGTCATGGCGGGCGTCCCACCACTAGAGGCAGGTGAAGCCGAGGATTTCTGTGCTCTGAAAAGTAGGGTGATTAAGTGGCTAAATTTGAATAGACCCTTACCCGTACACTTAAGCAATGAGATCATAATGGTCAGAAGGGTGCCTTGGATAGGGAGAACACGCAAATCCATCATAGGGGATTGCATATTGGTGAGCTTCAGGGATGCTGGAACAGTTGCTCACATATGCCAGGGAAAGAATAGATCACAGGTAACAACAATTCAAACACTTCATGTGTCTTTCTTCTTTCCCCCCACCCCAGCCCCTGTACACGTGACCCGTTCATATGACAACTGGGAAAGGGTGGGTCGAAGGGGTGTTCATCACGAGTTCAATCCCAGGCCATTATTTAGCCGCCCAGAGCTACCCTTCCATACATTCAATCGGTTCCACTGCCTGGATGGTCTTGAGGGGGTAGATTGACAAAGAGATAATGGTATATGGGGTATAGGGGGTAGAGGGGTTCCAAATGCTGAGTGGGAGAAGCACAGCCCCGAGGCAAAACAAAAGTCATCAAGTTGCGCCCGGAGTTATGTGCTGGATGAAGCTAGGGTTGTAGATATTGCATGTATAGGTGACGCACAGGGACCGGAATTGGGAAAACAAGTGCGAGAATCACCTGGTGGGTCACTGGGAGGAGGGGTCCAGGGGGGTGAGGCACTAAAAATCATCTCATTGAATATAGCTGGCCTGGCTGGGAAATTTAATAACAAAGAGTGGCTTGACTATATCAGAAAATTCCATGTAATTTGTCTGCAGGAGACCTGGGCCCAGGAGAATAATTTCCACCTGCAAGGGTATAAGTGTTTTTTTGTTCCTGCTCAAAAATCAAGATCAGGGAGAGCCATGGGAGGTTTAGCTATTTATATAGATCTGAGCCTTCCGGGAAGTTACACTTGCCTTGATTGGAATTCCCACAGGATTCAGGCAGTCAGGTTCACTGGGAAAGGTCTTAGATTTGTTGCAGTAAACCTTTATAACAACGAGATAGCGGGATCTAACATCTCTCTTGTTACTGAATTAGATAATAGGTTGGGCCAGGTCATAACAGGCCAAAAAAATGGGCAGCCACATGGGTTGGTGGTTATGGGAGATTATAATTGCCACTTGTGCCCGGCACTGGTCCAAATAAGCACAGATTGGTCCCGATGCCCTATGGAGAAGGGACCGCATTTCTCTCATACGCCGTTGGGCTCAGCTTTCAGAATGTTACGGTTTAAATATGACCTTGAACACACCATTAATATGGTAGGGATGCAGGAGGATGGCACACTCCCCCCCACATTTAAGGGTAGAGGATGCTCTTCCTTCATAGATTACATTCTGGTCTCAAGGTCCTTAATTAATAAGACAACTAGTGTAGGGATCGAATGGAGTGGCTTTAGTGACCATAACCCTCTTGTTTTGGAGCTGCAGTATATGGTGGGTCTAAGTATTAGAGTTCAACGCACCTTCACTGAGAGAGCAACAGACCAAGGCAGGAGACTAAAATGGGCTAAAATAGACGGGGAAAAGTTCTACAAGGGCCTGGTGGACGCAGGTATACTTGCTATTAATGATTGTTTGGACACAGAAGTCCGCGGACCGAGGATAATGGAAGCTTTCGACCAGATCGCTAATCTGGTCGATGGTTTGCTAAAGACTAGTGTCCCATTTAAGAACCACGGGAATCCCAGATGGTTCGACAAAGACTGCTCTAAAGCTTTGAGGGAGCTGAAAAGCTGCCTTAAAACTAAACCAAGGGTCCCCCACAAAGTTAAGGTGTGCAGAGAAATTTATAAAAAGGAAATTAAGAGGAGGAAACTTGCCTTGCAGGCGGAAGCATGGGCAGATTTACGAGAAGCGGGGGAAAGAAAGGACCTAGCAGGCTTTTGGAAAATAATTAATAACCCAACTTTCCAGGAAAAAGATACCCCGGATATAGGGGCCAATATTCTCCCAGAGCAGTGGGTCAACCACTATAGGGGCCTGTACAATCATGAGCCTGGTTCTACTGTAGACCTACCGGCCATTCCAACTGAGGCTCCACTGGTAGAATTCTCCATTAAGGAGATCATTGCAGGGATTGAGGGCCTGACCAAAAATAAAGCTCCGGGGCCTGATGGAATCCCCCCTGATCTGTTTTTGAGTAACATCGAACTCTGGGCTCCCCTAATGACAAGGGTTATTAATACTGCTATCATCTGTGGCCTGCCCCCGTCTTGGTCCACGGCAGTAATTGTGCCGATTTTCAAAAAGGGCAACAGGGATGACCCAAAGTGCTACCGCCCGATCTCCCTGATTGATGTGTCAGCAAAACTTTTGGGGAGGGCAATTCTTAATAGACTGTCCGAGTGGACCGAGGAAAAAAACATCTTCTCGGACACTCAATACGGATTTAGGGCAGGGAGGTCCACTAGTGACCAGTGCCTGAACCTTTATTTGCTGACTGCCAAGTATACCATGGCTAGTGATGAATCCATTTACATGGGTTTCATGGATCTGGCAGCAGCATTTGATCACGTCAATAGGGAAAAATTGTGGGGCATGATGCTTAGTATGGGGATAGAGAGTGGTCTAATTAATATATTGAGGGAACTGCACAGTGACACCACCGCCAAAGTCCGCTTTAATAGGGAGGGGGGGCTGACTAGTTCTTTTCCCTGTAAGAGTGGAGTCCGACAAGGCTGCATTCTTGCTCCCTTTTTGTTTTCCCTTTATATTAATAATTTGGAGCAGTTTCTGTTGGGTCTGAAGGCAGATTGCCCAAGGGTTGGGTCGCGTCATATTCCTGTTCTGCTTTATGCAGATGACGCGGTACTGATCGCACGGACACCAAGGAGCCTACAAATCCTGATTGATGGTTTTGTTAGGTTCATGAGTGCCTTGGACCTTTCTGTAAATCTGAGTAAATCCTATGTGCTCCTGGCGGGGAAAAAAACCACCTCTAAATTTACATACAAAATAGGGAGCCACATTGTGGAAGAGGTCAAAACGTTTCCATACCTTGGTGTAACATTCGATGGTGCCCTGCGGTTTGATACCCTGGTGGAGGAACGTTGTGGTAAAATGATTGCATCTAACGGGGCAATTGCTAGCTATGGCAGGAGGCTAGGAAGATGGTCCCCGGAACAGGTGATAAATCTGTACAGCTCAGTATCATGCTCCAAGGTAATTTACGGGGCAGAAGTATGGGGCTTTGTCAATACCACTAGTATCCAACGTGAAGAAAATAAATATCTGAAATCACTCTTGAGGGTACCACAAAGTACTGCTGGTTTGATTGCCCATAGGGAGCTAGGGAGACCATATATAGAAGATTTGATAAAATTGAGGCCTATTATCGCTTGGTTAAAAATCTGGTACAATCCTGATGCGACACTTAGTAGAGAAATCTTATTGGACTGCCTAAAAAGGGACAAGTGTATGCGCATCCCCTGGCTCCTTTATGTGAAGAATACCCTGGAGGAGCTATGTTTTGGGAACCTCTTTACTCATCCTGTAACTATTGTAGCCCAGAATAAACTGCATGTAGGGAGAATTTTTCTAGAGCGGAAAAACCTACGCAGAGATGAGGCTGAAGGGTGTAAAAAGACAGTGAGGGCCCATCACCTAGTGAAGAGCGTGGAAGGTATGGAGCCATACTTGTTCCTCATGTACAATGCACAGGATAGGTTCCTGATGTGCCGTTTCAGATTGAACCTTCTCCCATTTATGTTGGCATCACCAGCGGGGTTTGCTACATCAATAGAACAGAAGGGGCCCTGCGGCTGCGACAACAGGTCTCCGCAAGACTCCCTTCATTTTGTTCTACTCTGCCCCTTTTACTCAATGCCCAGACGCAGATACCTTGTAAATATTTTGAAAAATGCTAATTTGGTCCACGCTAGGGAGGCACTTGTATTCTTACAGAAAGCTGAGGAACCCCAAACACTGTGTAGTATTATGAACTTTATCAAGGTAGCACTTCGTTTAAGGCTTACTAGAGGAGAAGACTGAAATGTTTTTACTTTAACTTTTAAGTGTTAAATATGGCTATATTGTTGTATTTATGTTTTGTTAATTCACTGTACAAAGAACCCTGAAATGTTTAATGACTTTTTAACATGTAAATATGAGTGTGCTTTTATGGTGTTTTTTAATCACCGAATAAAGATTCTTTGACAGACTCTCAGGCTCTTAACGGTAGAGCAGGTTCATGATGCTGCCATAAGGAACTCTGACCAAGAAAACAGACACTAAGATCGAATAGCCACTCCATTTTGTGAAATTTAATTTATTCCACCACTGAAAGTTGGTTTACTTACTCTCATCCCCGCAAGAAGCTGTTATTTGCTCTCTCTCTATTGTCAGACGTGAGGGGATAGAATACAACAACCCTCACTCTAAAATGGTGCATGCCTCCTGATTTACAAGAAGAGGCAGCACCAAGCCTCTGGATGATGGCAGTCTAATATCTGCCCTTCAATATTGCGTCTTCGAACTTGCCACTACAAATGGTTCTGGAGTGAAATGGTACTCAGCAGTAGAGTTGACAAGCTGTAGACTAGCCAGAGATGGCAAAGAAACCATAAGCCTAGAGTGACAAACTGCTAGTTGAAATTCTGATCTGAAAATGCCTGGTAATAAAGGTATCTGTCTGACCCAGGCTGAATGTAGTAGGCAAATAAAAAAGTAGCACAGTGGCACAGAAAAGGCAAAGAGGACCGTTTGGAACTGAAAGACTGTAGGAAATCTGGAAGAGTGAGAGAGCACATGCTAAGGGGTAGTCAAGGAGAAGAACGTGGAGCAGTGGTGAGCAGGAGGATGCATAGATGAGCTTGCGAGGTTCTGTACTGCAACAAAACGCTGTGGAACACTGGCAGTTGGAGCTAAACTCCTTTTTAAGTGTACTGATATTTGAGCATGTTCAAGTGATCAGAGTATTCTTAAAGGCATTTGCTGTATTCCGTTTACTGACATGTGCAAGACAACAGCTAATTCTGTGTTTGGTTTGGTTGCTGTTGCCTGTTCTGGATGAAGGCAATCATTCCATGATTAAATCGTGCCACTCAGAGGCCACAATCTCTCTAAGTCATTCAGAATGTGGGAATAGAGCCTGGCAACTACCTTCCTCCAGATGAAACCTTATTTGGGTGTCATATTTAGTGCTGAAAGTTCAGTCCAGTTGGAAGTCCAGCCAGATATCCTTCAACGAACAATGGATAAACTGCAGAACCTTGTGGTAAGTAAAGCATACAAACATGCTGCTGGATCATTTCATATACCGCTCCCTCCGACACTTGGTCAATGCCGGCAAATAAGAACTTGGTCTAAAATTGTCAGTCATCCATGGGCAGACCTTTTTTGAAGGTGAGGAGTCACAACAGCTGTTTTAATCTATTTTGAGACCACACCCTCTTGCCATACCATGGGGCAGATACCACAACATGCTGCTGGGCAGGGACCCAACAGTGCCTCACCCAGTGAGATAAGGAGTAAAACAAATACATTCCTGACTAGATAATATTCATGTTTTGTACTCAATTATAATGATCTTGTGTTGAAAAGCAAGATTTTCAGTTGGTCACCAAACTTTGTGAAGGCAAAACCATCAGGAAGAGGCCCGATGGATGAGTAAGCTGACTGAACCCCCAGGCAGCACAATCTTATGGCGTCATTAATGTAGTAATATAATACATATGTTTGCCTTTTCCAGTTCTTAATTGAGCTGCAGGTGGTTCCTACAGCAAACTCTGACTTCCTCAAATTTTCTCTTCCTCCACCTTCTTTCTGCTGTTCCACACATCTCCCTTTGGTGATAAATGGACAAACTAAACCAGGGTTTAGACTTATGCCTATCAGATAGACTGGCTGTCTCAGACAGAGGCACCAACATCTTCAAACATGTTTTTATGGTTTAATAAAAAGTCTCAAAGTTTCTGCCTACCATGTTCCCAGATCCTGAAACCAAGTTTAGGCCTTGTCAGTCCTTAGTGTTTTTTTGAATTTGCATAAGCTTTCGGATTCATTGATTTTCATTTTTGTCGACAGTTGTTTGCATTCCGTCTCTGCCATTTCCTCACTTAAATAAAAGATCTTTTTAGATCTTCTGATTTCCTCTCTGCCAGCCCTAGCATTGCATACAATAAGAACAATAGTAATTTGTCTAAGATGCTTCTCTTCCTTGATCCATAACATACCTGAACCCCCGGGTTAGCATCCCGTCTGGTTGATGCCATTTAGTGTGTGCAACCTGCAGAGCTTTTTTTCACTTGAGATACAACACAGTCTCAATCCACAGCCTGAAGATTTGTGTAATCTGGGAATAGTTCTGCTGAAAGTGTCTATATGTTGTGCAGTTCTGAAAGTCCTTGCAAAGGTCAAAGGTGAGGGACATAGATTGCATGTAGGTGAGCAGGGCCCCTTCATCGCACCTTGCAGGGGGACCCCCTAAGGTGTTGTTACGCCACTGCTCCCACAAATCCATCTGAGGATACTAATTACATTTTTCGCCTCCAATTTCTAATTCCTTTACATTTACAGTGTGTTTTAAATGTTTTAATTGTACATGTAGCCTCAATTTTTATATACGCTTTATTAATCTGTTAATATAATGTAATTTCCTAAGTAGACGCGGAACCCCTGAGGAGGCTTTGCGGACTCCCAGTGGTCCCCGGACCACAGGTTGGGACTTCTGTTCTACATATTATTCTCTCTTGTATAACTCTTGCTCCTAACCTCTGCTTTTTAGGTGTAGTTACTGACAGCTTTAGCAGTCCAGGAGACTTCACGTTAACAATCCCTTAAAAAAGTACAATAAGAGGTAAATAGACATGGCCGAGGATCAGCACCATTCAGCCATTGGCTTTCATGTCTTCTTCGTCGTCTGAAATTGCTTGAATTGACTATCCAGACCATGTCATTCAGTGGATGGGTACATTATCCCATGTGTGTTCCATTAGTTTTTGCTTGAGGGGCATCAAGTAGTCCTTTTGTTTGATTTCAGATATAACATGATTTGTAGTTTGTAACTGAGTTAGTGTGATATTAGATGTAGTTACTCTACAAACATAGCATTTTAATTGCCAGTTAAAGGCGGTTTTATTTAGGAAGTGGGTTTATTTATTTATGCGTTTTTATTTAGAGCGTACTTTACCCGAAGGTGTAGAGCGCTTTACAATAGAGCCAGTTACATTATATAAGGACTTCAGAGTACATGAATTACATAAAAGATACAAGCAGATAAACTCTAAACTCAAAAAGAAAAGTAGTAAGTACATATGTCTACTACAGATACTCGTGGTTAGAGTTACATAAATACAAGTTGCAATTTCACTCAAGATTACATATTAATGAAAGCTGAAGCGAATAGGGTTAGCCAAATATATATTACATATTTACAGGTTCATTTGTTTTACTTTGCTGTAGCACATGACGGTAAATTTGTGTCTTTTTTGTTCATAAACGAAAGACGTCTGTGCATATAGGCCGTCTTAAAGAAGCAACAAACTACTGGCCCTTTGTAAATAGTAGATGCAAAGCAATATTTTTCTGTGTATTGTTTTTAAGTTCAACCCTTAGAAAGCTTCTGAATCCTTTGCATACTGCTTTTTGAGAGTACATGTTTCGAACGCAATCTGTATAGCAGAGGGGACCGTACTCACAGAGTACTTTGCATTTCTTTAAAATCAGTTACTAATAGAAATAAAAGAGCAATTTATGAAAGGCCAACAAAGGAGCGGCAAAACAACACATGGAGGACTTGGAGACCAGCAGATTTACAAAAGAATCTCTTATACTGGGGCTCACAAAGAGTTAGTTGTTAAAGTGACAGGACCAGATAGGACTTTGTGAACTAGTGCGTAGACAGAGGTTGTAAAAGCAGATGAAACATTGGCTAAAGAAAATCATGAGCTTGTCCTCAAGCATTTTACATTTTTAAAAACAAAGATAAACAAAAGTGACCATGTGTTCTTAGCAATTTTACTACATTTCTCAACGATAGAGATTTGCCTTATAACGAACGGAGAGTGTGGATTCTATGGAAGCCGATTAAAACATGTTTTTCCACATAGCCCTCATTACGAGTGTCCCATTAATCCAGATTGGTTCAGTAACAGAAGTTACCTGAAGAATCAGGATCACAAGTTTATCAGCAACACTGTGTTGCTGATCCCCCTTCCCATATCTATTCGGACAATTCACCAAGAAAACACTTGGCAAAATGTGAAGGGAAAAAAGTCTCAGTGAGTGTGAAAACCCATGGGGATTGGTGCAGAAACACAAATTGCCAAGGCAATTTTCCATTGGTGAGGGCTAAACTTTAAGTACCAAGGTATTCAGATGCCTCCTAATTACTCATCCCCATGATATCGTTCTAGCTGGTGTAGGAATAAGACATTGGTAACCCAGGTGAACTTGTACTGAGACTTGTAGTAAGAAATTTACAGAGCTCAGAGGCTAACAACCTTATTGAGTTATTCACAAGAGTAAAAAAGATTCACAAATTGAAAAAAGTGTTTCTACTCTGAAAAGAATGAGAGTAGGGAACAGTTTTGGTACTAAAGGTGTGAGTCACAGTTAAGCGTTTCCTGAGATTTATATAGTCACATATAATGGAAGGAAAAGTGGTCTACTTGTTAAGTTAAAAGGGGCCTAGAACTTCTGACTAGTCAATAAGACACCTGGGGAGGAGAATATTAATGAAATCACCTAGGCAGGATTACGTCATCAGTCACAGTTTCCCGAGAGAAGCTAGTTACGAGGTCCATTGAAACGTGATGTCACACAGGAAGGTCATATTAGACAAATCGAATTGATTCCTTTTGATTCGCTGACCTGGAAAATAGGGAAAGGTAGGGCGATGAATGTGATTTAACTAAACACCACCGAAGCCTACACTTCCTTTCCACAGCAAGCATTTACATTGTAAACAAACTGGAATTCTTTGGGATGATATGGTGTGACCAGACAAAAACGGTCTTCAAAGTGAATTCAGCCCTAACCAAAGACTATAGAAGACCTCCTTCATGCCACGCGGGGAACGTGGATTTGCCACACAGACCGGGTAGATATGGAGTAACAGGAATGCAGTGTGGTGGGTTGAAGGCAGGGTCACTTACAGAAGGGGGGATGGAAGAGTAGATCATCCTCATGCATGGGATTATTCAAGTGGGCAATTAGGGGGAAGGAGGATGTGATAAGCGAGGTAGAAGCAACCCAAAAAAGCATAAGGAGAGGAGGAAATGGAATGGAATGAATACCCAGCAACACAAAATGGATGAATGTGAAGGTCATCGGTCACAGATGGTACATTTGGGAATTTAGATGGTGAATAGAAACACAAGAGGAACCAAACTCACAAGAGGTGTGACACAGGGAAACTCAACCAAAGGGTGGATAGAAAGTGAATCAGTCACACTAAAGAGAAATAATTGGGGGGTAAAATGTAACCCTATTTTAGATATATTTGGAAATGTAGTACTTTTGTGATCTAGTTTTTCAAAAACGTGTTTGGCAAAGACCCCATCCCCTCTATACAGAGATGCTCTATGAAGCTGGGTCTAGTAACAGAGAAAATAAGGAAAGTAATTATAGCTGGTGTAGTAAAGGTCTGACCTGGATTTGGTGTGAATATACACATACCATGAGGGATTATATTTTCTCTTATTATTGAACATATTTAGTGAATACTGTTGGGGGCTTTGTGCACCTCTTCCTGTACTGCCTACAAAGAAATTTATATGTGGCAAAATGTGTAATGAGTGAATGCCATTCTACTCTCCAGTCCCCCCGTATTCCAGGTGTTCTTGCTGCTAACAATATTCATGACTCCTCTTGCCACAGTTCACCATGGAGGACAATACTTCTGCACTGGTAATCGACAATGGATCCGGTATGTGCAAGGCCGGCTTCGCTGGAGATGATGCTCCACGTGCTGTCTTTCCATCCATTGTGGAACGCCCAAGACACCATGTAAGTGACCCCTACTTTGGAAAAGGTTGGCTCCTTTATTTGGTTTTCCTTTCTTCATATATTAGTTGAGAGATATTTCTATAAACTATGTAAAACCACAAAAGTACGCTTTAGGTCCCTTTCGCACGAAAATACCAATGAAGTGCATTTCTGGTACCAATCAAACATTTTGATAAAAAAAAGGCAACACACTGACTTTCATGTTTTCTCAGTACTTATGGATCAATTTTTAGTTTTACTTATTGTTATTTACAAAAAAACTGTCCTAACCTGTGCTTTTATACAGGTGTGATTTTATGCCCATCACAGAAAGGATCCATTCCCCACCATCTTGACTTATGCCACCTATGGGTCGGATCAGTTTATTTACCTGATTTGGCCTTTCACTGTGAAGGTGTGTGACGAGTTACGATAGGTATTAAGATGAACCTGTAGTCAGAAGTGTTTTGGTCAACAGAACCCATCCTTTGCTTGAGAGGGAGGGAGCGGTACGCCTGTATAGTCATTCGCCTTCAAATGCTTGCATAAATAGGTTGGATTTCATTTTAGGCTAGGATAGAACCTGTTCCAGAGCATGGTGTTCTGTGTTTAGATTATCCTTCAGTTTTTTTTATTTTAGCTTGTACTGATAGATTTGTACAGAATAACTAGATTTATTGCTTCGGGTGGGCAGGTATCGGTCAAGCACTTTATGAAGTTAAGGTGCATAGCAAAGACTAAGTCAAGTATAGAACATAAATTAGTAGTGCAAAAGTTCACAAATTAATGAACCTTGGTGGTTGACAGGGTCGCTTCACTATGCAGACCTGATGGGAGGCTGTTGGTTGTCGGCATGGATTGTCTAGCTTAGAGATGGAGGTGCGCCCCCCCCCCCCGCGAAGTAGGTAAGGAGGCGATGGAACTGCTTTTGTAAGGTCCTTTTATGACTTGTGCTTAAGTTTTTACTTCCTGTCACTCTTCAGTATAGATTTGGAAGACTCAAGTTTGACTTTGGTCTCTGTCTTTGGTTGCAACTCTCTAATTGTGGAGTATAAAGTAGCTGTGGGGATTAGGAGTTTGTGGGAACGTTTGAGCCTTGACAATGGGACGGTTGTGATGTCTTGGGTATAAATGTCGCTCCATCTAGTTATGTTTGATGCATGGAATAGGAGTTAGGTTATTGACATTCCTGCCTCTATATTGAATGTGGCACCCTGGATTATCCTTGACAACCACCATTTTTAATGTCTACTCAGCACTGTTTGAGAACCAGTTTGAATTGAATAATAAAAAATACATAGTCCAAAGGAAAATTCCCCAATGAAATGATACATTGTTTAAATGTAAAAATTAGTCGGACAAAAAATTAATCAGACAAAAAAAAGAAACAGTTAGTGATCACAAAACAAAAACAATAGTTATTAAATAGTAAAGATAAAAAATACCCTTTTAGAGTGCATTAAAAAGAGAGGATATTAATAGAAGAAGGACTTTCCACATAAAAGATTTTAGCACTGAAGAGCAGATTCTGAAACATTGTGGTTTGAAAATTCAGCTTGCTGTAATATTGGGATGTCCAAATGTAAGAAGTCCTTACTACAGTTAAAGACAGTGTTCTATCAATTTCACTTTTTTCAAACATACAAGGAGGCCACTTTAAGACAAATGCATAGAAATCAGTATAAAATAGCTTTAAGCAAATTACATAGTGCAGGCAATTCACTGCAATTCATTAAAACGTGTAGTAAAGTGAAAAAGTATAAGTTTAGAAACAGTTAAAAATTCACCTATAAGGGTTCAGCTATTAAAAAGCTGTTAATGCTGCAACAGTTTTAGAATGCTGCGCTGAAGCCAAATGGGGCGGGTTAGAAATGAAACTCCTTCACAGTATAATTCTGCACGTTCGTTGGTAAGCAGTCCCTCAGTCGGTATTTGAAAATATTATTTCATTTTATTTGAGTGGACATCTTGCAGTCCACAAAGGAGGCATACACTTTTTTGTTATACATTAATAAATTAAACTCCTTCACAACATAATTCTGCACGCAGCTTGTTAGCATGAAGTCCCTCCAAGCAGAGACGGTATGGAAAATATAATTTTAATTTATTTAAGTGAACATCTTAGATTCCCTGAAGGAGGCATCCGCTTTCTACAATACATTTAAAAAACTGACAATGACTGCAAAGGAAACTGCAGTGGGATCAGGGGGAGGATGGAAGATAGTCATTTGCTGGCCAAGGTTTTAGATTTTCGTCTGTCTGCAGGCAACTGGCTCTCTGTGGTCAAGCCCTTATTCCCATGCCTGTGGGAATGGAGTACATTGAGACTTCTAGCCTAACTATTTAAGATGTACAGGGAAAGAGAGATGAAAAGAGTAGTACAGAAAAATAGATCAAGAGAGATATAGAAAAAAAGCCAATGATGAGGAGAGAGAGGGACAGGGAAAAAGAGAGAAAATGGGGTCAAAGAATCCAAATGTTTGACTATTACCAGTACTTGTATTCCATCTTGAAATAATTACAGTGGACTACTTGAGCTGTTTTCCAAGTGTCCATCTTACTTCGGACCTCTCTGTGAAGAACAACCATGTGTTTATGGTTATGAATCTGGATGTCCTTTCAATGGTTTCAGCTGTATTTGTCACTTTTTATCAAACGTTAGATATTTAAATTAGTTGTGAACACATATAAAATGATTGCTTTCATTATATTGCTTCTTCCCGTCTTATTAGATTGTGATGTTTGGTATAGACCAGAAAGACAGCTACATTGGTGATGAAGCCCAGAGAAAGAGGGGCATCCTTTCTTTGAAATATCCTATTGAACATGGTATCGTGTGCAACTGGGACAATATGAAGACAATCTGGCATCATACCTTCTACAACGAGCTCCGCGTTGCCCCAGAGGAACACCCAGTCCTGCTAACGGAAGCACCAATGAACCCTAAACGGAACAGAGAAATGATGACAATCGTGTGTTAATCCATAACCACACCTTCAGCAATCATAACCTTCGAAGAAAGTGTATTACATGTGTATATTTTGTTACTTTTACTCAGTTTTCATAATATTTTCATTTAATTGTCTGCATTCCTTTGAAAATCTACTTTCATAAAGAGAATCACTGGCCGCACTTAAGTTCACCAAATCAAATGTGTAGTTTGAGAATTCAGGAGCACTTCTATAAGAAGCTTACAGGGGAAAAATAGATTAGCTTAGTTGTCTGGGGTTTGATTATTCTACTAAGGCACATACATCTTTCAGTCTTACGCAAAGATAAAGGGGTAGTGGGGTATAGGTTGTGCAATATGATGTAACTATATATTCAAAAAGGCAGCAATTGTATTATCTCTTGTATGAAGGTGCTCCAAGGACATTGAACGACGACCACCCGCGTTGTTGAATGAGTGTAAACACTTGTCTACACGCATATAGTACAAATAAAAGTATCAATGTCCTGAGCCACAATCATATAGTTATGCCAAAAGTAAGTCCACACGGTAGTTTTTTCCAGTGTTCTTCTTCGATGTGTTATTCCAAGATGTGTAAAATATATGCTTCAGTTCTTCATCTCAACAACAGATAGCCACAGAGCCAACACGTGTTTCATCTTAAGGAATTAACCCAAGACTTCATCCGGGCGCAAGCAGCAATATCTATAGGAGAAGTATAAATATAATCCTCTTCCACTGTCAAAAAGTGCTGTCCATATATTCCAATAAACTCGTCAAGTGTGAGGTCTCACACATAACATTAAAAGGGAAAAAATACTCTCTTATCTCCAGTTTATAAAAGTGGATGTGGCTATGCTACAAGAAACCACCTAGACGCTCGGGAGTCTGACAAACTACGCTGAGATTTGGTGGGCAAGGTGATACATAGCAGTGTGCACTCAGGAGTAACCTCAGATGGAGGACCCCCTGCAAATGTGGAGTAGCGATTCTTCTCCCGGTCACAGTAACGAAGACATGGTCCGACCCAGATGGCAGATATATATTTGCCAAATTGCGCTTGGGAGACAATTTCTTGTGGGGTCAAACTACGCTCCGACAGGGGCTCAGCGATCATATCTCCTCCACTTGAATCACCTGCTGGTAGAGGTAGGCGCCTCGCAGTACGTCATTGGTGGAGACTGGAACCTCAGGAGAGACCCAGTCCTGGATAGAACAGGACCCTTAGACAGTGGCAATGCTGCAGATAGGGCCCAGATGGACGATGTTCTGTAGGACAATGGACTGGTGGATCATTGGCGTCTCAGCCACCCGACATATATAGAGTATACTTTCACCTCTCCGGCCCATGGCACGTTCTCCAGGCCGCACTACTTCCTCTTCTCCCACAGAACAGTTGCGATAGTTCGGGACTCCCAAATCCTAGAGGCGGTCACTCCCTGGTCCAACTATCTTTGGAGGTGGGGCTGACCTCACCGGGAAGTAAACCATGGCGCTTGAACATACAGAGGCACCGCACCCCTCAGGGTAAATCCCAACTAAAGGTCCACCTCTCTGAGTATCTCTCTCCGATAACCAGAATTCCGTGGCCTCACGCAGAATACTCTGGGCTGCCGCAAAGGCAACCATTAGGGGCCAACTCGTGCGGGACGCTACAGAGGCCAACAAACAGATAGTGGTCCGCCAGAAGGACCTGGAAAGGGATGTTTCATCCGATACCTACCACTATTCCGCCCACCCCATCCTGCAGCACCGCTGATCCTTGGAACTAGCCCGGATGGCCCTAAACAGCCTTTTTACTTCTAAAGCCGAATATGCTTTGCAACGGATGAAAGGGCAACACTACAAGCAGGGGGAGAAAGCCGGATGACTGCTAGCAGCGCAGCTCCGTCAAAGGGAGGCAGCCATAGCTATCCCTGCTGTAAAATCAGCAGGGGGCGAAATCCTCACCCGACCCCAAGACATCATGAACTAATTTGTCTTGTTCTATAAATCCCTCTATACTCCGGGAAACCTGACTGGAGGAGATCGAATGACTACTTTTCTGAACGAGGTGAATCTTCCACATCTCTCTGACAAGGGCAGGAGCAAAGAGGAGATAAAGCTCGCAATATCCAAACTACCATACCATAAAGCCCCAGGGGGAGAATGGATTCTCGGCAGAATTTTATAGGTGGTCGGGGGAAAAGATGGTTGCTACCCTGCAGGCTGCATTCCAAGAGGTGGAGCGGACATCCTCCTTTGGTCCCTAGTCCACTAAAGCGATGAATGGCGTCCTTCCCAAACCTGGGAAAGACTCCTTACTATGCAGCAACTACCGACCCAGCTCCTTGTTGAACTGCGTCATTAAGATACTGGCCAGTGTTTTGGCGAACTGACTGCGTAAAGGTCTACCCTCTCCGATTAATCATACGCAAGAAAGTTTAGTACCAGTTGGTTTCGTACCAGGCCGGTCTATCAGGAACCACCTCTGCACCCTGGCACACACTCTCTGGTCAGCCAAAGACCTCCATTCCGATGTATTGGACCTCTGCAGAAAAGGCATTTGACCGCATTGAATGGAGCTACTTATTTGAGGTGATGGAACACTTCGGCCTGGGAGCCCAATTCATTGCTAAAGTACGGCTGGTGTCTGATGGCCCCACTGCCCAGGTTAACTGCGGGGCTTCCTGTCCGACCCATTTCAGATTCATTGGAGAATGCGCCAGGGATACCCTCTATCCCCACTACCCTTCCTTCTGGCCACAGAACTCTTAGCCTCCACTTTTCGCAACTCAGCTAGCATTGCGGGTGTCCCACTTCCAACAGGCCACTTCAAGCTCTATCTCTATGTGGATGACATCCTGCTCACTCTAACTGATCTACAACGAGCCCTACTGTCCTTGCTGGGCACTATTAAAGACTTTGACATTCTAAGGCTATAAAATAAATTGGGATAAGAGCGAAGCCCTTCCCATATCAGCTGGTACCACTAAAGCGGCCATTTATGGATACCCTTTCCACTGGCAACCATCACGTCTCAAATATCTGGGGATACTGGTCAACAGAGGCATGGCGGGAATGGTCACGGATAATCTGAACCTACTAATTGCTCAGATGGAACAGGTCTGTTTTGGGACTCTTAATGTGGGGCAGAGTGCAGGCAGTACAGATGGTAACTCTACCACACTTCATATATACACTCTGGATACTCCCCAACCAGGTACCTCTTTCCACACTTTGTTTAATTGATTCACATATCCGGTCCTTCGTGTGGGGCTCCTCAAAACCCAGACTAGCTGCAACTAAACTGATGGCTTGCCATTCCAGCGGAGGCCTGGGCCTCCCATCATTGGAACACAATGCCCTTACCTTCCAACTGTCCCAACTGGCGTACATGCTGCCAGACTCCTCGGATCTGCCGCAATGGGTACACATATAACAGAACCTACTCTCAGCGGACACCGGCCTTTCTATTCTATACAGAGCCTGGACATGCCCACACAACACTACCCACCCAGTGTTGCACGCTACACATAGTGCCTGGTTAGCGTGCACATCACTTACTTGGCACGGACTCATAGCTTCATGAAAAAGCCCTCCCTGTGGGGGTATGCTAGCATACACATTGAGGGGCAGGTACTATCCTGGGCCCACTGGAGAGAAGCAGGTATCCACACTCTCGACCAGCTTCTCCTAGATGGTGACCTCAACCGTTTGAACAGTTGAGAAAATAATTTAGCCTCTCCGTGGCGCTAACCTGGTGCTACACGCAACTGCGGCACTGTCTGCGGGGTTGCTTGGCCCTCATCCAGGGTCCCTACTGACTTCCCCAGTGGAGTCCTATCTCCGCGTACGGGGGAAGCACAAAGGGGTGACGTCAGGACTATACAGCACATTTTCATCCCATCTCACAGCCCCCCGTCGCAAGCTCTATACACCAGATGGCAGGCCCAATTGCATGTCACGTACGAGGAAGACAAGTGGGCAGATGCCCTTGAAGCCCTGGATAGGGGCACCAAGGAGGCTCGAATGAAATTCTGCCTTTTTAAGACGTTACACGATTGAAACTGGATAGAGCTGGTCTCCCCTGCTCACAAACTGCTGGAGGTGCACGAACCCCTGCTGCAACATAACGGATAGCATATGGGAATGCTCCTCGATTCAACCCATCTGGTTATAAGTTGGATCAGTCTTAAATACCTCCATGCCTTTTCACCTGCCACTCATCCCCCCAGCCATTCTCCTTCATGATACACAGCACTCACCGGAACTCTCCTGACTGCAATGCAGCTTCCTCCATATCGCCCTGGCCACAGCCAAGATATGCATCCTCCGCCAATGGAGATCGCCAGTACCCCCGATGCAGGAGGCCTGGCTGGTGGCCATGGTCCATACAGCCTCGCATGAGTGCATTATCTGCAACCTGCAAGACCAGTCTAATCTGTTCCTCCAAACGTGGGCAACTTTTCTGCAAGAAGGGAATGATGACAGGCTCCCCACACCAGGCGCCTCAGATCCCCCACCCTCTCCCCAGCCCTCCTCCGAACAGATGGATTAAATCGGGTGACATTACTGTGTACAACTGCCTGTCCATACAGCCCAGAACGCTTCTTCACTTTCACTTTTTCCCCCTCCCTTCTCCCCCTCCTCCCCTGCTACTATTCTACATATACTAACATATTCTCCTGTGCCTCCCTTCCCCCTCTTTCTCCACTGCTCTAATCTGTCCTTCTTTACTATGTGCCCCTTACCCATTCGCTATGTGCCTACACCCCCCTTCCCCTGCCCCCATCCTACCCTACCTCCACTCCTACCCCCACCATCCCCGCACCCCCCTCATTTCCCATAGATCCCTTTCCCTTCATTTTCCATCCCCCCTCCCCTTCCTCCCTTTCCCGCTCACTCCCTACCCAGCCCCCTATTTCACCCTACCCCTCATCCGACAACCTGCTGATTTCTCCCCCCTCCCCTCACATGATTCCCTCTCTCTCCCCTCCCTCCCCTCCGACCACGCAGACCCACAGAATATCATGGATTCCCATTCCCCGTACCCCAAGGACAACGGCTGAAGCCACTTACATTAGCAACTTGGCCCTGTCACTATCCTCCTTCCCACCCCCCATCATACCCCCACCCAATTCTATAATGACCTATGGATGTGCCATCGATAACAGCTCTGGGGGAAACTCTCCCACCCCTTTTTCCTGCCTGTTCCACAACCCAATCTCGTTCCTCGCCCTGTTTTACTCTGAGACATCAGACCTCAATCATAATATTGGTTCATCAGCCCCACCGCTAGCTTCCATGATTATCATCTTTCATCCAGGGAGCTCATTCCCCCCACACTCCTACGATATAATGCACTGTAGCAAACACCATAGCTAGGACCTTCAAGAGAACAGGAACCCGACCACCATTATGCCGCCACCGACAGGTTGACATCCAGCCCCCTAAACCCTCTGAACTGTTCAGAACTTTAAGTGGGAACCTCCAGGAGGCACCAAGCGTTTATTCCCTACCCTGCCCCTCCCTATGATTATGACTATCCCCCTGGTTTTCCCTTCCCTTTCTCTTTTCATTAATATACATTATGGGGCAGATGTATCATTGTAGCAGTTTGCGCGTCCTTAATAGCGATTTTTAGAGCATCGCTATTAAGGACTCGCAAAATGCTATGTAGATAGTAATCGCAATAATGTTTACGATTCCTAAATATTCCTTAATTGCGCATCGCAAACTGCGATTCGCAATTAAGGAATCCCTTTCATTTATTCCTATGGGCCATGAGGCCCATAGGAATGAATGGGAATTCCATGTGCAATTTGCGAGTACCCAATAGGTACTCGCAAATTGCGCTTGCAATTTCCAGGGTGCAAGGGTTCAAAAAGGACACCCTATTGCACCCCTGAAATGTGCATGTGTGGACATGTGGCGCATGGGCATGTATGTGCCCCACACGGCACTTTGAAAAAGAAGTGCTTTCTTCGAGGAAATTGCAAATTACCACCAACTTGAAGTTGGTGGTAATTTGCAATTCCTTACAGCCGTATCGCAATTTGCGATGGCTACTAGAATAGCATTTAGGGAATCGCAAATTGTGATTCTCTAAATGCATGTGCAAAATAGGAAATCGCAAATTTTGCAATTCATATTTTGCGAGTAAGTTTTTCTTTACCACATTGCACCCAGCTATATTGCGGTCGCAAACGATGAAATTATGCGAATTTCAGCGTTTGCAATTTAGCTTGATACATCTGCCCCAATGTATCATCTCATCCTTATTACCATTGTATGACAATGCCATACCTGGTTGTTAGATGATGTTTACTCCTGTTATGTACCCTCACGCTTTCCCTAATAAACAAATGCAACACAAAAAATATTCAGTAACTGATGAAGTGAGAATCCTAATGAGAAACACCAGGAAGTATATGGATATGTGTTCACGTTGCTTGATATTGAAACATTTTGAGCCTGCTGTGTGCGCAATGTTTACGAATGCATGCAAACACGCCAAAATCTACTGAAATAAAAAGTTGCAATTCTTGAAAAAGACAAAAAAAAAGAAAAAGAATATGGGTGGTTGTCATGGAATCTTTTTTAATTTTAATGAGTAAACTCTTTGACACTTAGGAAACGGCATACTATACAAATTCATTTCAGTAGTGGAATTCAAAGGGCTTTATTCAGTCCCTTATTCCAGTGAAACAATGCATTAACAAGCTCCTCCACCCTCTTAGTTACTTTGCCAAATGTTACCATTAAACTAAACGAATAGCACCTTTCCTAAGGAAAACCTGCTTTAGATAATGCTCTCGCTCACAAATACTTGGAGGGGTTTTCTTCTTTGAGTTCTGTGCAACTAAAGCCACTGTAATCAATGAGCTAAAAACAGATAATGCATGTATCAACAAATTCCCTCTTCAAACTGCATTGACTTTCCAGGGCACCGAAGGATTACAATGCCAACTTTGTTGCATACCTTTTGAAATGCCACTCACATAAACGGAACTGTTACAATACTTTAGATTTGCACCATGAAGTAAATTTAAATGTTTTCTTTCCAACAAGTGCATATTTTAGGAATCCTTTTGTCAACAGATATATTTATAATTGCGAGTCCTTAGGAGACCTCCTTCTGAACCATGGATATGAACAACAAACAATTCGGCGAGATAGGTAAATTGTACCGCCTATAAACAAAAATTACAAAAATGAAGATACATCACCTAGAACTCAGAGAAAGCTTTAAAGTTTATAACATCCATTACGATTTCTATCACAGTCCAACCATTATCTTACCATTTCTTAAATACCCCTTGCAAAATGTCAGAGTAATACTCCATCAAATTCCAAAATGTAGTTAATTCATGGTCTTGGGGCAACTGTAATTCTCAAGAAGTATTGTCAAATGGGTAATGGGCCTGATTGGTGTTTGGTGCCAGCTCTCCGTCAGTCAGGGTGGCAGAGGACATTAAGTCTTCCAGCCTGATAGACTACTGCCTGCCATACCAGAGATCACTGCCGGCCCAGCAGTCTGTTATGGTGGTTCCTCTGAAGCACTGCAAGTTTGATTCCCAGCTGCCATTTTTGAAATGGCTGCACGCCAAACATTTTTCTGTTTCAAAAACAAACTCCGAAAGTAGGAGTTTGTCACTGAAAAACAAAAAAACGAATGACACTCTCACACCTTAGGAGTTTTTTACAGAGAGCATATGTCATTTTCCATTCTTTTATGTTCCAGACCACCAAGTGTTTCCGGGCGGCGACAGACAGAAACAAAATGCATTAAACTGTTGGCACTAAATAGGACAGGAGGCCTGATATCTGTACTGTGACAGTCCCTTATAATAGAGCCGGTGGAGTGATAGTTAGACTGACATGGTACTCCGCCAGGTTTGTAGTGAACTACTCTGTCCACCAAAGTCTAAGTCGGGCCAATGATTGCTAAGTAAAATACACGGCATATGATGACATTATTATTTGTCAGCATGAACATTCAGATCAGATTTGTAATAAAACCAAAGCGTTCTCCAACATGTGGAAAGAGGATAACTCTACTGCTATATATTTCTCATTTACACTTAAAATATTACAACAGGTTTTTTTTCTCATAATCTAGTGTCTTAGTGTCTGGACTAGAAAAAGCAATTTTCAGACTGAGCTAGAAATTATTTTGGTGCAATCATAAAAGATTGTGAAAATGATAGGCTTTGTGTCACAAGAGTATTCCCATGGCATTTTCCACATTTCTGGAATTCTGAGGGACCTTGCAAGTCCTGTTTTCCCCATAATAATTTAGATGTTTCTCCCTGACCTCCCATCCACATTAAGTGCCTCAAAGGCTACCATATGTGGTTGATTGCAATAGAACTCCATATTATTTACTCTTTACTGGCTAAAATCCTGCATTTATCTACATGATATTTCTGGGAATGCTATAAACAGTGTTAACATGAGTTCAAATAGTTCATAAAACTACAGCGTTTCCTGATGGATAACACAACCATTATCTGTCAACCAACATCAACATTTGCACCAGCCTTTGTTCTCCTATTGCATTGTACCACTTTTCTTTTTCAGGTCATGTTTGAGACCTTCAACACACCAGCCATGTATGTTAGCATTCAAGCTGTCCTGTCCCTGTATGCCTCTGGTCGTACCACTTGCATTGTGATGGATTCCAGCGATGGTGTCACCCACACTGTGCCCATCTATGAAGGTTATGCCCTGCCTCATGCTATTCTGCGTCTTGACTTGGCTGGTCGTGACCTGACAGACTACCTCATGAAGATCCTGACCGAGAGGAGCTACCGCTTTCTTACCACAGCTGAAAGGGAAATTATGCGTGACATTAAAGAGAAGCTCTGTTATGTTGCTTTGGACTTTGATCAGGAAATGATGACTGCTACCTCCTCGTCCTCGCTAGAGAAAAGTTATGAGTTGCCAGATGGTCAGGTGATCACTATTGGCAATGAAAGGTTCAGGTCACCAGAGGCGCTTTTCCAGCCATCCTTCCTGGGTGAGTTAATATCAATGCTCTTGCTATTATGTGATAATGTGGCTGCAGGATTGATCATGGAACTTTTGTTCTGCATTGTGAGATATTCATTAATATTCTTAAATAGTGAATATATATGCGTCTGTCTGCAAGATTCTGGGGCAATGATTACAGTAGATGCGTCTACCTGATAGGAAGAGTGTAGTGGTGGCAGTGCAAAGAGTTGTGCTTCACCATGACATAAGGATTGAGGGGTGTTATCAGAGGATTGGTGGGAAATTAGGAAGGTTGAAGGGATGAGGCATATAGAATGGAAACAGTGCCCACAGCTGATACACCTGTCAGGCCTAATGGGGGTTGGTCACAGCTCCAACACCAAACTCCAACGCACAACATGTTCATGAAAATGCAATTTCCCACCATCAACAAGAGTGACAACAACATAATACATGGTTGAGCCCTGGCCTGTTGTCCTGCCTACAATCCTCAACCTGATCACTGTGCGTCTGTTCTCTCATATGTTTGAATCTTCACACCTTTGCTGTCAAACCTCTTTCTGGCCACCTTAAGCATCACCTTCTAAAGATGAGCCTGCTACAGCCTTTCCTTTTTGCTTCTATCTACCTTGTTCAGCTTGCCTGAATTCTGCAATTCATTATTTTCTGTCTACCTGCTACACAGGGAGCCTCTTCCAACATCTCCCTACCAGCGTCTATCTTCTGGCCTTTTACAACCTGTACTTATCGGTTACCAATCAATCAATCAATCAAGGCTTTATTTCGATAAAAATATATCATAAAAGCATTACAATAAAAGGATTATTCATCACAACTTTAAGAGTCATCATTATATTTACATTAAAAAGTAAGAAATATCATAAATAGGTTATAAAAACGTATTAAACAGTTATTTTAAGCCTATTAGTTCTAATACGCCATGCCCAGGATAAAAATTTAGAAAGGGCACAGGCGTAAAGTGGCCGGGAATCAGACCTTAAAATGCGTAGTGCCTCAATATGCTGCCTGGTACCTAATGCACGGCACAAGTTTTTGAGCCATCTACTTCTAGGGAGTGCGTACACCTGACATTCGAATAGAAAGTGTGCTACAGTCTCGGTTCTATCTATACAGAAAGGACAGGATTCTGTAGTCTGTGCAGGGGGATTCCAGCCAGATGTAAAGGCATAGAGTGGAAGAGTCCCGGTTCTAAATTTAAAATAAAGGGCCTATCAAAAGGTCTCTCTATAATATCTAAGTATAGTTCCCGGAAAGGCAGGTCTTTAAAGCTCAGAAAATCCTCAGTGAGTCTACCCAGCATGCAGTTAGAATTCTGCTGGGATGCAATCCAGTTCCGATATAGAGTTTTTAGTGTGGCTTTCGGTGGGGAAGACCTGCTTTCCCATGCAGTGCTTAGACCAAGATTGCAAAGGAGGGTTTTCATATCTTTCAACCATTTGATCTTGTGCCACCCGGGAAGTGACATAACTTCAGAGAGGCCATTGGCATATTTTACTAATTCCGGGACACGCCACAGTCGGGCCCATAACAATAGGGGGCGAAATTTCGCCAACTCATCGATTGGACGGCAACCCAAATCAAGCAACAGTGGGGTCGTAGGAGTACCCTGAGGGAGTGACATAATGGCCCTACAAAACTTTCTCTCAGATCTTGCCAACTCGCTAGAATTACATGAGCCCCACAGCTCGGCCTCATAAAGAGCAGAGCTTACTCCCCTTGCTGTATAGATTTCCATGACAGGGGCTATGGGTCTAATTGCGCAAGAGCGCTGCTCCTTTAGGAGTGCCCCTGTCACCCTTTTATGTGCTAACAGCATTTTACATAGATGGGGGGCCCAGAGCATGTTATGTGTGAGGCGAATGCCTAAATAATCGAACACATCCACCCTCTCTATGGGTACAGTGTTCAGCCTTGGAGGACGTACAGGTTTCTTGGGTGGATTCATCACAAGGAATTTGGTCTTGTCCGTATTAATTACTAGACCCCTTTCTCCACAAAAAGACTGAAAGTTATTTAATAATTTTTGGAGGCCCATTGGGGATTTAGAGAGTAAGAGTGTATCATCCGCGAAGAGGAGGGTCGGAATACGTTCCCCGGCCAGGGAAGGTTCATCTGCAGGATCTTTCAGCAGGTGCTCTACCACACCATTCACATAAAGAGAGAACAGGGTGGGAGCCAACACACAGCCTTGGCGAACCCCTCTCTCCACCGGAATTCTGTCAGTTTTTTCTCCCTCTCTACCCCATCTGATCTGTGCATAGGTGTTTTCATGCATCCTGATGATTAGGGATAATAGATAATACGGAACCCCCAAATCAATGAGCACTCTCCATAGGGTCACTCTCGGTACTAGGTCGAAGGCAGTCTTCAGGTCGATGAATGCGAGATAAAGACTGCCCTTGGCCAGGACCACGACCTTCCAATAGACTAGCAGCAATCTGAAGGCTTGTTCGATTGTGCCAGTGCCTACTCTAAAGCCTGCCTGGAGGTCGGAAAGGATGCTGTTTTCATCGATCCATTGGAGTAATCTAACCAACAGCACCTTACCAACGACCTTTTGAGTTACATCAAGCAGGCTTATGGGTCTATAATTGGATGGATCATCCCTAGCCCCTTTCTTAAAAATGGGCACAACCTCTGCGCCTTTCCATGAAGCGGGGATGGGTGCACCTCTGCTAATAGCATTAAGGAGAGTGTAAATCAATTTTCCCCGTTTCATGATGTCAGAGCGCAACAGGTCCCCAGGGATGCCGTCAGGACCAGCGGCTTTTTGGGGCCTGATGGTGCTGATTGCATATTCAATTTCTTTGATAGAGAAAACATGGTCTACCAACTCTGGCCCTCGGGCAATAGGGGATATAATTGGACATAAGTTGTCAGCGGGATAGTCAGTTCTCCTAAGAGGGACAACAAGATTAATACACTCCGCCAACTGGGCTTGTTCTTCATAATATGGAGTTGAGGCAATATCACTATCTTGATTGGAATATAGTTTAGAAAAATGGGTAGCCCAGGCCTGGCTAGTGATGTTGCATGTTATGAGCTCGTTGTCTGGTCTACTTCTGGTTCTGATTATTTCCCAGAAGCGTCTAGGATCCTTCCCAGAGCTGGCCTCTTTTAGCGTAGACCAATATTCTAGGTCCCATTCTTTTCTGGCATTTGCCAGGGATTCCTTGTAATTTTTCCTGGCTACCTGAACCTCTACTTGGATTTTACTTTTGATAGCCTGGATCAAGGTAGTTTTGGCCTGTCTCCAGGCAGGTGTAAACCATTCCTGCTTACCCCTAGGATTTCGAGCTACAGTTTTTTTCCCCACTGAGTTTTTTTTGGTAAAAACGTTTCCGATGGTCTCGAGAGTTCCCTCAAAAATAGATGTTATCCTTTCTATAAGAGGGGGGGGTTAAGTCGATGTTGTCCAATTCAATTTGAGAAACCATAAGGATTGTGTTAATAATATTAAGCTTGGCTTCATCCCCTACGACCATTTTCCACTTCAAACGCCTTCCACACGAGGAGACGGAGATAGTGTCTGATGACCTAGAGGATGATTTAATCGCTTCATTCGGCCAGGGGTTCTTAAGAGAAAGGGAAAGCGAATTGTGGTCGCTTTCGATAGTAGGCAAAACTATCATATCCTGGACCAAGCCCCAAAGAGAAAAGTCAAGCATAATATAATCAATCCTTGAGGTATGCTTGTCTCTATTATATGTGGCCGCACCCATAGAATCCGAATTTGTGCGGCCATTGGCAGCTCTTAAGCCAAACTCCAATGTAAGAGCATTCAACTGAATCGCTGCTTGTGACCATTTTTTAATCGGGGGGATAGTTAGGGTTGGAATACCCCATCTAGCATCATCTTCACCAGGGTCAGAAATATCGTCCGTTGTGAGAGGCTCTGTCAGAACCAGCTCTTCTCTCGCTGGCGGTTGACACAGGAGCAGGATGACGCAAGCTCCCAATTCCTCCTCTGAACTCCCCGGCCTCCACAATATCTAAATGCGTAGCCAGAAGAGCCCCAAGGGGGAAAGGGGAATTGGACAGAGAAGAGAATGCACACACTGGTGGTCTTCCTTTCTGCTTCTTCTTATGTAGTCTATCTTTTCTCTGGCTCTTGCTGTAGTTCGTGAGCTGTAAATAAACAATTACATGTAAATCACTTTCTACTTCCTTTTCTTCCTACCTATGTCTTTCCTTATTCTCTATTGTACCCACCCTGGTGCTGTGTGCCTTTGCTTCTCTTCTATGCTTCTCGTTCTTCTGTTCTTAATGTTTTTTTTTTTTACTGTAAGATAAATAACTTGTGTTATTATATTTCCTTCTCCCTTCCTGACCTCTCTTAGTCTTTTTTCTCTAAACTCACTTACTGGACAGAGAACGGAAGCCTTGTTTTATTTTCTTATTCTTCTTCACCTTTTATTGGTAGTTCTAACTACTGTTGCTTCACTGTAGTTTTGTTCTTACTTTTCTGTGTCATTTGTATTCTGCCCTCAAGAGTATTCCACTCCCTATGGTTTCTTATTGACAGGAATCGGAACTCACTCGGAACTACTTAGTGTACCTTAAACCTTTTATATTTTAGACTTGAGCTGACTCTACTCGCACCAAAAACGCTACACCTGTACTTGTGTTGACTTTTTTGAACGCTGTAATCTCATTCACTAGAACCGGTGCTTCAGTTAAACTTCCGCTGCTGCGAAGTTCGGAACGTTTTCTCTGGTAGAAAAATGGAACAGTCTTACTTGGGGTTGCTGGCTGCTTCCAAACTCTAAATTCTCCTCAGAATTCTCGCGACGCGTAGCTTCTTTTCCCTGACTAACGCGACGCGTTGAGGTAACCTCCTACTCCTCTCACAGTTCAGGTGAAGTGCGCAGCTCTCCGCGCGCCTCACCGGTATCACGCAAATCTGCCAAATCAACTAGAGCGCTAACCCGTTTCGGATTAAGGAACGCTCTGCCGCCATGTTGCATTCGACCTAGCACCAAATGCTGTTTACACAGTTTTGACAACACGGCCACCATCATTCCTTTCTTCTTATACTGGATACCTTTCTTGACATGTGACCTCTTTGTTGGGGACCTGACAGTACCCTCCCTCAAAGATCTTCCTTCCTTCCGGACCTTGCTTGGAAATCTTCTGTGGAATTCTGCTACTAGTCGTGGAGCATTTACTTCAGACTCTGGCTCCCAGGATCTTTCCTCCGGACCATAACCCTTCCAATCTAATAAGTAGTACAACTTTCCATTTTGCAGTTTAGAGTCTAAAATCTGTTGAACTTCAAACTCATTTCCTTTCTCAGTCTGAATTGGCTTTGGGGTCTTACTCAATCTAACTTCTGGTTCTGCCTTCTTTAATAAAGAAACATGAAAGACTGGGTATATCCGCAACCTCTTAGGTAATTTTAGCTGATAATTTAAGGTGCTAAGTTTTTTCGCAATTGGATAAGGTCCAATATATCGTGGTTGGAACTTCCTAACCCCTTTTAATCTGATATTTTTTGTACTTAACCAAACCTTGTCTCCTACCAACAATTCTGGTTCTTTTCTTCTCTTTTTGTCTGCGTAGTGTTTGTATTTTGCCTTCGCTACTGTTAGATTCTTGATAGCTCTACTATGGGCTTGTGTCAGTTGTTCTACCCAATTGGATACTGCTGGAACACCCACTTCTTGGAAGTTTAAGGAATGTTGTGGATGTCTACCTGTATTCAGAAAGAATGGAGTGTATCCAGTTGATGCATTTGAAGTGTTATTATGTGCAAATTCTGCTGCCCATAAATAATCGGGCCAATCTCCCTCCTGTTCTAAAAGACACAATCTCAGATATTGCTCCAGTTCCTGATTTGTGCGTTCTGTTTGCCCATCTGACTCTGGGTGGAAGCTAGTGGAGTATCGATTCTCTATGTTTAAACGCTTGGTGAATGCCTTCCAGAAATGAGACAGAAACTGAGAGCCCCTATCTGACACCAAAACCTTAGGTATGCCATGTGCACGAACTACATGCTGGCTGAAAGCATCCGCTAACTCCTGGGCAGATGGTACCCCCTTCAAGGGCACAAAATGCGCCATCTTTGTAAAGGCGTCCACACACACTAGAATGGAATCATAACCATGACTAGAGGGTAAATCTACTATGAGATCTAAGGTCACAGTGTGCCAGGGAAAAGGAGGGGTGGGCAAGGGCTGTAACAGGCCTTGTGGACGTTTCCTTTCTGATTTTCCTCTTGCACAAGTCTCACAAGTCACCACATACTGATGTATATCCTTGATCATGTTTGGCCACCAGAATCGTCTGCGCACCAATTCCTTAGTCTTGTTAATTCCCTTGTGTCCTGATAAGATGCTATCATGACATTCTTTTAAAGCCTTCAACTGCATCTCTGGAGTGGGCAAGTATAATGCTCCATGGTGATAGGGTAGTCCTTCTCAAATTTCTCTTTTGGAATCTTCTTTTAACCAACTCCTCATCTCTTCGCAACTCCAAGGATCTTCTTTCTCTTGATTTTCTACGGTTTCTTGCAAGACGGCATTGATCACTTTTTCCGCTGGAATTATTGCCTGATCCAAAACCTTTTCCGTGACTCCTTCCGTCTCTAATCTAGATAGGGCATCCGCCTTCCCATTCTGGGCTCCAGGTCGAAAGGTGATTACAAAATCATATTCAGAGAAATACAAGGACCAGCGTAGCTGTCTGGGAGTTAAAGTTCGGGCTGATTTTAAAAACTTCAAATTTCGGTGATCAGTATACACTGTTACTACATGCCGAGCTCCCATCAAATAATGCCTCCACTCCTTGAAAGCATCCTTTATGGCCAGTAATTCCTTTTCAGTGATTGTGTAATTAATTTCTGGAGGTGTTAATTTTCGAGAGCGGAAGGCCACTGGATGGAGCTGACCTGTAGTTTTGTGTCTCTGCGATAACACTCCTCCCAAGGCCAGATTCGACGCATCCGTTTCAACAAAGAATGGTTCTGCAGGATCTGGATGCAACAAAATAGGCGCTGTGGTGAAATCCTTCTTTAATTGCTCAAATGCTGCCTCTGCTTCAGCATCCCACTGGAAAGGAACTCCCTTCTTCAATAAACGTGTGATTGGGATTAACTTTTTTGAGAAAGCCTGAATAAACCTTCTATAGAAGTTGGCAAATCCTATGAAACTTTGGATTTCTTTAACTGAGGTAGGGGATTTCCACTCAGTCACTGCCTTTATCTTATGTTCATCCATGGTGATTCCTCCTGGAGCAAGTACAAATCCCAAGAACTCGACTGTGGTTACATCAAATGCACATTTGTCCAATTTGACAAATAACCCATTCTCACGAAGTCTTTGTAGTACCTTCTTGACATGTTCTTCATGTGTCTCTACTTCTGTCGAGTAAATCAATATGTCGTCAATATACACAATTGCTATTTGGTCTATGCAATCCTTCAATACATCATTAATAAAATGTTGAAATGCAGCTGGCGCGTTGCATAGCCCATATGGCATCACCTGGTATTCGAATAGACCTTGCTTCGTTCTAAACGCCGTCTTCCACTCATCGCCTTCTCTGATTCGAACCAGGTGATAAGCTCCTCGCAGATCAAGCTTGGTGTAGATTTTAGCTTCTTTCACCTGGTCCAGAAGAGTGGAAATCAGAGGTAAAGGGTAACGATTCTTGATTGTTATTCGATTTATTGCCCTGTAGTCTATGCACGTGCGTAATTCTCCATTTTTCTTTGGAATGAAAAACAAAGGGGAGGATACTGGAGACTGCGAAGGTCGAATGAATCCATTCTCTAAGTATTCCGCCAGATACTTCTTTAAATGTTTATCTTCTTGTTCGGTCAAAGCATAGTGCAGGGTAAGTTCACTCCAGGTTCCAGGTCTATTTTACAATCATACTCCCTGTGAGGAGGTAATTTCTTTGCTTCAACTTCATTAAAGACATCCTGATATTCTCCATATTTCTTTGGTAAGGTTACCGTGTCTATCAAACAAACTGAATTTTCGTTTTCACTTAAATGATAAGCAGGAGATTCTTTTATTCCAATTTCGCAGTCTTTGAAACAATTTTCCTTGCAGTAATCCGAGTTCAAGGTTATTGTTCTTGCGGCCCAATCTATGGTGGGGTTATGCTCCGTGAGCCATGGTAACCCTAAGATCAATTGAAACTGTGGGGCGTCTATTAGATTGAATTGTAATATTTCATGATGACCTTCTGTGGTTTCTAGATGCACTGGCTCTGTGTGACTCACAATGGGGCCTGATGACAGATTGGTACCGTCCACTGCTCTGACGGGCTCACTCTTCTCCTTTCGGATTGCTAGTAATCCAATTCTCCTTGCGAATTGTAAATCGCAGAAATTACCTGTCGCTCCCGAGTCTATCATCACAGCTATCTGATTTCTCTTTTGTTCTCGATAGCTCAGAGTGACAGATATCACCAAATGAGGAGCGTCTGCTTGTAAAGTATTTGCCAAAGCATGATTCTTTGGAGCTGACTTTGTTTCTGCAACCACCAGTCCAACTCCAGCTACTGGTGGCGCGTGGCGTTTTCCGCCGACTGCGTCTTGGGCTTCTTGGGGCAATCTCGAACAAAATGCCCACTTCCTCCACAATAGAGACACAATTTATTATTCCGCCTCTTCTCCTTCTCCTCCTTTGTAAGAGGTCCACGGATAGTTCCTATTTGCATAGGCTCGGTTCCGCGATTTGTATCTTGCTCCTTGTGAGGCTCATATCTGGCTCTATCAAAACGCGGTACACTGGGTCGATAATCTCGTTTCTTCTCGCCTCTTCTCTCGCTCTGGCGAAAATCGATCTCCAACACTAGATCCACCAAAGCAGAGATGTCTGTGGGACGATTGGGAACTTGCGCTAAGGCATCTTTTAACTCATCCTTTAGCCCCCGATAAAATACTGCGGCTCGTTTGTTCTCTGGCCATTCCGTCTCTAACACCAACTTGTTGAATTGTGCCAAATATGCAACTAACTCTCTGTTTGCTTGTCGGATCTCTAAAAGTTCATTGTCGGTAGCTTGAGACACCTTCCGACGGTCAAAAATTCGCATGAACTCTTTCTTGAAGTCTTCTAAATTGAATAGCACAGGGTCGTTTCTGGTGACCAAAGGCATTGACCAAGCTGCGGCATCCCCACTTAAGTAGGAAAGGATAAATGCCACTCGAGACTGCGCATCTGGAAACAAGGCTGGTCTGCACATAAAGTGCAAGGAACATTGGGTTAAAAAGACTTGGGCCTTCTGGGGGTCTCCACTAAAGCGTTCTGGGGGTGCTAAGGGAATCACCTGGGATAAAGAATGTATTACTTGTGTATTAACCCTTGACTGGGACGGAGCTGCTTCCTCAAATGAACCCAAAACTGGGGAAGATATCTTATACTCATCTCCCGCAACCAAACTCCCTATTCTTTGCGCCAATTCTGTGGTGTCCTTTTTGAGTTCCCTGTTTTCTTCTCTAACGGTAATTAGTTCTCTTTGTATCTCATCCAAAATGTTTCCTAGCTTCTTTAAATCCAAACCTTCCGCCATTCTGCTCAGGTGCCTATACCTCGTGGGCACTTCACTCTGTCAGAACCAGCTCTTCTCTCGCTGGCGGTTGACACAGGAGCAGGATGACGCAAGCTCCCAATTCCTCCTCTGAACTCCCCGGCCTCCACAATATCTAAATGCGTAGCCAGAAGAGCCCCAAGGGGGAAAGGGGAATTGGACAGAGAAGAGAATGCACACACTGGTGGTCTTCCTTTCTGCTTCTTCTTATGTAGTCTATCTTTTCTCTGGCTCTTGCTGTAGTTCGTGAGCTGTAAATAAACAATTACATGTAAATCACTTTCTACTTCCCTTTTCTTCCTACCTATGTCTTTCCTTATTCTCTATTGTACCCACCCTGGTGCTGTGTGCCTTTGCTTCTCTTCTATGCTTCTCGTTCTTCTGTTCTTAATGTTTTTTTTTTTTACTGTAAGATAAATAACTTGTGTTATTATATTTCCTTCTCCCTTCCTGACCTCTCTTAGTCTTTTTTCTCTAAACTCACTTACTGGACAGAGAACGGAAGCCTTGTTTTATTTTCTTATTCTTCTTCACCTTTTATTGGTAGTTCTAACTACTGTTGCTTCACTGTAGTTTTGTTCTTACTTTTCTGTGTCATTTGTATTCTGCCCTCAAGAGTTTTCCACTCCCTATGGTTTCTTATTGACAGGAATCGGAACTCACTCGGAACTACTTAGTGTACCTTAAACCTTTTATATTTTAGACTTGAGCTGACTCTACTCGCACCAAAAACGCTACACCTGTACGTGTGTTGACTTTTTTGAACGCTGTAATCTCATTCACTAGAACCGGTGCTTCAGTTAAACTTCCGCTGCTGCGAAGTTCGGAACGTTTTCTCTGGTAGAAAAATGGAACAGTCTTACTTAAGGTTGCTGGCTGCTTCCAAACTCTAAATTCTCCTCAGAATTCTCGCGACGCGTAGCTTCTTTTCCCTGACTAACGCGACGCGTTGAGGTAACCTCCTACTCCTCTCACAGTTCAGGTGAAGTGCGCAGCTCACCGCGCGCCTCACCGGTATCACGCAAATCTGCCAAATCAACTAGAGCGCTAACCCGTTTCGGATTAAGGAACGCTCTGCCGCCATGTTGCATTCGACCTAGCACCAAATGCTGTTTACACAGTTTTGACAACACGGCCACCATCATTCCTTTCTTCTTATACTGGATACCTTTCTTGACATGTGACCTCTTTGTTGGGGACCTGACAGGCTCGTAAGTACAATTGAAGTCTCCCGCAACCAGGATTTGGGTTACAGCTAAGTTATTCCTGAGTTCCCATTCAAGGGAAGACACTGTCGAGGACAATGAGCCAGATTTAGTGCCTCTGGCGTAAACATTATACAGGTCGAGGATAGGACCCATATGGGGGCCTCTTAAGGAGATGCCTAAAATATCAGATGAATTAATCTTTTTCCTGTCTATTCGGCAATTCAGGGCAATATTTACCCATGTAAGCAAGCCTCCAGATGGACGACCTTTGCCATTTCTGGGGAGGTTGGCTGGAACAAAATATGTAACATATCCAACCCAATGAGTCGGTTCTAGAGACCATGTCTCCTGAAACAGGCAGATCGTATGAGCCTCCACAACGGCGCTCCACTCGGGTGAACACAATTTCCTTTGGAGGCCCGCTAAGTTCCAGCTTAGGACCTTTATCGTATCCAAAGAATAGTGAGAGTAAGTTTTGGGGGAACTAACACAATCATTGGGGGGTATAGAGGCAACTGGTGTTGGAGTTGAACATAGACTTGGAAATGGAACCTGCGGAGATTCATAAACGGCGGGCTTCTGAGTTAGAGGAGTAGAATTAGTGTCAGTGGAGGTTTTTTGAGGGCTGTCAGTGGGTTGAGGTTGGATGGAAAGGATATGGTCGAAAACATCCATACCTTGACTTATGGGTGATAATGGTCAATCCACCGAATCCAGGCAACTATATCTGTTAGTCAGAGGTAAGTCGCGCCAGTCTACAATGAAAGTTGCAACCCTACTCCTATAGTCCTGCCAACCATCCCGCACCCTCCTGCCAACCCAGTTGACACCTTCAAATCCACCCCTTCCTGGATCAAGACAGCGGTTAGGGGAGGAATAAAAGAAGGAAAGCCTTCTTGTCTCAATTCCATCCTGCTTGACTCTTGTGCCACGGCGGCAAATGTAATCCGCCGTGTACGGATTGTCAAAATTTACAATGACACAATCCCCCCGGATCCGTTTTTTTCCACTACCTACCCAGGATACCCTACGTACCATTAAAATTTTACTTGCACAAGAGGGTGGGAGCGGTCTGTTAGTGGTAAGCCAGTGTTGTACCTTATTTTTTAGGGACCCTATAGGCTCCTCTATGTTGGGCCTTAGGCCTGGGACTCCTGTCATAATGACGACGTAAGGGCCAGCTTCAGGTGGTAAATGTATGTGCTGGCCATTCACATCCCTGTCATTATCAGGGTTATTCATTTCCCCAGAAAATTTAGATGGTATAGAATTCAAATTTACAGCTGGGGATTGGGATTTGGCAGGTTCCACAGCCTTCTTACGATCACCTACGGGTGGCTCAGGTTTTTTATTCAAAATGTTGGATGGTAGTGGTTCCGTCCTTGTAGGTGCGTTGTTGGGTTCCCTAGGTGTAATCGGCTCGCCACCCAACCCTACTTTGGGGGGAACAATCAAGGAAGATATATTCCTAGATGCCAGCAATTTTTCAATGTTCAGAAGTGATAGTTCTAAAGGTTGTAAGTAGGATTTAATAAGTTCATCTATTCTAGACAAAAGAAAGTTGTTGGCCTCACAGGTCTTGCATCCCTCTCCCAGTCTAATAGGTACCCCAGGCATGATTGGATTCAGTGGAAAAGCTGGGGTATCCATAGACCCTCCCTGTATGAGAATACTTTTTCTATGTGGGCGAGTAGTGGGGGCTTTTTTAGCGGGTTTGCGTTTACATTTGTTTGCCTCCCTAGCCTTCTTAGTTTTAGGGATAGCACCTTCCCTCTTGCCCCTTAATACGTCAGTAGTAGGGGACACCTGCCTTGGGCTCCTAAGGAGGGCTGGCGTCCTCGCGAGAGTCACGCTAGATTGTGTGTCTGAGGAGGCCAAGGATGCCGAAAGATCAACAGTATTAGGGACTCCATGTGTCTCGGCCTGCACTATAATTAAGGGCCTAGACTCCCTTGGATTTAAGGGTGATTTAGATAGTGCTAGTGCGCCTATGGAAGAACGTCTCGCCAGGGCCAAATCTTGAGACACCCTATGTTCTAGGAGAGATATGCCTTGGTTAATAGCCTCATTCGCTCTGGTGATATATTGATCAATTGGACCTGACACATGTGTTGAACCATTTTTGCTACCCCTCGTCATCATTGTGCTGCTTCACTTATATGGGCTAACACAAGTCTAACTGAGAGAAGGGAAAGCTAATCACCAAATAAGAGATGGCAATAAGAAGGACAACAATTGCAAGAGATAATAATTCCAAGGCAAAGTTCAGGGAGGAGTGTCCAAATCAGTCTTACCCGAGCTTCTGGCGGGTTTAAGCAAGTCCACTGGAGGGAGGTGATGGATGCTTTGAACGCCTACAGGGCGTTCTCGCACATCAAAGGTCGTTGGCGCTTTTGGAAGACGAACTCCTTTGAAGTCCTGCCTCAGCCTCTGTACCCACAGAGATGGCGTGCAACGAACCCCCACTTGTACGCCAAAATCAGTGTGCCGACATTAGGGGAGTGGCCCAGCCCAGTCTGGTCCGGCGGCTTCGCCCGGGAGCTGCCCGCGCGCGTCCCGCGCTGCGGGGGCCCCTGGCAGGCTTTGAGGGAGAGTGGCGCGGCCGCGTGACGTCACTGGCGTGCGCGGCCGCTTCTGCTGCTGGACACTGTAGGCCGTTCCCCTCACGGCGATGTTTCCTCGAAGGAGCACCAAGGATATCAGGGCCGTTAATGTCCCCACTGAGCCGTTCCCCTCATGGCTAACAAAGGATGTGGAAGTAGCGATAGCCAAGGGCTGTGCGTCCCGCGCTGCGGGGGCCCCTGGCAGGCTTTGAGGGAGAGTGGCACGGCCGCGTGATGTCACTGGCGTGCGCGGCCGCTTCTGCTGCTGGATACTGTAGGCCGTTCCCCTCACGGCGATGTTTCCTCGAAGGAGCACCAAGGATATCAGGGCCGTTAATGTCCCCACTGAGCCGTTCCCCTCACGGCTAACAAAGGATGTGGAAGTAGCGATAGCCAAGGGCTGTGCGTCCCGCGCTGCGGGGGCCCCTGGCAGGCTTTGAGGGAGAGTGGCGCGGCCGCGTGACGTCACTGGCGTGCGCGGCCGCTTATCGGTTACAGTTACTGTATTGCTTTCTGGTACTCTGTCTGAAGTCCTGTCTAATGCCACTTTCCTAAATTTCCTTTGTCACCCTTTTTCTACCTTATTCCTCGTGTTTGCTGCACATTGCCTGCCAAACTCTGTGTTGCGGCTTCCCACAGCCTCAGAGTAAAAGATGTGGAAATAGTTGCATCTATTGTAGCCCCTGGCGATGCAGACATTCCATGATAGGCACCAGTGTTACAAATCTTCCTGATCTCATTCCCACACAACGTATGTCTGATGATGAAAATGAAGGAATAGGCTGTAGGGAGTCAAGTGTAAACATGCCTTTGGGACTACGTTCTACAAGGATCCTAGCAAAGAACCAGTTTTACATTCTTAGAATTAGCCATTCACACCTTCACAACCCCATGGCTCTAACATCCTACTTTCCACCAACACTCCATCAACTAAATTACAAATATCTGCACATTCCATAACACAATCTCACCTCTCCTAGCACAGAGGTGTGGTTTAATCTGCACCTTGCACATGCCAAGATTCACAGCACCTGATGAAGGGCTCTTCTCTGGGTTTTTTGCATGCGATTGAAACAGCTACCCACCTAATAAAGGGATACTCCTAATATTCTACATTTAGAATTGCTTCTGCTTACAGGTTGTTCGGACCATTTGAGTCCACAAGGGATGGAGCTAAGGTGCTCACATTACTACATTATGAATCCAATTGTATTTGTTACCTTTATTTGAATACTAACAAAAATTACACTATAACTCTTCTGTGGCTCTATATGAAAGTGAGCCAGGGTCTTTATAAGAGACATCTTGACAACATGTAAAACATCTGAAATAAGCAAATTAATTTCAATTAGTTCATTTTGTGAATGATCAAACTCTCTGAGAGTAGAAAGTAAAACAAATGTTAGCAGTTTTGGTAGTTTGTGTGCATCAGTGGATTTTAAACTGTAGGGCATAATGCTGGCGAAGAGAAATGGTTTGAAATTGTAAAAAATGGTAGGATGACGAGGTGAGTTCAATCAGAGCTAGACAATACTAAGAGAAGGCACATCCTATGCTCTCTTCGCTGGCTCCCCATTGTTCAAGGAATTAAATATAAGTCCCTGTGCATTGCCCATAGAGTCCTTCATGGGAAATTTCCTCCCATACTTCAACAGCTTATTATCCCTTATGTTCCCAGAAGGGAACACCGTTCCTCCAACCTGCATTTGGTCACCGTCCCTGAACTTAAAAGAGCCAGAAAAGGAGGAAGCTATGTTAGCTTTAATGCAACTAAGCTCTGGAACTCTCTCTCCTTGATGATCAGGACTTTAGACACTGAGCTGCATATTCCTAAAGCCCTCTCAGACGACTGCTGATATCTGTCTTGTTGTGCATCCTCTCCTTACTAGTGCTGGGATGCCTTTGGGTCGCCATGCGCTCTACAAATCCCATAGCATAGCATGTACAGGTAGATCAGAGGACCCTGAAGCACACCTAGCATCTCTTTATCCTTATTCTCAGAGGATCCTATGTACTCAATATATGGGGTCCTTTTCTTCTACCATCTCTCGGTATGAAAGATGCTTAGCAAACATATTTTTTGTGGACATGTATACAAAAACACAGAAAGTACATTTTCACTACATCTTTCAGGTCAGCTAATCTGTTGTAACACCCACTGCTAAATGTAATAGGCGGTATGGTATTGCAGAAAGAGTGCTGTGACCATATAAACGTCAATGAGCGGAGGCCATAATGTCTAGGTGTATGTATGTGTAGTGTGCCTCCGCTGAGAAGACCATAGGAGACTGATAACTATGCTCTCCTTCCTAAATAACACAGTTCTCCTTTCTGAGTGAGGCAAAATAGAAATGTTATCAACCGGCACAAAAAGTTAAAATGTGGATTTTCTGTATTAATCCTGAGCAACCCAATCAGTAGTACGAGAGAAATTGGTTATCCATCAATACATTTTTCAGGGTTATGAAACATTTGAATAGTTATAGTTTTGCTATGTTCACACTTATACCTGCAGATGGATGTCACAAAAGAAGAAGGGCTCAATGCCAAGATTTTTAAGTTTCCTCTATGTTCACTTGCATCAGGCGACAATGTGGGTTAATTGGCTGAATAAATACATAGGTCCCCCTTTACTACTTGTTGTACTGCAAAGGAGGCAAAAGAGATAAGATATATATTTTTTAATTTAAGCAAAAACTGTCATATGGCCATTCCCCATAGGTTTTTGTAGGAATCCAAGGAGGAAATAAAGTCTGCCTTCAGAGAATAGATCATTTGGGATGCAAAGAGTTAATTATATTTCCCTTGTAGATGTTTGTCTCTAAAATACGGTTGTCCTAAACCAGTATTCATTGTAAAGCAAGTGCATATTAGACCCAAGAGAACCCTAAAGCTATTGAAAATCTGTACTCTGTTGTAGCCCTAAGCTCAGGCAACTCACCTCAAGAAATGGCCATCTGTTTCATTGTCACAACTAACATGTTCCTGATTAAGATAGTTAAAAGAGATGTGCTGTGTTTTTACACATTATTTCTGAAATAAACATGACTTATTCCGGCAAGATCTCCTAGTGAGTCTACAAAGAGGAGAGAAGTTCTCCACTCGCCTGTAGATTCCTTATGACGTCTGTATTTTCAGTTTTCCCCTAAGTCCTTATATGACAAGGGTTTCAGTCACTACATAAAGATGCATGTACTACAAAAGACATAACAAGAGAATGATAAAAACTCATAAGTATTTAGCTGAACTGTATGCTTTCAAATTCCATAGGATCTCAAGCCCTCTTTCCATGACTCAATATAGGATCTGTGTCTTATATTGTTTAGGGGTGGTTGAAAGATTATTTCCCCCGCAGAGTTTTTACCTCTTCACGTTACTCTAGCCAGATTCCGCCAATCGCCGTGTGGCTGATTTCGGTCCTCGTGAGGCTCAAAATATTGGAGCTGGTGAGCACGAGTGAGATTTGGCGTCTCCTAACACGATTTTCTAACCTAGGTGGTTGCGGGCATTCACTGTCAGAGGGCTGCTATTTGAGTAGATTTGCTGCCACTCAAGTAGATTTTCTATTTGAGTGGAGAAAAACCAACTCGATGGCCGCGTGTTTTTGTGCAACGCAATGTGCTGTTAGTGCTTATTTTCAGCACTGCTCACGCTACCGACGCTAAACTGCAGCACCAGCAGTATATTTTTCACCCGTTGGCGAAATTCTGCAGAGTGAAACTCTGCAAGTTCCGCCCACCCTAATATTCTTGTGACAGTTTTATAAACCTATAATCCTTATTCAATGCTAAACAGATGTCTACAGTCCTAAGCAATCCTCAGAATAGTAATAGAGAAGTAGTCTGCGGTCTGTAGACAAGAAAGAAAGAAATGGCAGCAAAATGAGAGAGTAGAAGAATCCGGCACTACAGAGCCATATTGGTCATACTATAGGGACCATACCAACACAATCCTAGGCATCCTTCTTGAAGAAGCGCACACAGAATACTACTGGGTGGAATTTCTTCTAGGCATTTGACTCTATTTGCATTCATATTCCAATCTCTGGCTTTCTCATGTATTGCTTCATCAAACAACATTAATAATTTTGTATTTATCATGTTTGTAATTATTTACCATAAAAGCTCCAGTGACTTGGGTATGAAATAATAATTGCCAAATAGAACAATTTAAATGTTGATGACAGCCCCAACCACCAAACATTATGATCTACCTGTTAATTACAAAATTCACATACTTCTGAACACTGTTTGCCACTCTCTAAGCAGGATATTGTGTATCAGCTCAAAGTCAAGCAACATATGAGCTACCTTGACACCATGTAAATTACAATGCCAGAGAACCTGAAGTTTTTGGTTTAGTTTTGCTTAAAGGCTGGCAGACCTCAATAATTAATTCATAAGGAAGAACACGGTGTGTGCTGCATTTACAGAAAAAGATAATTTCATACAGGTGGTCCAATCACTCATCCAACTACTTTCAAAATTTGAGTCAACTACATCTTCCCATTGAAGCTCACACTCTTTTTACCTGAACTCACTTTTCATCTTAAGTGTTCTGTCCATCGTTTAGATTGTAAAAGGCTAGAATGTTTATCAGTTTACTCTATCACTCCTCTTTCACTTGGTTCAAAACATCTAGCTACAGGATCTAAGATTACCTAAGGTTATCAATAAATTACGGGTATCCTTTTTCTATAAATAACTTGTTTCTTAGAAGGCAAATTCAGAGTTAATATTTAATTTAAACTTTTCTGTCCTATTCAAATTCCAATCACCACATTACTGACTAGATAGAACATAATTATATGCACAAGGGGGGGCCAGGGCACTAATACAGGTCCAGTACCCATGCGGCTAAAACATAATCAATAAATCAAGGAGCTACTGTTCCTAACGAATAGAAAATGAAATCTAGGTTGGAACCCTGGAGAATCTGTATGATAATGACTTGGTGCCCTCACACATCCAAATCAAATCAATCAGTACATTTGTAGAGCGCGCTACTCACCGGTGAGGGTCGGGAAGCAGCTAATGGTCGTACAGCCAGGTCTTGAGGAGTCTCCTGAAGGTCAGCACGTCCTGGGTCTGCCGCAGCTGTGCGGGGAGGGTGTTCCACGTCTTGGCGGTGAGGTGGGAGAACGATTTGCCGCCGGTGGTCGTTCGGCAGATGCCTGGGACTGCGGCGAGGTCGGCGGAGCGAAGCAGGTGGTTCGGGGTGTAGAAGGACAGTCGTTCGTTGAGGTATGCTGGTCCGGCGTTGTGGAGCGTTTTGTGCGTGTGGGTGAGGAGCTTGAAGGTGGTCCTCTTATTGACCGGGAGCCAGTGCAGGTCTCTAAGGTGGGTGGTGATGTGGCTGTGGCGAGGGAGTCCGAGGATTGAGGCGTGCGTAGCGTTTTCAATGCGTTGGAGTCTCTTCTGGAGTTTGGCCGAGGCTCCTGAGTAGAGTGCGTTGCTGTAATCTAGCTTGCTGCTGACGAGTGCTTGGGTGCCCGCCCTTCTGGTTTCGGTGGGGATCCATCTGAAGATCTTTCGGAGCATGCGAAGGGTGTTGAAGCAGGAGGAGGAAAAAGCGTTGACTTGTCGGGTCATAGAGAGCGTAGAGTCCAGGATGAAACCCAGGTTGCGTGCGTGGTTGGTGGGTGACGGGGCGGCTCCCAGCAAGGCTGGCCACCAGGAGTCGTCCCATGCTGAGGGGGTGGATCAGAGGATGAGGACCTCTGTCTTGTCTGAGTTCAGCTTCAGCCGGCTGGTCTTCATACAGTCTGCGACGGCCTTCATTCCCTCATGGAGGTTGGATTTGGCGGTGTCCGGGTCCTTGGTGAGGGAGAGGATCAGCTGGGTGTCGCTGGGAGACGATGTTGAGGCGTTGTGCTCGGACGATGTTGGCGAGTGGTGCCATGTAGATGTTGAAGAGGGTCGGGCTGAGGGATGAGCCTTGGGGCACGCCTTAGATGATCGTGGTGGCTTCGGAGCAGAAAGGGGGAGGCGGACTCTCTGGGTTCTACCGGTGAGGAAGGAGGTGATCCAGTCCAGGGTTTTGTCGCGGATCCCTGCGTTGCGTTTTTCGTGTGCGCAGGGTGTGGTGGCAGACTGTGTCAAAGGCGGCCGAGAGGTCCAGGAGGATGAGGGCCGCGGTTTCGCCGTTGTCCAGTATGGTTCTGATGTAGTCAGTGGCAGCGATGAGTGCGGTTTTGGTGCTGTGGTTGCTGCGGAATCCGGATTGGGAATGATCCAGGGCGTTGTTCTCCTCCAGGAAGCGGGTCAGTTGTCTGTTGGCTGTCTTCTCAATGACTTTCGTCGGTAACGAGAGCAGGGAGATGGGTCGGAAGTTCTTGATGTCCTTTGGGTTGCTTGAGTAGGGCGTTGATTTCGGAGTGTTTCCAGCTTTCCGGGAAGGTGGCAGTCTCTAAGGAGCAGTTGATGATTTTTCAGAGTTGGGGTGCGATGATGGAGCTTGCCTTGTTGAAGATGTGGTGGGGGCAGGGGTCGGAAGGTGAGCCGAAGTGGATGGTGTTCATTATCTGGATGGTGTCTTCGTCGTTGACGTGGTTCCAGGAGAGCAGGAGGTTGGTGTGTTTGGTGGATGTTGATTCGGGGGTGTCGGTGTCCGTTGTAGGTGTCTGGGTGTCGAAGCCGCTGTGGATGTCTGCGATCTTGCGGTGGAAGAAGGTGGCCAGGGAGTCGCAGAGTTCTTGTGATGGTGGGATGTCGTTGGAGCTGGACCTGGGGGAAGTGAGCTCTTTCACGATGTTGAAGAGCTCTTTGCTGTTGTGTCCGTTGATGTCGATGGGTTCCTTGAAGGAGGTTCTTTTGGCGGATCGGATGAGTTGGCGGTGGTTGCGTCTGGCGTCTGTGAGGGCGGCGTGGTTGTCGGGTGTCTGGTTGTTGCGCCACTGCTTCTCTAGTCTTCGGCAGGTGTGCATGGAGTTCTGGAGGTCGGCGTTGAACCAGATGGCTCTTGTGTTGGTGCACCTGTTGGAGGGTTTCCTGATCGGGGCGAGGGTGTTGGCACAGTCATCGATCCATTGTCTGAAGTTGTGGGCTGCTGCGTTGGTTGCGGAGGGCTCCGGTGGAGGGTTTCGGGCTAGTGTGGTGATGAGCTGGTCTTCGGTTACTTTATTCCAGCTGCGGTGAGGGATCTGATGCGGCTGGTTGTGGGCGGTGTGTTTCTCGAAGGAGAAGTGGATGCAGTGGTGGTCGGTCCAGTGGAGTTTGTGGTGTGGCTGAAGGTGACATGGTCGCTGGCAGAGAAGATGGGGTCGAGCGTGTGTCCAGCGGAGTGGGTGGGTGTCGTGACGAGCTGTTTGAGTCAGAGATTGGCGAGGTTGTCGATCAGCGGTGTGGAGTTACTGTCGTTAGCATTCTCGACGTGGAAGTTCAGGTCTCCGAGGAGGATGTAGTCTGTGGAGGCGAGGGCGTGTGTGCTGATGAGGTCGGCGATGGATTCGCTGAATTGTGGATGGGGACCCGGGGGTCGGTAGACAAGGGTTCCTCTGAGGGTGGTGTTGTGATTGACGTTAATCTGGAAGTGTAGGTGTTCTGCCATGCTGAGGGTGTCTTCGGTGTTAGTTGAGACTCTGATGGTGTTCCTGTGGATGATGGAGATTCCTCCTCCTGGTTTGTTGTTACGATCTCTGCGGGTGATCTTGTAGCCGTCCGGGATGGCTATGGCTATGTCAGGCGCCGAGGTGGTGTTCATCCAGGTCTCCGTCAGGAAGGCGATGTCCGGGCCGGCGGAGTCGAGCAGGTCCCAGAGTTCGACGGCGTGTTTGTGGACTGAGTGGGTGTGGAGTAGTATGCAGCTAAGTTTGTTGTGGTCGGCGTCTGTGTGATGGGCAGGACGTGTTGTGCACTGGTTGGTGTAGTTGCAGTTTCGGCAGGTGAAGGGTCCGTGGCTGAGCTTTGGGGTGACCTGGAAGCAGGTGGGAAGGCGGCCGGCGTGGAGGGTGTGGGTGTCGAAGCGGTAGTGGGTGTTGTTGAGGTTGCGGGGCCAGGGGGTCTGGTACTGGGCGCGGTCCAGGCGTGGACGGGCGCAGACAGGTTTGCCATTGGCACGCCAGCGGCGTGACTGCACAGCGGTCGCCATAAGAAGGGAGGGAGGCGGGAGCAGGAAGGGGGCGGGAGCGGACTGGATCGGTGGGCGGGGCCGTAGGGGCAGCAGCGGCGGAAAAAAACACGGCAAAAACACTGAAAGGTGCCCAACAGATACGGGGTACACAATACAAGGAAGCAAGTAAGATTAACGGGGTACAGAAGTGAATGGAGGCACACAAATTATGGGGTATAGGAAAGAAAGAAACAAAGACAATTACGGCAAACACAAATGATAGGAAGGGCAGTTACCGCCGGGCGGACTGCTGGCTCGAACCCGGAGCTGGGACACAGTCAGGAGCGTGGCGGACAGGCGAGGCTGCTGAGGAGAGTGCTGGCCTTGAACCAGTGGTCATCATGGATATCATACATTATCAAAGGGCGTGCTCCTCATTCAGCCGGCGCTTTAGGGCCCCTACGGGCCTCGTGAGAGGGCTCTTTGTTGGAGATCTTTTCCGTTTTCTGCCAAGAGGTCCAGCCGGACCTGTGGCGTTTCTTCTGGACCTAAGCGATTCTTACCCTACACTGTGAGAGGAGTGTGTGTTGCCAGGTACTCCCCTACAAGGAAAATACCTTTATATATGATTGTCCCACCCTTCTCCCACAGAATCAATCTGTCAGGCCCCTTACACCATGGACCCGGCTGGACCTCTGGGCATGAAACATGTCGACCGCAACAACATATTAGGCTATCTTGCTCCTTTGAGCCATTATAATAGCCGTCTTCTCATTGTTTTTATCCCTGCCAAGTAAACCATCATAATAAAACCATTTGGTATCCTTTAAAGTTGTAATTTAGTTCATTTTACACTATAACTATCCTAACTCCACCCTAGACATCTGACATCCTCACACACACACTCATCATTACGGTAGAAAATGGAAAAGATCTCCGATAAAGAACCCTGTTGACGGGCCCGTAGGATATTGCAACGCCAGTCCGACGAGGAGAACGCCCTTTGATGAAGCATGGCATCCATTCGATTGTGTAAGGGCACCAAGTAATTATCATATAGGGTCCCCAGGGTTCCAACTTAGCTTTCTTTTTCTTCAAGGAAAATGGGACGCGTTTAAAAAGAAAAAGTGAAACTTTGCAATTTCTTTTTTAAAGAGTAGGCCGTGGTCCTCTTAAAAATATTTGTTTTCCATTCTCATTTGCCAATGGGTTACCACTTTCTTCAAGGAGTTGGTAAATTAGGAATGTTTTGTGACCATAATTCGGTCGCAAAACATTCATACATCCAATTCAGATTTGGTACTTGGAAGTGACACCCTAAACACACCCCTTCCAAATAACGAATCGCAATTAGTATTTTGTACATACGTAAAAGCATATTTGCAGTCGGAAACGGCCTGATCGTCTATTTCTGACTGCAAGAATGTTTCTTACATGTGGCCCTAAGTCTTCAATTATTCTACGAAAATGGGCAACCAGATGGCCATTGTAAGGTCCCTCAGGAAATCAAACCCTAATTTGGGAGCCCACTGAATATTGTATAATCTCTACTATGAAATTATAAACATGCCTTTGTTCCAAACTCAATGTAGAAGAGAAGCCCATAAAGCGAATGATTCTGTGGCAAGCTAAAGGAAGTGTACACTTTATTGCATTTTACAGAATTCGTTTAGATTTGAACCTTCTTGCTGTATAGGTAGTCATTCTAATTCCCCATATAGTTGCTATGATCTGATACAATTTAAGCCCCCCATAGCAGGTGCCTGTTTTGGGAAGCTAGAAGTGGAAGCAATACTCTCAGTAGCTTCCTACAAGATGGAGTATTAATACACCAGCTAAGACAGAACAAAGGAATGAACAACTGCCTGAAAAAGTACATTAAGTGCCAAGTGGAGTAGATCAATTTTAGAGGAGCAAGTACAATAAAATAAAATCAGGTTTCACAAGCCGCACTAGAAGAAACTCACTGTCTGTCACCTGACATTAATTCTCTTGACTCAGATATGGAATTATTTTTCATTCAGTGTGTAAATCACCGTACAAATTCTGTGGAGTTCAATGTGAAAAATGTGCATTCACTCAGGTTCCAAATCAGCTGAGTAAGATCTGGGGACCTATAATACAGATATTATTCTCTGCCATCAGGATACTGATAAAACGATTCAGATTTCCCAACCATTATTTATGACATTTGTCTATCTGATGAAACACTGTTGGCAGACCACTTGCCATTAACATCATACAACTAGCTTCTCAATCCTCTTGGGTCGTGCATGGCCAGAATGCCATTAAATGTGCTTCTGTCTTCCTTGCGTAATTTGTGGGAGCTCACAATACTGCTGATGATACTCATCATGCATTTGGTAAAAATGTGAAGCATCCTAATTAACTTAGGATGCTTCACATTACTACCAAATCCAAGGTTAGGATTATCCGCATTGCATTCCCAATTCCCCCAAATCTTACATGCACCTCATTTGCACCCACTTCAGTTTTGTTTCCCATTGGATGATAAATGATATAAGGGGCTTCACACATCCTTGTACCTAGCATTATTAACTGAATAAAGTAGATCAAAAGTCTTTCTCCTTCGGCAAAAGACCTTAAGGAAAGCACCAAGGTCAGCATCAAATTTGCTTGAACAACAAGTGTGGCACATAGTGTACTGGCTAGGTAACTATCATGCAATGCCACATATATAAGTACACATACACACAACCCTTCACCTCAGAGCGGTTCCTTAAGCTTAAGCAACCTAAGGAAATTAAAGGGTGCTGCACAAGTGAAAGGACTATAGTGAGGAAGTGTAGGATGAGGAGACTTAGTGTTGCAAGAATTGCCAGTCAGTAATGAGAGCATTACCACACTCTCCTTCCCCGTCAGTCATGTCCTTGAATCATGGAAGCCAAACTCCAAAATGAGTGGACAAATACCAACATCTGATCGACAAACAAGCATAATACATGGCTTTACACTTCTCGATTCTATATTAGCATGAAGAACAGAAAGCAGTGAAGGACCATGAAACCAATGTAACCATGATGAAAATGCCCCAACGACAATTTATAATCCTATTTGGGTTTGAATGGGGAGTGCCTGGCAGCAGCATTACAAATGTCTCTATATGAAATACCCTGAATCTCCACCAGACCCTTTTTCTCAGGGAAGGAGGTGCCTATAAGTGCAGAGAATATCATGAAAAGGTGGGTGGTGCAAAAATGTTTTATCCAATGCCTCGTGTCCTCTTGGGTTGACAAAGAAGGTAGGGATCTAGAAAGCCACAATACACTGGCAAAACCATTCCTTATAGCTCCCAGTTATCAGAGTTAAAAGATCTATAAACGTATTTCAAGCCTACAATCTAGAGAGCAAAAAAATGAGTGCTTGTCCCTCAAACTTAATGAGGCTGGTAATGGCCTGAAAAAAAGATTTTTGGGCAGAAATGATTAATTGTACAGCCCAGGCTATTTTCATTCTAAATTCATGCACAGCAAACTATTCCAAACATTGACAAAGAAGAGAAGTGGGAATAAGACAGCAGGCCACATTCCATACGATTCATGGTACAGCTAATGCACTGGATTTACAGGTCTGGGCATGTTTAACAAAGGGCTGGCACTGCAACACTTCAGACCCAGCTGCCTACAAATTGCAGAAGCTGTCTTTGTGATTGAGTGATTTCCACATTCTTTGCCTTCAGTGCAAAAATGTGCAGACCGTATTTGTTTTGACTTGTATGCACGAGTTTGTGGCGCAAGTTGGTGGAGTGGAAACGTACTGGGCAGCGAAGCCGCGAGGGGACCACATTTCCCACCATCCCTAGCGCCTGGAGGCACTTCAAAACACCGTCGTTCGGCCCGCGAGCCCGGAGGAGGCTGGGCTGGGCCCCCCTCTAACGTCCTAGCTGATGAACATGGGGAAGAGAAAGGCTACTCCATGAGACCAAGGAGCTGAGGCCGTTAACACATTGGACACTTTCCTCTTGAAAGATGCAGACGTGTTGTCAAAAGAGATTGAGAGACCAGAGGGACGACTGTCTGGAGGCAAGGCGTACTCATTACCCCTTCACACCCCTATCCCAAACGCTGATAGGCTATCCAGTGTCGGTATTGATCTACTTACACAAAATGAGGCTCCAATAATGGTCCCATGCCTAGTTGTACGGTCGGCCAAGATCCTCCTGACTCCCCTATTGAGCCGCCGGTTAAAAAGAAGAGAGGGGGGAGACCGCAAAGACTGACTGTACCCGGTGGGGACAAGAGCTCTCCTCTGAAGATCACATGTGGCCTAGGAAGTCTACACAACCCACACAAGAACTGGAAAGTATCATGGCCCGATTGGTACAGCCTGTATTAAAGAGCCTGCATTGAGGCTGAGTTAACAAAAATCAGTGACAGAGGGGGAAGTGCTTGTGCTTGTGTATGCATTAGTAGGCCTGCTGAACCTGTACAGAGGGTAAACTGTGCATGCCGTGTAAATTTAAAAATCCTTCTCTCACTAACTCTCAGCCTGCGGTCTGATCTGAGTGTCGGTCGGATACCTCATGTAACCAAGTTATAAGGGGGGAGACCTGCAAGTATGGGAAGTGGGCAAAGTAACAACAATATACTTTGTATGGCTGACTCACCGGTAATTTACTAGTATACTCTCCCAGCTATTGACGACCATCAACTGTGTAGTGACCCCTGCACCCTAGCTACATTTAGTCAGACCATCGCTCACTTTGATGCACCCCCTCAGAATCAACAATCCATACACTTACACAGTACTGCAGATTCTGTTAGAACAAGACAGGCTGCCCAAGGGTTAGGTCAGGGAGTGTATCAATCTCACCATAAGTTTAACTTGAATCTCCGCCCGGCTGCATGCCCCTTTGTGATGATTTTAGTAAACACTCCATCATTGCATTATGGCCAGATGGAAACTACTCAACAACTGATGAACAAAGCGTCTCATTGGCTGACTAAATTTTTCCCGTACCACGAATGTGCTAATGTTGCCAACCACATCATCATGGCAAGAAGAGTGCAAGAAGAGTGCCCTGGGTGGGCAACACTCCAAAATCAATTGGGGAGGATTGCGTAGTAATCAATTTTAGAAACAAACATCTTGTGAAATGCCTTCTGGATTTGATCCCCAATTCTCCTGTGGCATTTACACAAATGTATGCTTTGACATTGTATTTTTTTTTATAGACCACTGGGCACTAATTCTCTGGACAGGAGGATAAATAGTATTCCTGGCCCCTCTGTCCCTCCTCATACGTATGCCCCTGTGACCTTCCCTAATGGAGGAAATGATGTCTTAGGTATGTCACTGGCAAATAAATGTGCATCCCTTGAGGGCCTAGAAGCATGCGATTGACATAAGAGTAGTGGTGTGACTCAGTATCCGCAGAACCAACAGGAGGTAGCCTCTTCAACAGGCAATCAGCCTCAGGCCCAGGGAATCGATATTATTAAAGTATTAGCCTGGAATATAGTGGGGTTTCAGTCTAAGAGGGAAAATGAAGACTGGTCTAGGATTATCAATTGTTATGACCTAGTGTGCTTTCACGAAACATGGGAAGTTGGTGCGGTGTACATTGATGGGTTTCGTGCAATTTATACCCCTGCTATTCCTTCCCGGTCAGGCAGCGCTAGAGGGGGCTTACTATCTTTGAGAGGAATCACCTTGTGCATAAGGATACTCAAGTTAGATGTCCAGTCCTCTTATTACCATCTCATAGTGTGTAGTGGTTTTGGTGGAGAGGATATGCTCTTAATCAACTATTACAATAACTATTTTGAAGGCAACATGACAGAGGTAATTCACTCACTTGAAAAAGAAATTGAAAAAGTAAAAACCACCCATCGTAAACCCTTACATATAGTGTGGGTGGGTGATTTTAACGCTCATAGTTGCCCAAAAACCACAACACCGCTATGTGGGTTGGTAGATGAAGAAGGGGTTGTACCTTATCATTTCTTACATACGCAGTACGGGGAAGAATTGAACAGACTCCTGGTTACGAGAAACCTGGTAATTCTTAATCCTGTAGACAAGCAAACGGGCACTTTGGCAAAAACGTTTGGGGACACAATACATGGTTCCACGCTAGATTACCTAGTGTTGGCGACCCACGTTAAGAGGTTTTTTTTAACCAGAGAGGAACATTTGCTTCAATTTTTAGTGATCATGTTGCATTGACCTTTCAAATCCAATGGAAGGGCTGCTTTAATAGCGCAGTTACGAAAGTTCCAGCACCAAAAATAGCAAGAAGGAATGGCATAGTGTTAAAGTGGGCAAAAATTAATTAGGATGTATCACTACCTACTGTAATTGGGAGCACCCAGAAAGAAATATCAGCGTGTCTTGACTTGCATAGTGACCCGCAAGGTATAGTCCAGGACTTTGCTTCACTGCTGAGTGTGGTGGAAAGCAATTTAAAATCTAAGAATAAACATGGCTTACTAAAGACTTTGTGCTGGTTTAATAAGGCTTGCAAAAAACCCCTCAGTAGCTTACACTAAGCGCTAATGGAAAGGCCAAGGAATATTGCCCTGGACAGCTCTCTTCTGGCACAATACAAAAAATGTAAGCGGGAGAGACTTATGGCTCTTAAAGAGGATGCCTGGGACAAATTACAGCTTGCCTCCCTATTAATAAGCTCTAAAGAATTTTGGGAGATAGTCAACTCACCATTCTTGAGTCAAGCTACAGATCCCACTTTAAGTATAAATGTGGGGGAGGAGGCTTGGATGGATCACTATACAGCTATATTCGGGTTAGCCATAGATAGGGTAAACTTGACTGATGACCCCCCAAACTGTGACATGGGCATTCCCATTACCTTCTCAATGACAGAGGTGGAAAATGGCCTTATTCAATGCAGTAGCGCGAAGGCTCCAGGCCCCAACGGTGCCCCTATTGATTTTTTTTTTTATTACCTGGAACTCTGGATTGCATTCCTGACCAATGTTTTTAATGCACTTGCTAAAGTGCCCCCCTGCTTAATGGGAAAAAAAAGTGATTGTGTCAATATTCAAAAAAAGGGGACAAAGCGTTGCCCTAGAACTATAGGCCAATTTAGCTTATAGATGGAACATGTAAACTAATGGGCCGCTTGTTATTAAATAGACTTGAGGAATGGGCAGCTGACAAAAAACGTTTTAATTCCAGTCCAATATGGTTTTAAAAAAAAGGGATGGGGACATTGGATCAGTGCCTAAATTTAAATCTAATTGCAGCAAAGTGTACCCATGCTAAAGGAGGAAATGTTTTTATGGCGTTCATGGATCTTTCCGCTGCATTTGATTCTGTTTTATTCTGGATTATTTTGAAAGACATGGGAGTGGATGATAACATACTTTTCATCAGACAATTATACTCCCAGTCTACTGCATGTGTTAGGTACAGCAGCCACGGCAAATGCACAAGATCTTACCCAATCCTTCGGGGGGGACACCGTCTTAGCCCCTCTTTTATTCTCAATGTATACCAACGGTGTGAGTTTTGAGGTGTCCGACGTATTCAACGTAAACAAGAAACAACTACTTATACTGTTATACACTGACGATGCCGTATCGGTTGCCAGGACAGGTGTAGCCCTGCAAAAATCAATAAATAATGATGAGTCATATATGGCGGCAAGTTAATGAATCAAAAGCATTCGTCCTTATAGCAGGGAAACAGCCAAAACTATTTTTTTTTTTTAAATTAATTTCTTTATTATGTTTTCATAACAAGAAATACGAGACTCATGCACAATTGCTGATCAATACTTAAGTACATCTGTTGTTTACACTCTGTCAATTGAGCACATCAGTAAAGTTTCTAACAACGTTCTCCTGATACTAGCACCATTGGTGTTGTTTTCTCAATTTTCACTGCATTCAGTTCGCTGTCATTAATCCAACATGTTCGAGATACAGCTGTTAAATCAATAGCATATATCAATCCTAGTTAACATTATTCAGCATTCTGCAATTCTTCCGGATCAGCATCTATGAGCACCTCCCCTCCCTCCGTTCCAATCGTGTTATTATTCTCTACCAATGCTTTGTACATCGCCCAGAAACTTTTAAGCCGATTACGTGGTGGTAGTAAATCACTATAAGTTTCAGTGAGTGCTACAGAATAACATATCTTTAGACCATTTTGTTATCGTGGGGGGAGGCCCTCGCATCCAGCACATGGCCACACATCTTTTAGCTAACAATAGGGCCATATCTATCAGCCTACGCTTCGGTTTAGGCAGTGTCTTGGAGTAGCCTAACAACGCCAATACTGGGCAGGGGTCATGGCTAGTTCCACTATTTGGTTTAATTCTACAAAGATCTGCTCCCAAAAGTTGGCAATCCCTGGGCACATCCAGGCTAAGTGGTAGAAGTCAGCGATTGGAGCATTACATCTATCACAGGTGAGTTCCTCTCTCAAGCCATATCTGTGTAGATGCTCCGGGGTGTAGTAAACCCTGTTTAAAAACTTAAAATGTATGAGTCTATGTCGCCCGTTGAGAGAGATGCGCTTTGTGTTTATGCAGCAATATGTCCATATTTCGTCTGTGATATCTCTTTGTAGATCGCACTGCAAAGCTAGTCTGGCTTTGGTATAGGTGTATTGTCTATTAGCCATCGCGCTTTGGTAAATTCTAGTAATCATTTTCTTGGGGGTCTGCGATTTGTTGAGAGTGGTCAGAGCTGGTAATTCCGGAGGTTCGGCCATATCCTCCCCAAGCGTTTCAGTAAGCGCATGTCTTACTCTATGGAATTAGCATTGCGTTAACAGGGGCGGTGGTACCTCATTTCCCACCATATCTCCCCATCTCTTATCCACTCCCCCTTCAAATAGGTTGCCTACGTGTTGTGCTCCTAATTTCCCTTGCGCCCTCACCACCCCCTTATCTTTACACGGTGGGAGCCATTCACACCATTCAAGCTTTGCTGCTGAGGAATACATGATTGCTCCCCCTTGCTGTTGCAATAAGTAATGCCAAGCATGTGTCCCTGTATTTAGTGAATCAAGTATCCCTGTACGTCGATCCGGCACCGTAAACAGTAAGGCTGGCAAGGGTCTAGGGTCAGCCACCACTGCCTCTATACGTACATGTGATATGTCAAATGGGCCGTGAATCCATTGGTACGCTAGTGCACCTTGTGCAGCTCTATAATACAGGTCAATATCAGGGGTGCCTAGTCCCCCCCATAGAGTACGGGAGGGTGAGTATCTTCCAGCTAGCGCGGGCCTGTTTCCCCGCCCATGCAAGGCGAGTCAAGAGGGTCTGTAATCTATGAAAAAACACACGTGGCAGTACCATGGGGATATTTGTGAACAGGAAAAGAAAATGTGGTAAAACAATCATTTTCATAATTGATGTCCTGCCTATTAGAGACAATGGAAAGTGGACCCATCTAGCTATATCTTCTTCTAGTTTATCAATAGCTACTCCATAATTTTCTCTAAATACCACTTCTGAGTCTGCGTGTATCTGGACACCTAAGTATCGCACTGCTTCTGTGGTCCACTGCAGTGGGTAATCCGGCTCAACAGGGTTAGTGGCTGGGGTTAATGGGAACATATTGGACTTCTACCAATTAAAGCATAAACCAGACATAGCAACAAAAAGCACAACCTCACGCAGCACAGGGAATAGATTAAGTTCCGGATGTCGGACATATAATAAGGTATCATCCGCGTGGGTGGAAACAATCAGTCCATATCCAGGGAATTGTATGCCTCTATGGTAATGATACTCTCGCAGCGCACAGGCCAAGGGCTCAGCCGTAAACGCATATGGGATAGGAGATAGGGGGCATCCCTGTCTTGTACCCCGAGAGATTGGAATAGGCTTTGTGACTAGGTCACCTATTTTGATACGTGCCGTGGGAGAGTAATATAGTACTCCAAGAAGCTGTATAAAAACAATTCCAGCACCCATTCTGATATGGACCTGTTTTAAGAAGGGCCATTCGACAGAGTCAAATGCCTTCTCCATATCTAAAAAACCTGCTACGGCCTACTTCAGGCTTGGTATGCTGCATGGTAACATATACCGTCCGCAAATTATATGTCAAATTCCTGCCCGGAACAAAACCAGCTTGTTCCGGAGCAACTAGAGTGGGCACCAAAGGGACCAGTCTGTTCGCTAAAATTTTCACAAAAATGTTGGTATCTAACTTCAACGGTATGATGCACATCTGTCCGGGGGTTTACCCGGTTTGAGGATTGCAACTATAATTGCTTCCCTCATAGATGGGGGCATTGTTCCTGTGATGCACATATCTTCATACAGTGTGAGCAACTGCGGTAGCAGTAGATCAAGAAACGCCTTCTAAAAGGCGACCGAAAGGCCATTTCCCTCTGGTGCGCTCCCTGCTCTCATGTTGGTTATGGCAAGTATTATTTCTTCCCTCTCCATAGGCCGCATCAGAAATTCCCAGTGAGTATCACTTAACCACGACAACTTAATATGTGCCAGGTAATCCAGTACCTGTTTATCCGTGCCACCACCCCTAGTCGCATATAGAGCCAAGTAATATTGTCAGAATTGTTCCACCACTTCACCTTCCGCGATTAGAACATCCCCATCTGCCGTCGTAAGCTCAGGGATCACAGATTTGTCTCTTCGCTGTCTGAGCAGTTGCGCCAGCACTGCCCCAGGGCGCTCCCCCTCGCCATATATCCAAGCAGTAGCGTATTTGCCCATATGTTTAATCTCTGCAACCGCCTCAGTGTAATATTCTTCTAACGTGTGTTTCAATGCTTGTGTGATCTCTTCCGAAGGCCGAGTCAGCCTTGCCTGTTCCAAAGCAGCTAACTTACGCTCTTGGGTGGTCAGGCGAGTCCGAATTGACTTAAGGACACCCGCGTGTTTAGATATAGTTACTCCACGTATATACACTTTGAATGCGTCCCATATCGTCTGAAAAGAGTCAACTGAGCCCACATTTTTCTCAAAGAAAATCTCAATGGCCTCTGCCATTTCTTCCTTAAAGACTGTGTCTAACAAGGAATAGGGTGGGAATCGCCATGTAAAGGGGGGTATACGCGCCTTCGGGCTTCCAATACCAACAGTAGTACGTGCGGGGGAGGATCTTACATGTGTTCATGTTTATGGAATGTTGCCTGTCTATAAACCAATAATCTATCCTAGTATGAATATTATGGTATGCCAAGTAATGCGTGTACCCTCCTTGTGTCGGGTGCCAGTGTCGCCAAACATCAATCAGATCATAACGCACTAGCGCGTTTTCCATAGCCCTCGCTGATGCTGATATGCGTCTCTAAGGTCCTCCTGATCTATCCAAGGCAGGGTCTCAAACAAAATTGAAATCACCTCCCCATATCAGTCGTCCACCCGCTAGGGACCCCACTGTGTCAACTAATTGTCTGTAAAAGTCTGGGTGATCATGGTTCGGGCCATAGACATTAACCAGAATTAGTTCTAGGCCTTTCCCTTTACATCTAGTGATCACAAATCTACCCGCTGTATCCGCTAACAGCTGTTCCATTTGAAGGGAGCTTTTAGGATTCACCCATGTCATTACTCCTCTAGCATGAGTGGTAAAGCCTGATGCATGGGTGTTGCCTAGTAATCCCCTAGTGCACAGTCTAGCACTGTTGCGTGGGAGGTGAGTTTCTTGCAGCAATGCAATGTCGATATCATGTCTGGTCAAGTATCTTAATATTTTACGAACCTTTCTGTGATCATTGAGACCACGAGCATTCCAAGTTAGTGCACTAACAGTGTCAGGACTAGCAGTTCTGTTGAGATTTTCTTCAGCTATCATAGGGTTGGTGTATGTAAGAGTGTCCGTCCAGTGTGTACATCAATCACAGATTCACATTTCCTTATCTGTACCATATCCAGCAATGTGAGTCTCAGACCCTTCCCACCCCCCACCCACCCACGCCCAGCCATGCCCAACCTTGCCGTGGTGGTGTCCCCTCATAATCCCTCTTGTTCGCATATCAAAGACACATCAAACAATACTAGATGCTAAAAGAAAAAATAGAACTCAAAGTGTGGAGCACACACGTGGGTGGATATTGCCTGCTCGTGCAACTGACAATCTACTATGAGAAAGTCGCCGGTTCCCGCCCGTCATCCTAGTTAACATTAGCGTAAAGCGTATTAAACTTTGGCAATATCTCTTCCTCCCCCCCACACAAGGCAAGGAACATTTATAACAGATCCCCCTATATCACCATCCTGTTTCTGTTATATAACAAATAAACCTGATCAACCAATCAGTACATCCTTTGCTGAAACCTAAAGCAGTCTGACTTTGTATCATGCGACAACCCTATTCATCCTCTGGCCGCCCCCCAAAAAGTTCCCATCTTATCTGGCAGGAGGTAGGGGTCTCTCATCAGTCTTGTTCGTCCAAATCTCCTCCCATGGCTCCCTCCATTATGGCGCGTTCCGGACTCTGCCAATGTTCTATTGCCCAATCCTTCAGGGCTTTTTGTAGTGCTTTGGGATCTGTGAAAATCTTCGAGTGCCCCAGTCAATTAACCCGCAGCCTCACCAGGTATAGCATGGCGTAGTCCAACTGGTGGGCCCGTAGTTGTTTTTTGAGGGGTGCAAATCTTTTGCGGGCTTCTTGCACACGAGCGGTGAAATCCGGGCTGAGCGAAATCTCTTAGCCTTCATACTGCAAATGTTGTTTCTCTCTTGCGAGTCGCAGAGCTGTGTCTCGATCCCTATAATTTAGAAGCTTCGCAATGATAGGGCGTGGGAGAGCTCCCGGGGGCAGTCGGGAGCCCAGCGCACGATGAGCCCTTTCTACCACAAACATATGTGAGAATTGTTCCGGGCCAAACAATGTATGCAATAGTTTCTCCACAAATAGTTCCATATTGCCTACACGAGTGGATTCTGGCAAACCCTTGATGCGTATGTTGCATCTCCGAGAACGGGCCTCAAGATCCTCCGCTTTGTCCTGAAGAGTCTGGAGCGCTGTGTTCATCCACTTCTGTGTGGTGTCCAGTTCCATCTGCGATTCTTCGACTTCCGTGACTCTACGCTCCGCTATGTCAGTTAGTTCCGCCTACTTGTCCATCCGTTCGGACATTCTGTCCATTCGGTCAGCTAGGGAGTCCAGTTTGGAGTCAATGGCAGATAAACTTGTTTAAAGGCTGGTTTGCATGTTAGTGAGCAATGTACGCATGTCCCTTCAGGCTGCTCTCTGCTGTCTTCCGTCGCCGCCTGTGCGTCCTTCGTGGTTTCTGCACCGGGCTGGCTATTCTTCTGTTGTTCAAACGTGAGCCGCGGTTGGGTTCGGTCTACCCTCCCCATTGTGGCGAGCTGATGCGATCAATCGCGTAAAGTGTTATAGGGTAGCAGGGGAAGTACAATAGTTCCCACTTCAGGTGTGTTACCAGAATAACAGGGGGGCCTTTGCTCAAGGAGCATCCAGTCAGCAGGACAGTTTGCCCCTCTTCTGTGGATGATAGTACCTGGTGGGGCGATCAAGGTCAGCCCGGTGCTCAACAGTCCAGCGCCGCGTCTCAGCAGCACCCACTGCGCTTGGCTTGATCGCCGAGGTTGCAAATTCCCCACTGCTCGTACTCACTGCGGATTAGTACTGTCAATATGGTAGCTGCTGCTGAGTCCGCCAGCCCGTGGGCAGAATGAGGTGCATGTAGGGGGTCTCAGCCCCTCCTGAGGCAGGAGAAAGCACTCTTCGTATATTTCACCAAACCAGAGTTAGGTCGGGCGCCACGCAGGCCACAGTGTCTTTATAGGCCTAGCGCCGACAACTCCGGCGACACTCCTGCCTCTGATTTCCCGGTCCCAGAAACAGAGGTGGCACAGGCGCTACTCACTGGCGGCATGGGGCGCAAGCCATCAGCCACCAACTCTTTGCACCATGAGCACTATGAGCGTCTCCAGAAGTGCGGCGGGTCTCTACTTCGCCATTGGGCGTGCACCGCCCAGCCGGCCCAGCTCGTCCCTGGCGGTATGGATATCCCCAGGGGGGCACCGCGATGTTCGCTGGCTGCATATGGATATCCCAAGGGGGGCACCGCGGTGTTCGTCAGCTGCTCGGCTAAGCGCTCTCACCTGTCCCTGACGAGTCTTCGCAGGACAACGGCCGCAGGTCCGGCGCTCTGGCCTCCCAGTTTCTGGTCTGCAGTCGTGGGCGGGCTCTCCCTGCTTATATCGTCCCCGGTCTTCAGGCCCGGTCTCTGGCCCCGGTCGCGTCGTTGTCGGATCTATAGTTTCCGGGCTGCCTCGTGAGCGAAAAACCGCACCGAGTGTGTGAGGGTACCTCCCGACCTTCGGGGAGTCACGATTACAGCATTAAGCGGCACTTAAACGCAGGATTCATGACGAATTAATGGATGACGGACGGAGCTCAGAGCCTAAGCGGCCATCTTAGCTGCAGGCAAGCTCCGCCCTCCAAACAGCCAAAACAATTACCACCATTTTTTATTGCTACATGGAAAATTGAAATAACTAAGTCTTTTTTATACTGGGGGGTACTTTTTAACAGTGAAGGGACCTGGACAAATATGATTGAGAACAGATGTAACGCACTAGAAAAGAACACTGTTGCCATATGCTCATTCATAAACAAAACTGGGTACAAAGCCACTGGAACCAATTAAAACAATTTATGGCGCTAAAGCTATCGCTTCAGCCAAATATAGAGCAGGGATTTGGGGCATATCCAAAACTGAGCTATTACAACAGAAAGAAGATAGTTTCTTTAAAAAGCTATTATCTCTCCTGAAAGGTTGCTCAAACTACATCATGCACCAAGAGTTGAATGTCCCATTTATATCCGATTTAATCTTTATAGCTCCGGTCCTGCTCTGGCACTCAATCTGGACTAGAGATACAGTGGAACTCACTCAAAATATTATCAGCGATTGTTTATCCCTTGACAAGGTGTTTCAGGTTCCCTGGTTGCGTGATGTAAAGGCTACACTGTTAAAGTTGGGCTTAGAGGCCCTATTCACAGAACCCCTTCTTACCTGTAACGGTATCTCAAAAGTGGCAATTAAATCTTGCTCTAAAGAGCATAGGGAGAATGAAAGATATGCCTCAAATTGTAACAAAACCATGGTGGCATTATATCTGGGCCTCCCGTTTGTCCCTGGGGAAGCAAATTCATATCCGACATCCGGGAAAAATGCCTGACATCGATTTGTACCCCTGAGATTTAGATTAAATCTTATTTCATGCATGCTGACCTTTCCATCAGGGACATACTCAATAAACAAACTTTAAGTTTGCCCCTGTGATGGCACATCTATTCAATCTAACCTACATTTTATATAATGCACTCCTTCTCGCAGCAACTTCTCCTGTGCGCACAAATGGAGTACGGACCACGGTTGCGTGCAGCTCAGATTTTATTCAGCTCCTGTAAAGCACAACACAATCAGCATGACGCGTTTCGATCCCCACCGGGATCTTGATTATATATATATCATGTAAAAATAATATTGCTAAAATTACAATTACAGGTTTCAAAATATGCATTGAGAGCTGACTATACACCAGTTGTCCAATTTTACAAACGTTTTTTGTTTTTTTTGCATTGTGGATCTAGACGCACCTCCCAACCTCACGCCCTCCGCACAGAATCCCGGACAGAGGGCTAGTTTCTGCTTGCAATGGCAAAACATGCCTTCTGATAACTACACCTCTTCATATAAATGATGATGAGGAAAAGATTAAATGATGAAGATGGCAAACGCTGAACATTAGTAAAAAAAAGTATTCCCATGTGCTAGCAGGATAATGCCTCACTGAAAACCCAAGTATATCTTTATCATCACCACGACCTGTAGCTAAGGTTAGTACTCAAGATGTAGAGTAGGATCCAAAAAATGCTGTCTCGGTACACCTGCAGCAAAGATTGTTGTTGCACATGTTCATATAATTCTTCAGTTTTTCTTACACAGATCATTGCCCCACCTGAGCGCAAGTACTCAGTCTGGATTGGTGGCTCCATCCTGGCCTCCCTGTCCACCTTCCAGCAGAAGTGGATCAGCAAGCAGGAGTATGATGAGTTCGGCCCTTCCATCGTCCACCGTAAATGCTTCTAAGTGGACTCTCCACAATGTCGCAGAATAAACATCAAAGCAACCACAGACAAGGCTTTTTTTATTTTTATACCTTGCATTTTTAAACCCTTAGTCGAGCATTAGAAGAATGACATGATGGTACTCTACTCTTGTAAAGAGTTTCTCCATATATAATACATGCAGGATCTATTGAACAACAATTCCATTCCAAACGAAAGATTACTTCATACCAGTGTTCCTAGGTTTAGAATGCCTTTTGAACCATGATAAAAGACATCAGAGGTTCCTATTGGCTGTGAATGTGGTTGTAAATGCATATCGTTCCGGTTTAATAAATCCCTGTTCACATTTACACAAATAGTTTAGTATGTGTAGCCTAAAATGCATTTTTCCTAAATGTAGAAACTGCACTATGGGTTCTTGAAAGGACTGTATCCCCCAATATCCATGATAGATTCATTCTGAAAAAAGATGTGAGGCATTATTTTTGCAAAAAAGACATTTAAACCAGATAAGATAAATGTACATACTATAAACAAGTGAGATCTTGTGTGGATATTTCCAATTTACAAGTCTCGAAGAACTATTTGATAGAAGTGTGCAAAGTTGCTATTCACAGAACATGAATACATTTTGCAAAGTTACCGATTTGTTGTGCACTACAAGATAATTGTCACTGCAAGACAAAATAATTTTACATTAATCAGACCCAGCCATGATGGAAGCGGTTGGCAGATTTTTGTTTCAGTGTAGATTTAACTTTTCCAAAAGAAACTGTCAAAAGTCACGATTGTCATGCAAAAACGTGGCATAGTACTTCGTAAAAGTACAGATAAACTAACACACCTAAATGTCTTTGTTGGGAGTTAAAATATGATCCGGCTGTTTTCAAATATTTTAATGCTTGTACTGGTACCCCACTACACTCCGTTCTATTCCACTCCACGCTGTGCAACTCCAATCCACGCTCCTCAAGGGTAATTGTATTTATATAGCGCATACTACCCCTGACGAGGCACTGAAGGACTTTGCGGCATCCCACTCCGCTCAATGCCACACAGTGCAACTCCACTCAATGCCACTCCATTTCACGCCATTCAATGCCATTCCACTCTACACCACACAATGTCACTCAGCTCCGCTCCACTCCACACAATGTCACTCCACTCCATGCTTTGGAGTGCCACTCCATTCCATACCACAGAATGGCCCTCTCCTTAACACCACACAACGCCACTTCACTTCACGCCACACAATGCCACTGGAACTGCAAATACACTTGTAGTAGTTAGATGTAAAGTGGATGTTAGGGGGTAAAGAGGACTAAAATGGAGTGAAATGTCAAAAGTAGGTACTACATGTGATGTGCGAGGTCAGTGCTGGGATGTTAAAGGGCTGAGAAAACGGCATCAAGGAGTGGAGTATGCTGAGGAAAGAGGGAGCAGTGGAATGCAGGGAAGCTGGTAAGAGGGTAAGTAAAGATGTTATGGGGAAGGTGGGATATGGGCGAGGGGAGGGGCAAAAGTTAGTGAAGGGGAAGAAAAATGTTGAACGGGTGGGTGAGGGGAATAGTGAGCAGGTAGAGAGCTGGGTGAAAAGAGGTTAGAGCGGAAGTTAAGGGTTTGGAGTTGTTAGAGCAGATTTGCGGGGAATAGATGTAATCCTCACGGTGGGATCAGGGTGAAGGGGCGACCTATGAGCATCAGTTAGGCTAGAGGAAGTTAACAGGGAAATCGTGGGAGTGATGTCAAAGCCCTACAGGAGGAGGTAGGTGAGTTAAAAGAGGAGGAGAGTGGCTAGCATGGCGAGGAAGGATATGAATAGAAGGCTGAGGAGGTGGTTTGGGGGTAGCAATAGTAAATTGAGTTCATGATAGTTGGATAGTAGGGCAAGAGCAGAGCAGACCATTTAGGGTGAAGCATACGATTATTTGAGATGGCGGGTAAGAGACATAGATTGGGGTAGAGGCTAAGTTCATGTTCGGAAGAGAAAATAATGCTAATATGGGTGAGGAAGGTCAGCACTTGTGTGCAGAGAAGTACATTTAGATAGACAAAGAAAAAGAAAAAGCGGTGCAGAGTGAGTTAAGTGTTGGGGATGGTAATTAGAGGAAGAGAGGGTAATGAGGCGATAAGATTTAAGGTGGGGTTAGGGCATGTGCTATGCAAGATACTAAATGAGTAGGATGGGAGAATGAGTAAGAGGCAAGGTTTTTTGTGAAGGAGAGGGAAGAACTGGAATGGGAGCTGGAATGTAGGGATGAGATGCAGAACTTTTCTCTGGTGTGGGATATCATCGAGATGGATCAGAGACTGTCAGAAATAAATTATCATCAGAAAACCAGAGAGGCATATTTACAGACTACTGGATGCTGTGGCACACCACCAATAGTTATGAGTCTCTGCAGTACCCTAAAGGTGTTGGAAGTACTTCAGACAGGGGAATCCAGAAAGCACAAGGGATTGGAGAGCTATTGAAAACACTTAAAAGTTAAGTAACCCACAGAAAGACATAGCTTACAGAATCCACCAGTGAATTAAGTAATTAAATCCACAAGGCATTGTTAGACCCACTAGAAAATGCAGCTTCCAAAGCCATCAGACAATTATAGTTTCATGAAAGTGGAGTCCATCTAGAAATCGATCAAGAAGATGAAACCCACAAAGAAGGCATGTGGTTCTAAATCACTAGTGGTTAAAAAAGTGTAAAGGATTCAGCTAAAAGTGCAATAGGGGCAACCTTAAAAACCACCACACAAAACATCAGATAGGACTAGTAGAGTGCTGATAGTCTATGGAGATAGAGGAGAGAAGGAACAGATGCCATCCACCCAAAGGTATGGCTTCCAAAACCCACCATGAATTGAATTTTGAAGTCTACAGTAACCACACTGAAGAAGTGTAATCGTAACCCACTGCAGTACTGAGCTTCGAAAACCACCGTGGAATAACCATTTAATGATGGATTTAAGAGCCTATGGAGTCCACCTACAAGAGGTGGTTACAAAGGCTGTCCGCTACACTCAGCTAGTCTGTGTGCAAAGGGAAGAGGGTAGAAACATGTACAAAACAGAAGAGCACATATACAATATCAATATCAAACATTAAAACACTAAATGAAAGTAAATGCTATATCTTAGATAATATGAAATGCTGTCACAACCCTGGTAATAAAGGGTAGGACTATTCTCTACATCACAGTGTCTTAATGGAAACTAATGTAAATCACACAAATGTGCTTGAGGAAAATTTTTCACCAGTACAGAAGCTCACATGCAGGTCCTCGGAGGCGCCCTGTATATGAATTAAACAAGATATTTGAGAAGCTGTCTCGCCAACAACTTGTTGTGGCATGCTTCATCATCTGCAACTCCCACATCAAAGTAGGACAGTGCCACTGTGGTGGACTCAACCATGAAGGGAGCTCTTAGATATTATGTTAGACAGGACAAATTACAGGGTCAAGCTATAAAGATTAAAAATATCTAAGGATACACCCAAACGTTTCGTATTATTCAAGGGTACCCTTGATATATACTTGAAAGAATAGTTACTAACGTGTAGTTCAATTGTAACTACAATGGATCACGTAACCATCCATAACTGCCAACATGTTTTGATTTATATCTAAACCTGTACAGGTCAATGGTCTTCTTCAGTGCTAAGGAACTCCCTGCCTAACTAATTCGTAAATTTCATGCGATTAAGATGAGGCATAAGGCTCTCATTCTTGTCTACTGCTGTACAACGTGAACTCCTGCAAATAAAAAAATCCATGCAAAGTAAATGAATCAAAGGCAACAAAGTCATCGTAAAAACGTTTCATCTATTTTAAACGGTACTAACATGTTCACTGAAGAGGACATGTACCCCAAGAAATATACTTATCACAATATAATAACCCCACTCGTGGGAACTGCAATCACTATAAAAGTGTGTGTTAAATGTGGGTCAATGTTAACTCTAAAAGATAAAACACAATGTTGTTACATGCATGTGCCAAAACCTTATTCTTACTATTATAAAATTCAGAACGTACCAGACTTGAGAAAGCTCGAAGCATCATTGTCAAGACAGGGAAACCTCCCCTGTGGTCACATACTGAAAATATTTTTTAAAAGTCTAGGCGACAGAAAATATTGAGGAACACTTTTCTTCTACAGATGTTCAACCAGGCCCAAAAAAATATATATAAATTGTTTTGCTATTTATATCCCAATTTGGGTGGAGTGGTCTCCAAGCTTGGACTACATAATGATGTGTTTTTCTATGTAATGCGCTCGGCATGTAATGTAAGGGCGTATACATGGATACACCATATATATTTCCATTTCTCAAAATGAAGTTTCTGGGTTATTCCACCTCAAAACATCAACAAGTGCCTTGACATTGCATTCATAACTTTTATAAGTTCTTCCAGCTCACGTATGTGAGCCATAGTCTAATTGTCCAGAATGGACTGGAAAGGTATCATGCAAATGGACAAGAACAACACAGAATACTGTCAGAAACATTTCTCAGCAATAATTGTAGATTTGCAGAATAAGAAAAAGTAAAGTGGGCACCCCCTATTTGTAGAGTTTGAAGTCATAGACTTTGGAATATGCTACACCTTAAGTTCTTTTCTCTTACCCCTGAGCCACTGCTGTGACTCGGCCACCCATACTTGGTGTCCTAATTTTGTTAACATATCCAGCAAGAAGCCTCCTATGCGGATATAACCCAGCTGAAAAAACGGGAGGGAAGAGGTAGGGTCAAGCCGATCCGCCTGATGAGTCTCCTTCTGCCATGCAGTAGATGCTGGTCTCCACACGGAAGCAGTATTTGGGGGCGGGTTCCCTGCTCAACGCATACGTCCATATGCATCAGAACGTCCCTGTAAGCATCATGGGAATTGAATTTCGCCTACTCAAAGGTACATGAGCAGTGCGAGATAACGGAATCATTACTTGCCTTAATTCCCTTGGCTTTTACATGCTAACCATTCTGGACTGTCATTTTTTCTATATAAAACAAACATTTTAGTACAAGGCACAACGTGCACCGGGTTAACAAAAAACATAACCCGAGATGAAATACAGAGGAGAAAAAAGATGTACACCTATATATTATTTAGACTTGTTACATAATACAGAGGACTGCATTGTACATCCAGTCCACATGCAATATTCATATAATAAAGTTAAATCATATTTCTTTGATATTAAAAGGCATCTGTGTGTAGGTACCTTCTGCAGGAATTAAGTGCTCTAAGCAGGATCTTGTGCAATATCTAGGAACAAGTTTGAGAAGTTCTATCGTATGCTGATATTAAATATTCAAATGGTAGTCTAAATTTGTTAATCCAGTTGTTTCCACTGGACTTCATCGTTGAGGCCTCTGGTTTAAGTACAGAGACCGTAAATCCACCTTTGTTCAGCACATAGGAGTTTCTTGTCAATGTTAATGGTACTTGATGGCATCTGTTCGATAACTGTCCATACTAGATTGTCTTCAGAATGTTTATTCTCCAGGTAATGACACATTAGTTGTGTGGTCACGTTTTCCTGTGAGGTCATCTACCCATACTGTAAACCAGACCTTATCAACTAAAAAAAGTCAGAAAGAATAGCTAAATCTTCTAACAGTTCCTTCTCTTCTGAATCAGATTACAGTGACACTGATTACATTGCACCTAGGGCTAGAGAAAAACAATATAGAAGGGAACAACACTTTCAACGCTCCCCCCTCCATACCAACAGCCGTTCCTTGGATGGAATTCCTTCCCTGGCCATCCACAACCACCACCCTTTGGACACTTTCCATGGTTTCAAACCCCTGCTCTTTTTTGATGCAGAGGCGGCAGGAAAGGAAGAGGAGAGATCAATGAGTCCAGAGTGGAGGACAACGCTAGCAGAGATATTTCCAAAGGTTTGATGCAAGGTCTTTTATGATAATTAGCCAAATATCGAAAAAAATATCAATACATGTCTAAAGAGAAAATCCTATTTCATCCCCCCCCCCCCCCCCCCAAGTTGGTACTATGCTATGTAAGGTTTTGGCATTCGAACAGCAGGTGGTTAAGGAAGTTGACAATTTAAAGAATACACGCGGGTATTTCACAACATCACCACAGGAGAACAGCAAGCATTATCTGAGTTGTCAGAGGGACAACCATTGTAATTAAACCAGAGGATATATACAGACAAGAATGCCTAAGACTTCTGAGGGATACAAGTAATTATAAAAGATTACACAGGGACCCCACAAAGGACATTATGAAAAATATCACATTTATGGTACATCAGTCCAAAGAGAATAACTGGATCTCAAAACAGGAAGCTGATTTTTGTTTGAGACACACTCATGGGTAACTTACTTATGCATCTTTCCTAAAGTTCACCAAGGAAACGTCCCGCCACCCGATTGTGTCAGGGATTGGCTCAACGTTGAAACCTTTGTCAAAATTCGCTGACCAGTTTTTAAGACCTCTAGTGACAACTATGCTGTCATGCGTAAAGGACACAAAGGACATCTTTAATATCCTTGAAGGTGTCACATTTAATCATCACTCTCAACTTCTAATAATGATGGACGTTGAAGCCCTTTACGCCAGTATCCCACCAGAAGAATCCTTAAAGGTACTAAAAGGGTTACTGTCTGAAACTGAGTGGATCTCGATTACCCCAGCAGATTTTGTCCTAGACTGTGCACAAATGTCCCTAAGCAGGAATTACTTCTAATTTGAAAATGTATACCTACAGATCCGTGAGACTTCGATGGGCAGTAACTTTGCCCCTAGTATAGCCTGCCTCTATGTACACAAATTTAAGAGAGAAAAAAGAAATTATAATTATATATATATTCACTGAAAAAACCATAGGTTTCAGGGGCGTTATAGTTAGCTGGGCATTTCCCTCATACAAAACCCTAGAAATTCCCCTGTAATAGTTAGTTCAGCTAACTATAACTCGCGCCCCCACAATGCACTGCTGATGACGTCACATATTACATCACTCATGACATGGTCAGTGACATCACTGATGACATTACTGATGACATCTGAAATTACATCACTGATGACATCACGGATGACGTCATCCAGTGAGTGTGTGTTTCTGTAAATTTTAAATATGTTTAATATATATATAGGGAAAAACCTATGGAAGAATGAGTGGGTGTATAAGTGTGTGAATGGATGATTTAGTAGGTGCGTGACTGACTGTATAAGTGAGTCATTAAACGTATCTTACTGCAGACTAGTGACTAAACTGTGTGAATGTTTGTATCTGTCTGTCTGTTGGTGTGCGGCTGCATGGTTTTGTGAATAGCTATATGAGTGTCTCTATGAGTTATTGATTGGTTGTCTGAGTATCTGTTTGGGTGCCTGAGTGTTTGTGTGGGTGGGGTGTGTGTGACTGTGCATACATGTGTGAGTGGGTGATTCTATGGGTGCATGGTTTTAAGAGTGCATCTGTGATGGACTGTATGGTTGGGTGAGTGTATGTATGGGTGTGGTAGTGATTTAATGTATATCTCAGTGGTACATGTGTGAGTAACTACATATGTGAAAGGCAGTATATATGTGTGTAAGAGTATATAAGTGGGTATATGTGAGAGTGTGTGATTGTGAGAGTGGCTGTATGGATGAGTGTGTGCTTGTATCAGTGATTGTATAAGAGTGTAAGAATGAGGTACTATTTTTATGAGTAAGTGAACTTGTGTGTGTATAACTGCATAGGTGAGTAAATGGGAGTGTGATTAATTATTTGCATGACTGACTAGGTGTGAGAGTACCTCTATGGATGATTGGTGGTGTGTGAGTGTCTATGTAGGTGTATAAATGCATATGATAGTCCTGTACTGAGTGACTGTAAGTATGAGTGACTGTACAGGTGAGTGAGTGGATGTGTGTGTAGATCTAAGAGTCAATGAGTGGGTATGTAGTTATTGGTTTTGGAGTATCTATGGTTTTGAGAATGGAAGTCTGAAATTTTGATTGAGTATATCAAAGGGTGTGAGAAGATGCACTAATTTATCACATGGATGACGTCATCAGTGATGTCATCAGTGATATCATTTCAGATGTCATCAGTGATGTCACCAGTGATGTCACTGACCGTGTCATGAGTGATGTAATATGTGACGTCATCAGCAGTGCATTGCGGGGGCGCGAGTTATAGTTAGCTGAACTAACTATAACAGGGGAATTTCTAGGGTTTTGTATGAGGGAAGTGTCCAGCTAACTATAACGCCCCTGAAACCTATGGTTTTTTCAGTGAATTTCTAAGGTTTTTTAAATGCCAATTCCTAACTATAACGCCCCTGAAACCTATGGTTTTTTCAGTGAATTTCAAAGGTTTTTTAAATGCTAATTCCTAACTATATCAGGCCTGAAACCTATGTTTTTTTTCAGTGAATTTCAAAGGTTTTCTAAATGACAATTTTGAATGTATTAATTGTTATACTGATTTTTTTGATACTGATTTACTACATTTTTTAAACTTTATTTTTAGATATATTTTTTTTAATTACATTATACATTACAATACAAAATATACTTTCTCAGAATGAATTACTTTAGTTTGAATACTTGGCAAATAGGCAACAGACTTTTAAGTACAGTAGTTACAGTTGTTGCAATGGGCAACACAATTTCAAACACAAAGCAACATTGAGCTCAATGTGAATTTCTAGTTAAATGCAATTAGTTACTTTATGGATTACTTTTCTAACCACAAGACTGGATCCTGGATTCAGTCCTTGGACATCTCCTGTAAACAGTTGAGTAAAAGCGCTTTGGTTACAGTAGTGATTTTTAAGGAATATTATTGTATTTTAAAAGTTGACACTTAAAAACTTTTTCCCATAGAATCACCAATGTTATCCTATGGCAGAAAATTCACTTAGCAGGTAAGTAGTGTTATCGTTACTTTTTCTTACTCAGTGGTGGATCCTGGATCCAGCACTGGCCAACCTCCTGTAAACAGTTGAAAGAATGTGTTTAAGTCATACAGACGATTTTTTAGGAATATTTTTAGTTTGTGAAAATAGACACTTAAAAACTTTTCTGGTGAAAACCACACAATGGATTCCTATGGAAGGAAATACAAGTTACTGGTAAATACGCTTAGAATTGCTTTTCAGGGTCAGTGCTGATGATGCAGCCCTGGGTTCTCTCCTGATAACAGGTGAGTAAATCGGAATTCGTAGTTCGGCAGATTTTAGAGGAATATTTGTACGTTTCAAAAATGGACACTTAGAAAATGTTCTGGTGAAAACCGCACAATGGATTCCTAGGGAAGGAAATACAAGTTACTGGTAAGTATGCTTAGAATTACTTTTCAGGGTCAGTGCTGGGCTCAAAGATGCAGCCCTGGGTTCTCCCCTGATAACAGGTGAGTAAATCGGAATTCGTAGTTCGGCTGATTTTAGAGGAATATTTGTACGTTTCAAAAATGGACACTTAGAAAATGTTCTGGTGAAAACCACTCAATGGATTCCAATGGAAGGAAATACAAGTTACTGGTAAGTACGCTTAGAATTACTTTTCAGGGTCAGTGCTGGGCTAAAAGATGCAGCACTGGGTTCTCTCCTGATTACAGGTGAGTATACGGAATTCGTAGTTCGGCTGATTTTAGAGGAATATTTGTACAATGGTGAAGGAAGGGGGAGGGGCCTGAGGTGACGTGTGCAAACACGCCCTGTTGCGCGTTTTAAGTTGGGGAATTAATGCCTCTTCAATCTTGAGGTCCCCTGGGGGCCAACTAGCCCACCAGGTACCTCCAGTATGCGCCAGGGAGCTGCATTGCAGAGAGGTATTCAGAGGCCACGCCCCTTTTTACAACACTCTGCAACACAGCTCCGTGGCGCTTACTGGAGGTACCTGGTGGGCTAGTTGGTCCTCAGGGACCCTCAGGATTGAAGAGGAATTAATTCCCCAACTTAAAAAGCGCCACAGTGCGTGTTTGCACAGATCTCACCTCAGGCCCCGCCCCCTACCTTCACCACTGTGCAAACGCGCCCCGTGGGGTGTTTTAAGTTGGGGGATTAAGTCCCCTTGAATCCTGAGGTACCCTGGCGGCCAACTAGCCCACCAGGTACCTCCAGTATGCGCCAGGTAGCTGCCTTGCTGAGAGGTCTTCAGAGGCCACACCCCTTTTTACAACACTCTGCAACGCAGCTCCGTGGCGCTTAGTGGAGGTACCTGGTGGGCTATTTGTCCCCTAGGGGACCTCTGGATTGAAGAGGAATGAATTCCCCAACTTAAAACACGCCACAGTATCACCTCAGGCCCCGCCCCCTACCTTCACCACTGTGCAAACGCGCCCCGTGGCACGTTTTAAGTTGGGAGATTAAGTCCCCTTAAATCCTGAGGTCCCCTAGGGGACAAATAGCCCACCAGGTACCTCCACTAAGCGCCACGGAGCTGCGTTGCAGAGTGTTGTTAAAAAAAAATTGGGGCCTTGGGGGTCCTTGTGGGACCCCCTGAGTAGGCCTAGGGGGTCAGGGTGTTTCTACCCTGCCCCCTTGTTGCGTTTTGCGTCTTTGTTTTTGTGCTTTCTTGTTCTACCAAGGCACAAGATGGCTGCCAACACTTCCTGATTCAGAGTGTTGGCAGCCAATTAGCATTCAGCTCGTACTCGGGAGGGTTCGGGGAGGGTTCGTGGATGATCCGCGGATCCTCCGTGGCCATAGATATCACTAACTTTTTTACCTTCATTTTCTCAGGAACTACTGAACAGATTCACACCATTTATGCAAAAGGCACAAGTCTGAACTGAGGACTACCTTTTTGCCAAATTTTTTGTCATTCCGTTCAGCGGTTCGGGCTGTAGCTGCGACTCCAGATCCTATGGGAAATTGCATGGGGAAAACGCGTTTTGGGACCCCCCTTTTTTCCCGGCCCCCGCTTGACGAATCACCGCAAAACTTTCAGGGTAGGAGCAGAGCGGAGCTGGCCAAAAGTTTGGAAAATTTTGCGAAGATTCATCAATCGGCGCCAAAGATATTCCCAATAGAATGTTGCGGATTTCCTATGGAAAATAGGTCCCAACTATAACTATCTACTGGCGACCGCCAGTAGATAATATATATATACATACACATATATATGTATATACATATGAAACCATGCTCGATTTGTGTTACCACTTATGGGATCCATTTCAATAATATACAAAGAACAGTCAATAGGCATTGGCGTGTTTTATCACAAACATCACTAAATTTTGACATATAGATGTTTTCCTTTAAACAGGGTGGATCTCTAAAATACATATTGGTCTATACATGACCCAAAAGATTCAATACCCAGAACACAATAGCAGCACATGGAATCTTTTACCAGTTACAGGTCATGCACCGTATAGCCGATGTAATGTCAGCAGGTACACAAAAAGAATAAAACAACTTGATTTAGGAATGCGTTTCCCCTGGATACAGAAGACGTTTACCAAATGTGACTCTACTCACGTAACGTACATGATCACATGCCCATTTGGCTTAAATACATTGGGGTGATGACTCACAAAGTTAAGATCTGAATTAATGAACATAGGAGAACTATACGGTCTTCGGTAATATGTAACAAGTCTGTATAATATATAGGTGTTCATCTTTTTTTCTTCTCTGTATTTCATCTCGGGTTATGGTTTTGTTAGCCCCGGTTAAGTTTTGCCTTGTACTAAAAACTTTGTTATATATATGAAAAAAGACCAGAACTGTTAACAGGTAAAAGCCGAGGGAATCAAGGCAAGTGACGATTCGCTTAGCTCGCATTGCTCATGTACCTTTGAGTAGGCAAACTTCAATTCCCATGATTCTTAGAGTGATGTTCTGATGTATACGCACATATGTGTCAAGCAGGAAAGCCACCTTCTAGTACCACTTTTTTGTGGCGGAAGGGGGTTTATCAGGTGGATCGGCTTGACACTACCATTTAACTAAGTAAGTGGTCTCGGTTTTGCTATTCCCTCCTGTTTTTGCGGATGGGTGGGATCCACATAGAAGGTCTCTTGCTAAATATATAAACAAATTTAGGCACCAAGTATAGGTTGCCGGGTTAGAACAGTGGCTTGGGGCTAAGAGAAAAGAGCTTAAGGTGTAGCATATTCCAAAGTCTATGACCTCAACCTCTACAAATAGGGGGTGCACACTTTGTTTTTTCTTATCCTGCAAATCTATGATAATTGCTGAGAAATTTTTCAGACAGTATTCTGTGTTGTTTTTGTCCATTTGCAAGATACCTTTCCCTTTAATTCAGGACAATCAGACTATGGCTCACACACTTGAGGTGGAACAACTTATAAAAGTTATGAATCTGATGGCAAAACACCTGTTCACTGATTTGAGGTGGAATAACCCCAAAAAATATTTTTGAAAAATGGAAGTATATTCTGTGGATCCCTGCATATGCCCTTACACTACACGCTTCTCGCATTACTTAGAAAGATGCATCATTAAGTAGTCCCAGCTTGGAGACCACCCCAGCCGCATCAGGATAAAAATTGGAAAAAATTTAAATATGTTTTTTTCGCCTGGGCGAACCTCAGTAGAAGAAAAGTGTCTCTCAATATTTTCCAATGCATATATTTGTTTCAAAATGTTGTCAGTGTGTGACTACAGCAGAGATCCCCCCTATCTTGACCATGATGCCTTGAGCTTTCTCATGTTTGATAAGTTCGGAGTTTTAGAATAGTAAGAATAAGGTTTTGGCACATGCATGAAACAACACTTTGTTTTATCTTTTAGAGTTAATGTTCACGCACAATCAACACACACTTTTATAGCGATTGCAGTGCCCAAGAGTGGGGTGAGTATATTGTGACAAGCATATTACTTGGGGTACATGGCATCTTCAGTGAATGTGTTAGTACTGTTTAAAATAGATTAATCGTTTCTAGCAATGTCTTTGTTGACCTTGAGTTATTTACTTTGCATGGATGTTCTTATTAGCAGATGCCAGTGGCGTCACTAGGGGGGTGCGGACCGCACCGGGTGACACCATCACATAGGGTGACACCCGGTGACAGTGGGTACAGGGGACTCGGCGGTAGGGGCAGAGCGAAGTGCGGAGGTACGGGGCACTACACTTCTCGCACACGCGTTCAGTGATCACGACTCTTTCCTTGTTTGCAGCTGAAAAAATAGTGAGGAAAATCTACACTAAAAGTATTTTTGCAATGCGGTAAAGATAAAATTACTTGTTTAATTGTAGGAGTTGTATAGCATACCGTCAATACATGGACAACTGCAGGAGCGCGCGCTGCGCCATGTATTTAGCTCATCTTCCTACGGATTTACTCTTTACGCATGCGCAGTCTGTAGACCTCCACCCTCACTTTCTCTTTTAGTTATTTGTGATTTGCGGGGTCGAAAAGCGGACAAAAGGAAGTCATTGTGGTGGGCGTAGGCAGCCGGGGCCTGAGGCTTCACATACGGAGCTCCTGCAATGCCGAGGACCGGCTGTGGTGGTTGCACTGTGAAAGGCGCGATGTGAGTGCACTTTTCAGCCGCTTGCAGTTTAGCTTTTACAGGTTGCTTATTGCGTATGTAAAGTTGCTTTGTGCTTTACCTCTGTATGTAGATTGTGATAAATATATAATAAACTATCAGGCAGTTCCGGTGCAAAGATTACACAAAATGATTAGGGCGTACATTACAAAAACTCGCATCATGGAATAATATTTCCTTGCAAGACCGGCAAAAGTAGCAAACAGGCTCGGGATTGGTCTGTAGAGCAATCTGGCAGTGCCCGACGAGCTGATCTAACAGATGAGTGAGTGTGTGGGGCATTTTTGGACTGTTTTTGGGCCTGTTTTAGGTTCTTTTAGGCCGGCCGCTGTGAGTTAGCACATTGTCTTCACCAAGCACAGATGTAGGCTATGGAACGGCAGTGTGCAAACAGCTTCTCGGAGCTTGACATAGACAACGCTGGTTAAAAGGACGGGCTGGTGCGGCTTGCCTTCTTTCTCCATGTACGCTTGTGATGTGTTTTCGATCTTCATTTAAGGAATGTTGAAAGTAAAATGTTCAGTAGGCATAACAAGTACAAGCTGCAGGAGTGACGTCTGTTTTATTGAATGTTATTGTGTTTTTTAATGCCATTAGAGACTCGTTTTATTGCGGCGTGCAAAAGTGTTGTATTGTGAGTCATTCGACATGCAGATGGAGAGGGGCTGTGATCTCTAAGAGACATGGCCATTGTTTTGAACAAAAACTGTGGGGGGGGGAGAATTCCTGGGTCCGAGAGCTCTCATTGGCCAGTGGACTTCAGAAGCTTGAAAGAGCCCTGGGCATGCCTTTGCATGCGGCACGAGGGAGTGTGGCAGTATCCATAGCTGACACTGCGACCCCGACCCCTGCAGAGCCCCACTCTTCGCTGGCTGCCCGGCTGAAATTAGCAGCTGGGTGGCAGGCGAGCTCACGGCAGCGCATACAACTGTTAAATCGGCTTCTGCTATTTGTCACAGTTATACCACTGAGAGTGGACAAGGATTAGGCGCACAGTTTCGCCTAATTAACCTAGTTAGGAGCCTCTACCTTTCTGAAGCAGTTGCTTGCATCCTGCGTTGGTGTATGTGCACAATAATGATAAACAAGACAGACAATGGTTAATTTTCCAACGTAACATATTAGTATATCTTTTGACAGTAGTGCTCATGTTTTAGGTACAATAGGGTGCGCGGAGGCTGCATTAGGGCACCATAGCCAGCGTATTCTTAGTTATATATAAGATTATAGCTCAAAAAAGGACTCCATACGGATATTTGTTGGAAGTATGAATTTTGTTGCTTGTTAAATAAACACATCTTCGGGTTAACTTACAGGCGACCAGAGAGGCATTTAACAACGAGATGACCTAAACTGACTGCCCACTTGATTTGATAACCACCAACCAGGAATTGTTTAGCACCTGGTGTTATCTTTTTAGAATTTTTTAGAGTTCACCCCGCATCAGGACCCCATGATCAAGGAAAGTCTAGCTCCCACACAAAACAAGTAGCCTCAGGCCAGCCCCAGTGTTCAGGATTTCAGCTGTCCCGCAGATGTGGGAGATGATGCTGCTTTCATACCAACGTCCTGATGTAGACACTGTTCAGATTATGCCATGTAGCCCCATCAGTACATATTATCATATCGCTCTGTAAGCCCACCAAATCTCCTGTGATGCTTACCTCTGCCCAGTACTCCCCACCACTCCTGTACTATCACTTCTATTACCTGCAAGCCACCTATTCGTTACACTTCTTTTTCAAAAGAGATGCACTGAAGCCGGCGACGATGCTCACCCTCTTTTGCACTCTGACAAGTGTAGGTTAACCTTCAAGGCTTGTCCACCACTATTCATACTGAAATTCACCTCCAGTCTTGCGGGCAGGCCTATGAAGCAGTACACCCTAGAACAGTGACCCTGTCACTGAGATCACAGGACCCTTGAGAAGGGCCAGCTCTAGGGCGCTGCAACCGGTGTGGCCACACCAGGTGCTCACTTTAGGTGGAGGCATGATTTTTGCAAGTATATTATGCTTTTAAAAGCGCTTGCTGCCTCCTTCCTGGCCTCCAGTAATTTTCGATAACAATAAAAATGTCATGATGACTCTGGTGATTAATGTTCTTCCTAGAGAGAGATCTGAACTTTGTCTAATGGAAGATTTGACTCATGGAAAGGTAGCTCAGAGGGTTAATGTACCTGCTGCAAAGAACATGTACCATGCAGATCACAAAGTGCAGATAATGTAAATAGGCCAGTGGGCTACTGCTTTTGTCAGAGATCCTTTTGTTACTTGCAGTTTATAAGTTAAAATCCTAACATAGAACAGTGAGCTATTAACTGCCATCTACTCCGCAGCAACACAAGTCACATGTTTTATTAACTTTTGATACGTTTGAGCTACAAACAATTTATTAGTTGAAATGGTCAGATCATGCTGCAGATCTTGCATTATGAAGCAAATATGTCAGAGCCATTATTATTTAGAAAATATTTGCAAACTAGGATTTTTAGCCATTCATGTTTGAACTGCTGTTTTGGAAAAAGGACAAGTGCTGATGACAGAAACTCCATGGCTCGGAGACAAATGGCTTGTGCTTCCACATTTTATCGTATTTGGGGACATTCTGTGATTAGAAGCATATCCCACTTTGTGAATACATTTTACTGTCAATAACTCTTTATAACCTTAAATAATCATGTGTATCCAATGGTTGATAAAACTGGGCAGTGAAACCAAACAAATACAAAAAATTGGGATGTTTGCGCATTCTGGCCACGCCTCTGGCTCTGCCCACTGATCCAATCCTTGGGTTATTCCCGCCCTCTGATTCTCCGCCCACAGTTACCCTACTTTTTTCCCCCCACTTCGACCACTGATATATCGTGTTGCTGGATAGTGGGAACACCACACCAGTACAAAGTACCATACCTATGATATGATAAATTCCAATAAACTGTTGACTAGCAGGTAGCCCACTGTACAACCTGATTAATGAGTCATTATCACACTATTGTTAACAGGCACATTTTGTAAATATAGGACCTACATTTACAAACGTTACTAAGGATTCTGTATGGTCCCGTTATTTGCCAACTGTGTCCACTGGCGGACTCGGGCGGAGGAGGTCCATGCGGTAAGTCGTGAGGGGGTGACACCATGAGTTACCCGCACCGGGTGACACCAACCCTAGTGACGCCACTGGGTGACACCATGAGTTACCCGCACCGGGTGACACCAACCCTAGTGACGCCACTGGAAGATGCTCACGTTGTACAGAAGTAGACAAGTAAAAAAGCCTTATGCCTCATCTTGATTGCATGACATTTACGCACTAGTTAGGCAAGAAGTTCCTTGGCCCTGAAGCAGACTGTTGACCTGTACAGGCTTACAGGTCAGTCAAAACAGGTTGACAGCTCTGTGTGGATAGGTGATTAGTTGCAGTCACCACTGAACCACACATTAACTATTATTTTAAATATAGCAAGGGTACCCTTGAATAAAATAAATCTTTTGGGTAACCCTTAGATACTTCTAACCTTTATATCAGGACCCCTGCATTTTGTCCTATCCAATATAATATCTAAGAACTCCCTTTATGGTTGAGTTCACTGAAGTGGAACGGTCCGATTTCTGTATGGGGGGCCGCTGATGATGAAGCATGCCACCAGAAGTTGTGAGTGAGGCGACCCCTCAAATATCTTGTTTGATTCCTAAATAGGGCACCTCCGGGAACCAGCATGTGAGCTTCAGTATTGGTAGAGAACTTTACTCAAGCACTTTTTTGTGATGTATATTTAATTAGGAGGATGTGCTTTGTAATTTTATGTCCTCCATCTCTCTTGTTGTGTTTAGATTAATGGAAACTAAACCTAAATATTTTGATTTTATGACTTGAAGGAGGCTAATCCTTCTTGTTGAGGTGAGTGTCTAAGAGGACTCTTTCCATGCCAAGAATACAATTTCACAAGATATGATAGGTGAGAGCATTACAAGGGCTGAGTCATACATTGAAATCCAAGCCACTCAGGATAGATGTTGATAGACACAATCTTGTGCTATACTTGGGTCTCCAAATCAAGGTTCAAAAAATACTTTATTTGGATAGCATTGTATCCATAAAAGCACAGCACAACAGTAAACAGATTTAAAAGAAAATACAAAGAGAGTCATGATAAAAACCATTAAAACCATTGGTGACAAGCAATATACAATAGACTTCAAATTCATAGGGATCATTAAAAGATAAAGCTCAAGGATTAGACATCATTCGGCATTCACAAACTGCAATTCTCAAGAAAGTGCCTGTGCGAAAGACCAGCTCTTCATCATCCAGGGTGAGTAGCTTCAAATAGGCGTTTTCCAGACTAATGGGCATATGCTTTTTAAAATACGGAGTTAAAAGCCACTTGATATACTTTAAATAATAATTGCAGAAGAACAAAAAATTTAAAATAGATTGGCCACTCTGACCGTCACACGGACAGGGTGTATGATCAAGGTCAGAGTGGTGGCCAAGAGGAAAACATAATACAAATTTAATAGTGCCTGCCCTTAAATGAAACAAAAGGCTCCTCTCCAAATGGCTCATGGGCAGAGTAATATAGTTAGCTAGCGGGTGTACAGAATTTTCAATAGCCATGTAGCTGTGAACAAGTGATTTTTTGGATTCCTTTTCTATCCTTTCTGCTCTATATAATGAATAAAGCGCACTTCTAAGCTCATTTTTGTTTGTGGTCGTTGCTGTGCTGGGATCGAAAAAGATTCTTCCCTGGTTAACACCACATAGGCTCTGATACACCCCTGACAGCCATGGTATGTCCTTCCCTTACACACAACCCATGCAATCACTAATAATCTCTCTTGTTAGGGATGCGGCTGGGTTTCTCCAAACCGATAACCAAAAAAGGGCAAGGCAGGCCCTGATAAAATCCTCAATAAAATGTAGGTTGTGTTCCCTATGGCAAGTATATTGTGGTGATGAGATTTGGGAAGCCTAACAACTTCCTGCAAAATCTGTTCTCTTCCTGTTGGATGCAGGTACTCTTGTCAAAGCCCAAAACCTCAGCTGCTGTTGGCACGCACAATTATTTTTTAAATGGCTTAAATGGCACCTGTTTTTTTGGGGCGAGGGAGACTAATAATCGAGTTGATGGCCTTGGAGAACTTGCTCCTGGAGTGAACCATATGCTCAGTCCAGGAGCCGTTCGCAGCAAAGACCACCCCAAGATAAGGAAAAGTACTGGTGCTCATCAGCTGCTGATTACCCACTGATATTGAGCTAAGTTGACGTTTCTTGGGACCACACGACATTATAAAAGACTTTTTAAAATTAGTGCATAGGTCCAAGCTGTCCATATGGTTAACAAAACCCTGCACTAATGTGCACAATGAATTCGGAGCGCGACCCATAAGGACCGCATCGTCTGCATAAAGTAATACAGGGAGTGATTTTCCGTTAATTTTTGGAATGTCTTGAGTTAATGTTTTTAATGTTTTATTCAGTACATTAATATAAATAATAAAAAGTAGGGGGACCAGGACACAGCTCTGTCTGACCCCCCTGCCTACGTCATCCAGTCCATAGGTCAGGAGGATAGACCAGAGCTTTGACCTGTTAACAAGGTCAAAAGCAGAGATCAGATCCATGAAGGGCAAATAGACTGGAGATGCCCCTGTAATGGTGTATTTGCCCACAATTAAGTTGAGATTAAGGCATTGTTCATTAGTGCCCACCTTACTTCTGAAGCCTAGTTGACAGGGATCTAAAATTCCATTTTCCTCAGACGGTTCTAAAATCTTGTTATACAGGACACTACCTAAAAAAATTTAAGTGGTCTCGAAATCATTTAGATGTAAAGACATCATCTAAAAAGAACATTTATGCTAAGTCTAGTAATAACAATAGATAAACTTGTTTTCTATGTGGACAGCTCTCCAGGTTGTACATGACAACATTGTTGACACCTCTGGTGCCCTTATGCTAGTGTCCCAGGGAGAAGGCTCTCAAGTTTAGCAATCGTAAGATTGAAAGGTTGAAAACTCAGCCATACTGGGAAATTAAAGAGAGTCAGAAACCTCACAAGCTCCAGGAAGAAGTTAATAAAGCAAGATCAGCCATAAAAACTGAATCTGCCTATGTAAGAATGGGTTAAATAGTTCATGGTCTATTGGAACACTTAACTCGTGGAGCGTCTTAGGAGATGGTGGAAAAACAAAAGAATATCAGTGACTATGTTTTGGGTAACAAAGAGACTATAGTTAAGTTTCTATTAATCCTTGTTGCTGGGTATTTTGTTGTTCAGTTGTTTATTGGGAGGATGATAAAGAGTTGCCTTGGGCTGGACCTCTATCCAAAAATGCAGGTAGTGGATAATGTTATCTCCATTGTGAACCCACTGAACCCAATCCATACGAACTAAGAGGATGCACACCTAATAGAGGGCCACAAAATGGGTGCATGTTAGTCCTGATACTGGGTGGCCACCTAACCACAGGTCATCCTAGACATGTCCTAGGCATTTTATCCAGTCCTGGGCTTTCACGTGCCGGCTATAAGCATTCTGGGTGTTGTGGTCTTCATTTGCTTACATTAAACTAATTATACTAACACACTTGATTGCGGTGATTGCATGCTAAAGGTCCAAGACTGGAAGCAGTTGAGTGAAGCTGCTAGCCAGTTTCAGTGTTGAAGAAACCCTGCCTAAAGATTATCCCTATTATGTCAACCTGGTTAAAAAGTGCAGTTGCCCCCCTACCCCCCCCCCCCCCCAAACAATATCTATCCAGCCTTGCCAAGTGCCACGCATCACGCATTACCCGAACACATTTTGAGGCAAATCACCACATTAAAAATAATTATCACACATTTATAGTGCCTGTTAACTTGTCAAGGAGCTGGCAAAGTGACAGGTGCGCAGCCAGCACTTGTTTGTTTACATGTAATGTGACACAAGTAATGTGAGCCGGGCCCAGAGATGAGGTGACCCTAGCTTTCTTCTATTCATGCCAGGTGCTCCTCTTGGTTAGATTTCGTCTGGCTACCACATCCTCGGTGCTGCTGTACTTGGGTCATGCTCTCTTTCTTTGCAGGATTTAATTAATGGGTGGCGTCGTGCGACCCAAGGCAACATAACAGTAGGAACATTTCCGCACCCAAGCAACCACGTGTACTGGATACACAGCCTGCCCCTCAGAGGCACATTGCATTAAGCCAGGTTTTTAATATAAAGGAGTGCCGCACCCAAGACTCGTGACCAGAGCTCTGCTGTGTACTTTCGCCAGAGTCAGCTAAACTGTCAGAGCAGGGCACACAGTGGCAGTCTGACCGGCACACCCAGTCTTAAGTAGGAAATACCCAGCTCACCCCCATTTGTGCACCCGGGCCCTGCTGAAAGTCGGTGGGAGGAAAGGCAGCGACATTTAAGTAAATCATGGCCTGAGTCAAGTTGTTCTTCTTCTACAGCAAGAAGTCACGTATGACGCAAGTAATGGGGGAAGAAGAAGCAAAGACAGACAGGCTACCGAGATTCCGAATTCAGATATACACTGAAGTAACAGCACGAAACACGAGACTGTTTGTTTATTTAAGTTTAATATCAGAGTATGAGTCACTGCAGTGCATGCACCTCCAGTGGTCCCGTGCCAAACTCAACCCTGCTAGTCTCATGACAAATTATGCACATAACTTTTTTATTCTTGCTTTGTGTCCCAAACTTCAATGAGTCCTCCCTGTGTCTGACATGCATGGTAGGAAGGAAAAATGTATTTTGTACTTTTGTATGTCCGATTCTATATGACACTTAAATTTTACTTGCTGCTGCTTGTTTTAGCAGACTGTTGACTTCTCCATTTATTTTAGGCTCCCCCTTCTCTTCGTATTCTGGCGGACTGGGGGTGGTGTGTTGTTGGACGAGGTCCCTGCTTCCAAAACTCTATTTTCATACAGGTTTGTATCAGTGGAGCCCCGCCAAGTGCCAAGTGCGTTAGTCTAACGCATCAGGGGTTAGACTAACGCATTTCAGTGTGGTGGTCAACATCACCACAATAAAATGCAAACTCACGCATTACAGCGCCTCTTCAGCTGTAAAGCGCCAGAGCCCTGCAGTATAACAATTAGCAGTGTCTGAGCGAAGCTGGCAGCACTAGTCTGCGCTGCTTTCGGCTTTGGGGTAGACACAACTGCTCACCTTATCCATATCCTTCCCAGTAGCTTCACACGTTTTCTCTTGATTATAGGACACCAAGCCTGGCGCCTGATATTTACTCACGGCTAGCTACCGCAACGTGTGCCACAAACCGCTTTCAACTTTTCTGGTAAAGATCATTTAGCTTGCGCAACGACCGGTTCGCTCTTTAGTTTCACAGGCGTTATACCTCACGGCCTCTATCATCTGACATAACCTTTTCTTTCATTCGATCTCACGAATTGTTTGTCACTCGCCCTTCACTAAGGTATTTTTTCTCTTCCTTTTATCTATCCATTATTCTCCTATAAGCCAGCAATGCGCACACGGCCTTAAGCACCCGGTTACTCAGATCATGTCACTACACTAATTATCCTTTGGTCTGTCGTTGCCCACATTATCTAATGCCGGTTTCTCTCATTTCTTCCTCCTTTTTTCCCGCATTTTCCCTCCTTATTTTTCCTTTACATGTGACCATGTGTCAAATAATTTGTGTAAATGTACTTAGACATGCATAATTCGAATGTCTAAAATTGTTCGTACACAGGCGTGTAAATAATTAATGTCCTGAAGATGATCCCATGATTTTGCCCCAGGGATTGAAACGTCGTCGACACCCTGTATACCAAATGCATAAACATTGTGGATTGTAGTGTGCAATGGTATTCTCATGCGATTCAAGTCTGTTACCTTGTATGATTTGCAGACACTTTCCCCTTGCCTGAAAAAAACCCTTCCCCTATTCTTGTTGTTTGTCTATGGTTGTGAGTTGGACGCAGGTTGTGTCCTACTTGAATTTGTACTTGATTTCCCTTTTATGCATTTATTTAATCATTAAAATCCTGTCTGGCTGGGCAAAGAACATATAGTCTATCTTGCATATGATTACTGTTTGCTCCAATTTCGTAAACTGTCTAGGGACCATTGTCTTTAGAAATTGCCTACACACCCAAGGTCCCTGACTTATTGCCTCTTGGGTTCCCTTGTTGTCCAAAAAAGGAAATACATACTAACATTACGTTGAAGACCTTATCTTGAGGAAACCAGCAAGGTTTCACGTGAAGTCTTTCCTACCTGCTTGGTCAAAATGTGTAATCCTGGGAAAACCCTTTGCGTCATTGAAGCTTCTGGTCTCACCTCTAAACAAGAGACTAATTTATGGGGATTCAGTTTGCTGTGTGTGCTTTCCTTGAGAATCGCCGTGCAGTGTTGTAAGACACCTCTTAAGTTAGCACGTTTTATTTTTGATTTATGGAAAGTTGTAGGTGGATTTAAAATGGTGTTGAATACAGTATCACCGCACTACATCATGATAGTTATATTGCATTAAAAATCTTTCATCCACTACCTGGACCTTAACTCTACATCGCTGTAGGTGAATATATGTACATATAATAAATATAAATTTACTGGCTCAAGTACTGGAGGCAATATTTTTGTAGGTCACTATTAATGACCTCAGAAAGTCGTAATACGACAGAACCACGAACAAGCCTCTTCGTTAATCATTTTGTACAGTGCTAACCAACCAGAGCTGGACACCCAAGCTGCCCTTCGCTGAACCCCTAAAGTATAGAACGAGTCCTAAAAACGTAGATGTGCGAATAAGTAGCACAGACAACGTGTAACGATGCCACTTCGTCATAGTAAGGGCTTACCTCCTTTGCACACATAGCTCAGGTAAAATCTTTGCAATGCATGTTCTATAGACAAGCAACATAATCACAATGAATATTGATATATAAGCTACATGCTGAGATCTCTGCGTTTTGTGAGCATTTTATTTGTGATCTGAATATACCTCCCTGTTGTCTGAACACTATACAAAACAACAATAAACTAGATTAACACAAAAGGAGATGTATAAAGAAAATGTCAAGGTTATTTTACCTATTTTAAGTCAGATGAATATTTTTTTAAATAGTAAGATTTAGTTGACATTAGAGATGATTCAAAGTTATAACATTTGAAAACAAAGGGAAAGTCAGTTTAATTTGTGCCTTTAAACGAGTCCTTTCCCAGTAAGTAAAGCAGGCACTCTGTGTTGCATGTTTGGATGTGTAGGTGATGAGGGTCCTAAGGGTGAGAAATGGCTTCCCGTTTAAGCCTTGTGTCTCCAACCCTCTCCTGCCCCTTTGGTATGCTGAGATCTCCATTTCACACCTTGTGTTTCTAGACAAACAGTGTTAAATCCTGAGCGAAGCTGAAGCTCTTAATTTAGATTACCGGTGGGCCTCAAGCTTCACAATCCCTTACAAGCTGCACATATGCTCTAGTGGCACACTGTTGCACCACTCTGCTGGTGTCATCCCACGTGGAAGGGGTTAATGATATGCCATGTCATTGCTAGTGTATTGTTGTGTGGTATGTGTAACACCAGAGGGGTTTCAGTCTTGCGTTAATAAGGTTGTCCATTACCCGGACTCTTTTGTGTAGTCTGGTCTTTGTGTTGTATGTGGGAAAGCAACAACCTTATATCTCTGGTCTTTGACTCCGCTGGTTGCAAGAAAGTGTGGTACAGGGATGTCTAAAAAGTCCTATTTTATTTGTAGAGAGAATTCTTGCCATCTGTCATCTGACTCATAGGGGTCTTTTACATATTGCAAACCTAGCTAGAGGGTCAAAGGGTTCCCCAAAAGTCCAGATTCACAAGGAGTGCAGTAATCCAGCTGGTAACACAAGCAGAACCTACATAGAGGTGTGCAAAGCTGCAAAGTGTGGCTCTTTGGAACTTTACATACTCTTTTTCAATCTCACAAGCTTTACAAAGTGCAAACAGTGTGAAGAAAAACAAGCATTGGCATAGCCAATAGGTCTCGCTTTTGGGACCTTATAAGTATTTAGTTATGCATCACAATATCATTGGTGCAACAACATCAACTGTTGCATGGCTAAACACTTATAAGGTCCCAAAGGCGAGACCTATTGGCTATGCCAATGGTTGTTCTATAAGTGCACCAGTTCCTCTTTGTGGCTTTGTGGAGTGCTTCCTTAATTCTACGCATTAGCCTGGCTTCGAGCTCCTGCCTGCGGGGATATTCCTTTCAGATTTCGGCACCGCTTTTTAGCTTTCATTAGCGTGTGCTTTCAGTTAAGCGCCCGTCCTGGTATATGCGTCTGGATCTCCCTGCTTGATGCGTGTCCTCCTTCTGCCAGTGACTTCCCGGCTCTAAGCCCCACTTTGAGATGACTTCCCTTCATAGGAGAATCCTCCTTCAAGGTAGAAATTAACTCTTTCGTTCCCCCTTTTCATAGCTTCTCCTTTTCTCTTCGTTTTTTTTCCAGGGCACTAGTTATATGAAGATGAGAAATTTCAGAAGATGATTTGAAATTCTTCATTAAGGATTTGATGTAACAAGCAGTATATGTATCTATGTTTAATGTTTTTAAGTCTCTTGAGGCTTTCATCTAAAAAATGTTGCACAGATCTGCTGATGTTCCTTCTAAAAAAGGAAAGAAACATGTGGCAACTAGCTCTGTGTCGTCTAAAGGCGTTGCGCTATTTACTGGTCCTCCCACCTGAAAGGTTTCTTTTTCGGGGCTACCCTCTTCTCCCCTAAATATTGTTAGTTTACAGGACTCTGATAATGATGATGTCATCAACGACGATGGGCCTAATTTGAATGTATTTTCTGACCTTTCTGACGGGCCTCGAGAAAAAAGGTGCAAAGTTTCTCCTTCTGATGGTGGTGTTTCTCACTCAGTGTCCAATGATCTGGTAGATCATTTAAGTGAACCTATGTTCGACCCTACATTAATCCACTACCCCATTCCACTGAGCAGTTCCCTTCAGAACATGTTTCTGATTATGTCTTCTTCCAATTGAATCATGCCCTGGATAAATCCTCCAGAAATAAACTTAAATCTGAATACTCTCGCCCTTCCTTTCCCAATAAAGTGACAGATACACCTGTCATTGACCCCAATATGTTGCTATTTTTCACTAAGTTTGGCAAGGACCCCAAGAAGGGGGCTGATAGGGCCTGGTCAAACTGCCAGGACAGAATTTTGGATCTAGATGGTCCTTTACCCACAATTTTGGATTTAGCCAAGAAGGCAAAAATGGAGAGTGAACAGGTGGACCCAGATATCCTTTCTAATTTGGCTCAGCGGGCTATTTGTATGTTGGGTATTACCACTGCATATATCTCACAGAAGACACAGAAAAGCCATCTACTTAAATTGACCCTAGTTGAGTACCCTGGCATCTAATGAAGAGGGTCCTCAAACCAATGGGCTTCTTTTGGCGACTCCTTCATCAAGGAAATGGCAAAGTATGAATCCACCTTCGCTACCATTGACAAAACCCTCTCTGAAATAGATATTTTCTTCTTGGGTTTTTGACAGGGTCAACAAAGGAAGGAGTCTCTCTGCCTGACATTATCCCTCAAGAGGTCTATCCCCCACAAAAGCTCCTACTATCAAGGCTCCCAAGACTATTATCAAGACTACAAGCCTACCTTCTACCCCAGATGCTTCTGTGGATTCTGGAACAGGGGTTATCAAAACAAAGGAGAGCAGTGCTCAAGTAAGACTTGTCAATTCTAGCCTTCCTCCCATAGGAGGAAGACTGACTCTGTGTCTAAATACTTGGTTGTCTCTCACATCAGATCTCTGTGAAATTCAAACCATTCAGGGCTATCACATAGATCTTTATCAGCTTTCAGTGCAACTTCATCTACCCACTCTTCTTCGTTTTTCACAGGAGCAATTCCTTCTAGTTCAAGATGATGTGTAGTAATTTCTTTAGAAATAGGCTATCCAGGGGGGGCGTGGCTAGCAGCCGAAGAAAATGGCCGCAGCCTAGGGAGTGTCCGTCGCCTGCCTACCTTCCCTGCAGATCCGCACATTAATCCGATGGCGTTTCGCACCTTCAAGCAGTGTACGAGGTGTCGGAAGGACCCGTGAATCAAGTGCTCCTGGTCCAGATCCGGTGGGTTGCTCCCCGGGGTAACGGCACCGAGCAATAGCAGTGTGGCCCACTCCAGCAGCTCAAGCCGGGGACTGAACTTAGACCGGAGCCGACGGTGGTGGTCACGGCAGCCCGGCAGACACAGCGGGTGGAGCGTAACATCGGGGCTGAAGACGGCGGCCCGGCCAGACTCAGATGCTGTATCCGCCAGACGAAGTGAGGCGGTGAAGACTAAATCGCATGGCGAAGAAGGGCAGCGGTAACTGTGCTCCGGAGCACGGCCGGTGCTTGCAGCGGGCCGGAACCGGCTGACAGATTGATGACCCCAGAGCACAACAACGAGATGGAAGCGGCTTCGGTGAGCACCCTGCTGCGTGGGCGCGTGTTGGCGGATGATTAGCGGCACGCCGTAACAAGGGGTTGGGGGCAGCCGGGAGTGGCGCAACCCGCCTGGGGCACAAAGAGGCAACCCTGGAAGACTGGGCAGAGTGAACGCTGATACGCCATAGACCCACTTCCTCACTGATATTGTGGATTGCGTCACCCACCGGGCGAATGTTAAATCTGGAGCTGTGGTGAGAAGTTAAGGGCAGTGACACCCGCTACTGATCAAACCACGGGGGGCACTCCGCAGCACGCAGGCACAGTTGTATTCAGTGTGCGTCAGATGCGCCGGCCCAATATAGATGGTATAATAAGGGGTGGCCCCAGTAAATATACAAAGTCAAAAAATGAATAAACGTAATTTTGCAACAGTGTTATTTAATCACACTGAACACAAGTTTCAATTGAGAAGACATTGAAAGACTTTTGCAAGTGCCCAGCTGGAAAAGGAGAAAAGGAATAAGGAAAAGTTGGTGATTTGGGTGAGAGTAGTGGGGTACCTGAAGTTAGAGTATAGTGCGTGTCATAATTTTACTATCCAATTGGCATGTCATTTGAGCCAAGAGATTAAACAATTTCAATGATTAGTACAATATATCACATAGCCATGTACGGAAAGCAACAAATCACAGTACAACAAGTACTGTTGATAATACTGGCAATAATGAAGTCTCGACATTTCGACCCCTGATTGAGTGTAGGTCCTTGTGATCCTTACTACCGGGGTCTTCCGCAGGACTACGGTGAGTGTGGGAGGGTGGGGCACCTATAAGTAGAATACAGAAAAGATTTATCACTTCTAAATGCTATAAAAGAAAAGTATGTGACAATAAATGTACCAATCCCAATAGTTACCATAACTGATTGAAGGGGGACCTCACGAGAAATACAGGTGAGGGCGGGCGGGCTCAAAAGCTCCAAGTAGATGAGAGTGGAAGAGAGTGTGAAACACCGGCAAGAATTAAGGTGTCCATCAATAACACCTCATTAATGATAGGGTTGATGTATGTGGTACTGGTGAATTAATATACATCTCTTACTCAGTGGGTGAATCTAGTCTGAATTATCCCATCCAAATTGGTCATATCAATCCATAATTCTGTTTACATCCTAGGTAATGATCCACAACTTGAGTATTTCGAAGAGGGAACCCTGGTTGCCTCACACGGGTTGAGTCTAAAGTCATAAATGAAAGGGGGAATAGAAAACCATAATCACTGCTTAGGAAATGGACCCTGACATAACACAAGAACAAACTATCGCTAAGTTGTTAAAAACATGTAACCGGCTGGAGTAATAAATACCTGTGCGTTAAATCAGGAAAGGATCAAACCATTTGCAATCTGAAAACAAAGCATAAAAGAGCCATCAAAGGCCTACTCCCTGATAAAAAGACATTTAGTATCAAAAACGGTAAAAGGGTTAAATAACCCTGAATGGCTAGGCCAAACTCACCGCATTTACCGGCGGGACAATATAGATGAGCAGAAAAGGCGTCCATATTCCCAGCAATCCACCGTCATACACGCATAGCGGGCCTGCCATTTGCCACACAGTTTTACAGAAGAAACGGCAGGGAACGACGAGTCTCACAACCTTGACGGCCTGACAATCCCGTTGGGTTTTGGCCGTGGCCACGGGTGGCGCACAAATAAGGTGAAATGCCAGGGGTGGAAAACCCGAAAGGCTGCGTATGCTGCGATAGCGCATTGGCAGGCAGCGGTGAGTACCACCCCAGCACCGGAGCATAGCAGGCAAACGTGACCACAGCCATATTGGGGAGTAGAAGCCAAAGGGCCCTGAATCAAGCCAAACTCGAGAAGTATGCCTACACCAAGACACAGCCGGAGTTCACGGATCAGGGCACCCTACCCACGACAAGCTCTATGGCCACAGAGAAGCAAGAGGTCACGTTGCAGGACAGTATGACCACATTAAATAACATCTATGCTTCCCTTTTTCCAAGTATTGGGTCACTTTCAGCTGAACTCTCATTGATCCGGGCTGATTTCAATAAAATGTCCACCAGAGTGTCGGAGGTGGAGACCACTGCGACGACCGTCGTGAGCGATACGACTGGTCTCAAGAAATAAGTTCATCAGCTTGAGGCAGACAACAAACTGATGGCCGGCAACCTCGAAGATCAAGAAGGCCGCTCGAGGCGGAACAACATAAGGATCATAGGCATGCCTGAAAGGACAGGGGGCCCGGCCCTTGATCTATTTGTTGAAGACCTCATCACAAATAGCCTCCATGAGAGAGGTCTATCCAACTACTTTTCAGTGGAAAGGGCACACCTTGTCCCGGGGGGACAACCGAGACCGGGAGCACCGCCAAGACCCATCCTTACCCATCCTTTCAACTACTGAGACCGAGACGTAATATTACAAACTGCACGTACTGCCCCTCCACTGCGTCTTGATAACAGTACTATCACAATCTTCCCGGATTACACGGCGGCAGTCACGAAGCAGCGCCAAGGATTCCTCGATGTTAAAAAAATGCTTAGAGACCATGGACTCAAATACTCAATGCTGTTCCCAGCTAAACTGAGGGTCGAGGCCGAGGGGAAAGCATGGTTCTTTATAACGCCAGAGGAGGCTCGGGAGTGGCTGGAGGGGAGGCGCCGGGTCTCGAAGTCTGATCGAACTGGCAAAGGTAATGGCCAACGTGTGAGGGGTGACTCGTTGGAAGAATCAGGAGGGACAGGAGCAAGGGAAAGACTATCGCAAGCAAGCGAAGAAGAGTAAATACGACCATATTACGAAGGAACACTGACACTGGTGGACTAGCTGACCTTAAATGCAAGCCAATCTGTAAGGCCGGACTCAGAACTCTACCATCGAGTGGGAGGCACTGTGATGGATGTGTTTCTGATGGCGGTTATGGGTCCACAAGACACTTTTGAGATGATTTACCGTGAAACAGGGCTCCATCTCTATTGCACAGACCACTGAACGGGACAATGCCACTAAGGTACACTACAAAGTAAGGGGAGACTAAAAGGGGCTGCGGACGTCTCACCCCCTATTACGGTATTGGGGATGGGCACTAAGCACTCTGCGCAGTTGGGGAGGTGGGTAGTTCTAAATCCGTCATGCAGGGAGGAGGGAGGGAAGCAAGGGTCGGTTCATTGATTTGTGTTTTTTGTTGTTTATTTGTTAAATATGGGCAGCGGTTGGACACCATCATTTATGCATTGCGCCTCTGACACATTGCCAATACATTTCCAGTGATGAGCGTACGAGATATGGTATAAACAACAGTGCAGGTTCAGCAGGAGCCTGATCCACCATCACCTCCCGTGACACGAGTACCCCCCTATCGTTGCTCACATGGAATGTCCACAGGTTTGGCGATAAGATTAAGAGGGGGCTGGTTTTACAATAATTGAAGAGACATGCCCCGGCGGTGGCCTTGCTTCAGGAAACACACTTAGTGGACTCCTCCTGTAAAGCTATGGACCGGTGGTGATTCCAGATGGTGGTACATTCAGAGTTCACCTTGGGGTCGCGGGGGGTAGGGATTTTAGTGCCGAAACAATTCCCGCTTGTAATTGAACGGACATAGACGGATGAGCAGGGCCGATTCGCAGCCATCACATGCCAGTGGGAGGGTCGAGCCTATAACATAGTATCAATATATATTCCTCCAGCACTTCACTCAGAAGCCTTCCCAGCCCTTAGTGTCTTTTTGCTCTCTCTTCCGGAGGGAGAACTCTTGATTGGGGGGGGGTTTAATAGCATAGTCTGTGGCACTCTGGATCGCCAACCACCCAAAGACCAGGGTGGTGGGGCCTCCTGACTTATGGGGTTTCTTGAGGCGCTCAGACTCATAGATGCCTGGCGTTTCCGCCACCCCTTGGCTCGGCAGTTCACCTTTCATTCTGGGGTCTACAATAGCCTCTCACGGATAGACTATATTTTAATGTCAGCGGATAGTCTGAGGAACATAGTGGCCATCAATACTCTAACCAGGGGTATCTCGGATCATGCCCCAGTGATAATGACATACGCATGCAGGCGTGCGACTCGACGTCGTATTTACCCCATATATCCGGGATATCTACAGAACCCCAAAATCCTTAAAGATATCACCACCACAATGCAACACTATTTTCACGACAATGTACACACAGTTTCTTCCCCATTAACCCTCTGGGAGGCTTATAAGACAGTTATCCACGGCCAGGCCATCGCATCTATTGTAGGCCACAAAATTGAAAGGAGGAAGGAGATCAAGACCCTAGACCTAGAAGTGGCCCACACGGAGGAGCGCCACGCCCAATACCCAACGGGAGTGTCGGCCCAAGCTCTTCGTCTTAACCAACAGGAGTATAGGGGATACCTAGCGGAAACTATTAGGACCAAGCTGCAGGCGACACAGCATAAAATATATGAGGTCAGAGATAAGGCAGGGAAACTTTTGGCCAGGCTCGATAAGAGGGAGCATGCTAGTCTGTGGATCGCACAGCTACACACAGATAATAACAAAACCGTAACCGACCCCCAGGAAATAGTGAATAGATTAGCCAAACACTACCAACAGGTGTACACACCGACATCCTCGACGACGATCGAGGAAGCACAAGCCTTCCTTAAAGATATTAAAATGCCCACACTGATGCAGGAAGCGGCCTTGACGCTCGAAGCTGACCTCACCACGGATGAACTAATATTAGCTATGGGAGCGATACAGTCAGGGAAAGCGGTGGGGCCTAACGGCATACCCATTGAACTCTACAAAAAACACAGCTAATACTATCGCACCGCACCTTCTCAATATGTATGTGGCCAGTCTGGAGGAAGGGGAACTCCTGTGAGATCCGCGTACTGCCACCATTGTGACGATTCATAAACCAGGGAAGCCTGCCGAGGACTGTACCTCATATCGACCTATATCGTTAATTAATGCAGAGGCAAAAATTCTTGCTAAACTCCTGGCAGCTAGATTGACCCCATCTCACCGCCCTAATACACCCGGACCAATCCGGCTTCATGCTGAATAGGAGTACAGCCCTTAATCTGAGACGTCTACATGCCGTAAAGGCGTGTATACCATTTATTCAGGAAGCAGCTGTTATCCTCTCCCTAGACGCTCGTATGGCTTTTGATATGGTTGAGTGGCCCTTTCTCTTCGCAGTCCTGAAACATTTAGGGTTCGGCCCTACGTTTTGTGCCTGGGTGCACCTGCTGTACTCAAAGCCCCTAGCTCATGTAACAGTAAACGGCCACATATCAGAGGACTTTCCACTGGGGCGTGGAATGAGTCAGGGGTGCCCCCTCTCACCACTTCTGTTTGCCCTTGTTCTGGAGCCACTGGCCGCATGGATTAGGTGGGAACCGACTATCCAGGGACTCCATTGGGCAGGGGGTTGGGAGGACCGCATCTCCTTATATGCTGATGATGTGTTGTTGTAAATGGCATCTCCCAGACAATCCATCCTTGTGCTCCTGAATATCTGTGACTTATATGGTCAGGTTTCTGGATACACCATCAATTGAACCAAATAGATTCTGTATGTACTCCATTGTCCACCACCGCAACTACTGAGGGGATGTAATTTACAGATCGCAAAGGTTTTTTTAAAATATTTAAGGATCTATATCATGCTGCTGTCGGAAGACATTATCAACAAAAACCTCATGCCACTCCTGGAACGCCTCAAACGTGATGCGATACAATGGCAGTCCCTGCCGTTGACACTGCTCGGGAAAGTGGCTCTGTTTAAGATAATGGCGCTTCCCAGGTTCCTTTATGTCCTGGAGAATACCCAGTTTCTTGTTCTGCCAAGCTACTTTAAGGCGATAGCGGCGGAAGTCTCTAATTTACTCTCGCGGAACAAACCGACACGCATCGCCATGGATACATTAGTCAGGGGCTGGTACGATGGGGGCATAGCACTTCCAAATATACATATATATTATTGGGCGTTGCATTTAAAGGTACTTAATCAATGGATACACGCCCCGCAAATAGATCCCGCGTTTAGAGCGGACAGACATGGGTTGGGGGAGGGGGGCATAATTAGGGCACTATACACTAAAAAGCAGACTACCCCACTAATTGGACCCATGGCGCACACAGTCCAGGTTTGGTACATGGCCCATAAAATCTTCGTTGGAAAGGAGTTATAACCCAGCTCACCCCACTCTGGGAAGCACAATGACTAGGAAGACTCCAGAATAGTAAGGGTTCCCATCACTGGGACTCCATCGGGATATCTATGGTGGGTGATTTGTGGGTCAAGGGTGAGGTGGTTACCTTTGCCCACCTTCAGGAACAATATGAACTGGCGCCCTGTGAAATATTTAGATACACACAGATCAGGCATGCACTCATGGCAGCTATACCAACGGGTACCACACTTCCGGAGGCCTCTACCCTGGAGGATAGGTTATTTACAGATTACATGGACAAGAAGGCCACTTCTCTCACTTACCGCAAACTCATTAACAATCTACCAGATCTCATGACACCCCTACGTGTAACATGGTCTAACGAACTGGGGGACTTAGACAACACAGACTGGCAGGAGGCGCTTGCGTCCCTGCGCGAATTAGCGATATCCTCCAGACTAAGACTGGTGCAACTGAAGATACTATTTCGCATGTACTATACCAGAGTGACACTACACAGAATAGGGGGAGCTTTGCCTGAGGAACTGTGGGGCGGAGGGTACGTTTTACCATACAATATGGCAGTGCCCACAAAGAGTTCCCTACTGGGCAGCGGTTCTGAGAACCATTTCTCAAGTGGGTTGGTTTCTGTCCTGCCGGAGCCCAAAAGATGTCTGTTAAATATTTGGGAATCCACGGATCTCAATCATGCATCACAGGATTGGGCGACGCTTGGGATGATGTTTGCCAAACGTAATATAGCCAAATTCTGGGGATCACAGTCCTCTCCGACACTTCATGACTGGTGCAGAGACATGGATGGGGCCATGGTGGCAGAGAAGGTGACATATGTAAGCCGAGGGTGTCCCAAAAAAGTGGGAGAGAATATGGGGAGCCTGGAATAAGTATAGAGGGAACATTTGTACTCCGCCTCCGACTGCATCTGATACGCCTTCTGATTGAGGGAGGTGGGTGAGAAATGGTGACTTGTACCTTTCTGCCAAACTTATTGTAATGACTGTATTGTTGTTATGCTTACGTCAATGTGAGATGAGACGTGAAAAGCCTATAATGCTTCAGTCTGTAACCGCTTTATTTGCCCTGTCATTAATAAACAGAGTAAAAAAAAAAAAAGAATTAGGCTATCCAACAAACTTCTTTCAATCCTTCCAGTTTCCTCAGCACCATTCTTCTGGCTCTGAAAACTAACAAACAATTTCGGCCCGTCATCAATTTAAAGGCTTTCAACAATTTCGTAGTTTATCCTTACTTCAAAATAGAGACTATTCTCCATCTCAGGGACTCACTCCTTCAGAACGATTGGTTGGGGAGTCTGGATCTCCAGGACGCTTATTTGATGGTTCCAGTTCACTCATCTTACAGGAAGTATATCCAGTTAAAATGGGGGCCCTCTTTTTGCGTTTCAAAACTCTCCCTTTCTATCTCTCTTCAGACGCTTGGTGTTTATCCAAGACTCTCAAACTTGTGATAGCTTTCCTCCTGACTCAGGGAGTCAGGCTCATTGTTTACCTCAACGATTTTTTGCTGATGACACGAGACAAAACTTGTATTCCATCTCATTTACATCTGTGTCAAGATCTTCTCTCAAGACTCGGTTTTCTCATCAATTTTCCAAAATCCCAGCTTATTCCTTCTTTATGTCTGGAATTTTTGGGCTTCATTAAGACAGCTCCTTATCTATTCTCCAATCACCACAACTGAAGGTCAACTTAATTAAAAAAGAGATTTGCCATGCTCTAACTCACTGTTCCCTCAGATCAATGCCCGGTCAGTGGGACTGCTCTCCATTATCAGGCCTTACAGAGATTTAAGATTTGTCCTCTTTGCAAAGGTCTGGCTTACTCAGACCCTGTATGCCTCAATGCAGACTCCAGAGAAGAACTTCTCTGGTGGCTGAGTCATTTAAATGCCCAGAACAGGAGAACGGTTTTCTCTGCCACCCCCAGATCTTATCTTAGAATCAGATGCCAGTCAGACAGCATCGGGCGCAAGATGTGGTTAACTCTCGACTGGAGGGACACGGTCTCTTCAGGAGTCCTCATTGAACATCAATGTTTAGAGATGCTTGCAGGTTTCTTTGCCATACATTCCTTTATAAAGAGACAGGGCAAGATGTACTGTCCTTCTGCAGATGGACAACCTCTCGGCGGTCAGTTATATATTATCTTTGGGACACAAGATACAAACCCCTAGCAGTGCTAGCCAAGAGTCTATAGGAATTCTGCCTTCAAAGTACATCTCCATCAGGGCGGACTATCTTCCAACGAGCTAAATATGTTTGCGGATTAGTACTCGAGACAACTCCGAGATTCAAGAGATTGGCGTCTGTACCCTTCTGTGTTCAGTCAACTTTTTTCAATCTTTGACACCATGTTTATAGATCTCTTTGCTTCTTGCACAAATTCTCAGTTACCCTCCATTTTTAGTTGGAGCCCAGATCCTTTAGTGCTAGCCACTGATGCATTTCTCAAATCCTGGCCTCAGACTCTTCTCTATGCTTTTCCTCCATTTCTCTTCATTACATGTGTCCTAGCTCAAGCTCGCAGGGAGCGGTCTTCCTTAGTACTGATCACTCCCCTTTGGCAGGATCAGCCCTGGTACCCATTTCTTCTGGAACTAGCTTTGGACATTCCGGTACAGATCCTATCCTTCCCAACACTGTGTCTCAATCCTCAAGGGTTTCGTCACAACCTTATTTTAGAGGTCTCCCTTTCCCTCATAGCTTGGAGGATTTCGGGGCTTCCTGGAGAACCCCAATAATTTCAGAGGAGGCTATCCATCTTATCCAGCAGTCTTGGTCCCCAGGCACGGAAAGACTTAAAAAATCGGCTTGGTTAGCCTAGTGCAGCTGGTGTATGGATAGGGATTCAGATGCCCTTTCAGAAAATACTTTCTAGCTTCTTTAGCTTCCCAATGGAAAACATATCATACCATCAACACTTACAGGTAGGCAATTTCGGTGGAACACATCAGAGTGGACGGAAGACCTATTGGAGAGTAGCCTTTGGTATGATGTCAGTTAAAGGGAGTACTTTTTGCTAATCCTCCTCGTACCAAACAGAATATCATGTGGGATGTTAATTTTGTTTTGGATATATTTATTTCATGGCCAGACAATATGGAGCTCTCGCTCAAACATTTATCTGCTAAACTGACTATTCTATTGTGTTTGGTTTCTCTGAAATGTGTTTCTGATGTTAAAGCTCTTGAAGTGTCCTATTTTCACTACTCTGCCCTTGGTGTAGAAGTTAAGAAGGTTAAGAAGTCCACTAAGACCAATTTGATGTCTGTTCATTGCCTCTTTTTCCCTTCGCAACCAAAGTTATGTGTTGGAAATTGTCTAAAAGCATAAGTTTCATGAACTGCAGATCTGAGGTTGCGTTCCGCATCCCAATTGCTCATTTCCTTCCAGAAACCCCACAAACCGGTCTCATCTCCTACCCTGGCACGCTGGGTTAGGGGATTATGTCCTTAGCTGATATCAATACTGATTCTTTTGGTGTTCATTCAGCCAGAGGGGCTATGGCCTCTAGGGCTTTTGGGTAGGTGCGGAGTTGCAGGGCATTCTCAAATCTGAAGACTGGACAAACGTTAAAAGGTTCAGGATGTTTTACTTCAAACCAATTGCTCATCATTCTGAATCTGTAATTGCTACGCTTTGAATAAGAAGATTATGAGCCTCCGGTCTTGTAATAAAATTGAGATTTTACTAGCCTTGGTGTCTGAAAGGCTAGATTTTATTAAAGACATTGCAGCGAGTAGTATCCCACCACTGTTTTACTACCTTCCCTGTTTTTCTCCTGCAGTCCCAGTGCCTTCAATCAGTACTGCAACCTCAACCTAACTATGTGGGAGATCCTCTTCCTTCGGATTCTGTTTGGTGGATGCACTCTTATAAACCATCTTTCTGGATCTTTGTTTGTTTCTCAAGGATTTGGTGACTGTTCTGCTCCTTTTTGCTTTCGTTCTAGTGTGGCTCTCTGGAAATCATGTAGACTGACTCTTAGCAAGAAAATTTTATTTTTTGCTCACAGTCAAGATAATTATCACTCTGCTCCACGTTTGATTGGTGATTCTACTGTGATTTATTGGTGTCAGTTTTTGTCCCACAGTTTTCTAGGTAATGAAGTTTTTCTTCTTGGCTGCGGTTAAAATTAAAGCAAGAAAAGTAAGCATAATACTCAAAAGTAAATGGAGATACAAATACGAAGAGGAAGGGAAACAACATTGTAAAAAAGCACTGAGAAATTATCAATTTGCAATCCGGAGGGCAAAGTTAAAAGATTTTGCCGATAAGATCAGTCAATTCACACTTCCGGCCAAAGAAATCTTTTCCATTGTTAACTCCTTCATCAAACGCAATATCATAGGAGCAGGACCCTCCCCCTCTAAGGAATTACGCAAAATATTAGCCAACTATTTGTTAGAGAAAGTCCGACTACTCTACGACTCATTGGCAGGGTCAGCAAGCACATACACGATGGATAATGTACAAAACAAAATTAACAACATCATGAGCAGGAAGCCAGAGGTGTAACTTTATGCATTTCCGAATCTCACTCAGAAAATAGTAGTGGAAATTGAAACTACAATAAAGTCAGGCACGTCTCTGGACCACGCCCCATTAGAAATCATGCGGAAAGGGGGAGAGACAGTCAGAGAGGCCTTAACATCTATTTATGACCTATCCCTGGAGACCGGGTGGGTTCCTAATGCGTGGAAACATGCAATTATCCACTCTTTTAAAACAAGCATTGGCATAGCCAATAGGTCTCGCCTTTGGGACCTTATAATTGTTTTGCCAGAGCTATTGGATTTGTTAATGTGTTTAAGCTATGTTGTAGAGCTGTGTGGCTGCTGTGCAGGATGTTGAAAAGTTATTTAAAAAAAGCGTTATAAGCATTTTTGTCACCTTATATAAGCGAGTAAACATTATGTACAAATGAATGACCCTATAAAAATAAGAACTAACTTATACAATGTCTCCTACTTGGTCTGTCCTGGTGCTGAAGTGATGCGGAGTTATACTGACATGGTGCTGAGGTGGTGGCGTGCTTGTGCGGAGGTGGTGGTGTGTTTCTGCGGAGGCGGTGCTCAGTGATGCAGAGGTGGTGCTGAGTGATGCAGAGTTGGTGTTGTGTTGTGCTAATGCTGAGGTGGTGCATTGGTGCTGAGGTGGTGCTACGCTGATGCTGTGATTGGGTAGCGCTGGTGCTGAATTGGTGCTTTGCTTTTATTAGGTAAATATATTAAATCACTGATACGCATAGGTGTTTGCTTCTAAATGCTGAGACTAACACTTTTTTTTAATCAAGGCTGACGAGTGTGCCTAGCAAGAAACATCAGCTACTATGTTAATATGTACGCTGCAAAGTATGTTCCAGCAATGAGTGTTTCTTACAAACAAGATGGAAGAAAATGAGCCACTACACCCAAAGATGAAATTATCTGTCACAATATTCATTCACTTCTGGCATCTTCTTTCTCTGAAAATTGTCCCGAATCTCACCTTTTCAGAAGCATATCAATGAAGATCAAAGAATAGCTTTTGATCCCAGTCTTCGCTAAAGAGAAAAGGTATTCAAGCTCTTATAACCAGGGCCACTGGAATTATGTGATTGTGCAGCTGCTTCTATTTTTGCATAGTTATAGATTCGCCACAATTTCCACATAATCCACCATCTGCTCCATGATCTGCATATTTTAACGAGGAAAATAGTTCCTAGCTCAAACGGATTAAAAGTTACTAAAATCATGGCATGCATGCAGTGGATGGCTAATGGCAAAAGGTAACTGGTCATCTTTCAGTTGCACGTTTCTGTATATGGTTGTTGAACTGATACTAATGAGGTGAAACCTTTGCCTAGACAGTTTTACCATGAATAAAAAGTACAAAATAAAGTAATTCTATCGAAAAATGTGCCACATTATTAATTTTTCTTTTCTTGCCACATTATTTAGTCAACCCTGACAGAGAATTTGGTGCACCTCTGTCGCATAATTCCAGTAGCCCTACATATACCAATAGAACGAGAGTCTGCATGTTGATTTCCTCTTTCCACCCGGCCTGTCGCTAGAGCACCCTACTACTGATGTGAAAATGATCCATAGAGCCTAAATTCACTGTTGGCAGCTTCGAGATGTCGAAATAAAGACAAAGACCAGTTGCATATTCTCCTTGTCAAAATCCCAGCAACCCTGTGGCTGTGTACGTACTTGCACAGAGCTGTTAAGCATAACATTGGTGTCTCTCTATGTATCTTTATTATTTTACCTCATTTTAACCTATCCTACTGCACTTTAGGATTTGTTCCTTCTACAGTCGTTCGCCAGTAAACGAGATGGCATTCTTCCCATCCATGAGGGCGCCTGTGGCTCATATGTAGAAAGTCAAGACCCGTTTCTTTAGTAAATAAATAATAAAATACTGAATTCAATTATTAGCTTTTTATCACCTCCACTTTTTCATGCCAGAGGAGCCTGTAGTTCCAAATCTAGACATTGTCTTTTTAATAGGAAAAAGTAAAAACCTCTGAAACTTGTGCTTGAAAACGTGAAATAGTAAAACTGTTTTTACATAGCATTTCTCCAGTTTCGAATTGCTGCACCAAAGTGTTACTATTACTCAGTGTAATGGTACTTAATATACTCGCCAAGGAAAACTAGAAGGCAGAGGCGTCCTTGCCAGGATTCAAACTTTACTTTTAAATTTCTTAACCAGGTTGTGATTGTGACTCTCGCGAGTTTCTGACAATTTGCTCTATTGCAATAAACTGCTTTGCCCATCCAAGCAGAATAGAATCAGAAATAATAAGGCCACACTTATGTTCAGCAGAGAACAAATTTCGTGATGGGCGAAAAGCTTAAAGAGGGGGAAGTTAAAGGACTTGGCAAGCTCCTGATGACTTCACGAGCTCTGCAGCTTATTGTCAGCAACATCACTTAGAATTTCGTGCAAGAAAATCTTTCCTTCCCCGTTTCATAAAACAGCATTTGGATTGGAGAAAGCTTACTGTTCAAAATTTGATGAAATACTACTGTATTTTAGAAATCAGCCAGTGCAGCGATGTATAAAAGAAACAACTTTTAAGGCCCCTTTTCACGTTCTAGGGTGCATCAAAGTATTGTAAAAGGCCCCGGGCTGTTTCCAAATCCTATTCTTTTAAGCCTGAAGAATAGGCTTCAAATTATCTGCATATCTATGTGTTTTTTTTGTAAAACGTTAAAGTATTTTCGCTTAGCACAGGAGTGGCTTTGCTTTTCTGTCAGTGCTAGTTCACACGAGTCATTCCTCGTGCACTTTTTCTAACATGCTTTTTCCACCCTGGCTCAGAAGGCTTTGGTTGCTTGAGGAAACAAGCATTTACAATGCAATGGTCTCGGCATTGGTAAAGTTAGAGCTATTGGCATTGCTCATGACATTATTTTTGTTTATGTTTTTGTTTTTAAAACATTTAAAGGAACGGCATTGTCATGAGCAATGCCAATAGCTCTAACTTTAACAATGCCGAGACCGTTGCATTGTAAATGCTTGTCTGATTATCTAGCAGATGCCCAAGTAGTTAAATTCAGTGGGGTACACCCAATAGTCACGAATATCCATGTCTCCCATGAAGATTTAGCTTTACATAAATAGTATGGGTCGGGATGGACAGGATAGCAGTGGTTTCAAGGGCCTTATAGAACATTTGCAACCCGCAATCCCTAAGGGCAAGTGTTCATCCAGAAACTAAAACATGTTTCCTTAAAGTCTGTCCAAAACGCAAAAAACAAGTGTAGCCACTGATATTAAGTCACAGGATCCTTCACCCAACACAATGGTTGCCCTGACACCTACGTGGAAATGGTTTCCAAAAGTACACAGCAAAAGAATTGCTCTGCATAAACTGTTTGATTTTAGAGAATATCACAACTTCACTGAATAAACGAAACCCACTTAAAAGGATTTACAAATAAACCTGTTCATCAGCTCAGCTGGCAAAAGTCGGTAACACGTACTAAAACGGGATACAGATGTCAATATGAAATAAAACCAAAAGGACACGTTTGTAAACAAAACAACTTTATTGGTTATCCGGCTTATACGATGTAATTAAGGCCTTGGCATCAACTTAAACTAGATAATTAATAGCATTCTGGCAGGATGAATGACTTGAGACGGCAGGCTCCGCCATTTCCTACAAATTGTAAAGTACTGACACTTCCGTGTTAAGAGAAGTTCAAGGCTGTGTCCCAGGACAGGCATCTGATCACAAACATTAAAGACGAATGTTTAAATACGCCAACGATGAAGTTAATGTTTGGCTTGTTGACACATTTGCACTTTCCTAGCAGGGCTGTGGTCAGTTCGCCTGCGAGTCTGAGAACTCTCACCGCCTGAGAAGGAACCGGAGAACCCTTACAGCAGAGAAACAGTACGACGGCAGCAGACAATATATGAAACTACAACAGAGTTTGTTTTGTCCCCATAACCGAAAGAAGGGACGAAACGGAGACGTTTCATCTCCCACGTCACATTATCTCGCACACAAAAAACAGTTTGGACACTTTGGACTGGGCGGTCCATAAGTGGTCAGCGGATACCGAACAGTGGGCTTATCTATTTTTTTTGACACTTTGTTATTTTAGCAGGAACAAGTCTTGAGTAATTAACGGGGAGGGATCAGGTGTCACCGATTTGAGAGGCCACGGAGGCAGTATCGAGCCCCACCTGAGATCCATGAAAGATTGCAAACATAAACCACCGTCGCCATAAGATAGCAATCCACGGGCAACATCGGATCCACTTACAAGGAGCCCACATTTTTATTAAATATCATTGCCATCATTGGAAGTAGTCTTTTAGAAAAAAAGGGGGGAAACCCATAATAACCCTTTGGTATCTGGGTACTTAAACAAGTAGAAAGGAAAAACTAACACCTAGGGATTAATAATATATCTACGTTACGGTGACGAGAAAAATCAATTATCTCCTCCCTTGAGTTATTCTATCCTCAAATGTAAACTATGTTATCATTATTCTTAATAGTCATACAAAGAAAATCCGACCCAACAATGAATATATCTTTCCTTAGATCTGCATCTAAGTGTGTTTATTGTTTTGTATTTCACCAAACATATATAGAAAGATTAATCTTTTAGACATATATACAAAAACATTTATAATATTTACATTCTTTTCTTACAAAAAAATCAATACACATATACATCTATGTGACCCTATATTTAAATCAGGATGCTTAAAGGATTAATCTACTCCAGCATTCCTTTCTAGTGAAGATCAAACCTAATCGAGAACTTTAGAGATCTTTTTTTCATTCTGATCTCTACTTTCATAAAAGTACTCCGCTAGACATGAATCCAAACAAAATTTAGTAATTTAACTGAATGTCTTCCAAGTCGTTGTCGACGTGTTTCAGCCAAAAAACTCTTAAGGCCTCCTCAGGACTAGGGTACAAGTATATATGATTTCTTCAGATTTCACCTATAAATACAAATTCAATATTTCTGTATTACTAGTTTTATATGTACAATATGATACAAACATATATCATTATTTACACTATATATACACCTCGGAGCATAAGAACGGGTCATATTACCCAATATTTACAAGCAGAAATACATTCTAAGAGAATCACTGAAGTGGCGGGCGAAACATATCACAATTCAAATGTGCAAAACATAAACATAATAGTGCACTAAACACCAATGTGTATCGATTATCTTTATAGCTGCAAATAATAAAAATCTATCAACTTAAATCCATATGTATATACATATCTGGCCTCCCTTGCAACTAAAAAGAGTGTAGTATTTCTTAACAAAGCAGGTATTATAGATCGAAGGGCTTTTAATGTAGTACCTTCGGCTCCCTGATTCTAAACTTCATTCAATGGGAATGGTGTGGTTATATAAAGAAAGATCCAATTCATGGAAAAATACTAAAACCATCTTTACCCTGATGTTTAAACATTCCAAACTTACTCATAGAATCCGTGCTGTCGAGGTGTCTAGAAAAAATATATTCGTAAAGTGCTTCTCCAAGCCTCCATTCAATGTTGATTTATAACTGCAAGAAAAAATCAACGGATGCCTAACCATAAACTGCCTTATTCTATTCTTATTATCTACATCAAGGAAACACCGGGGATAAATGGTAGAACCTACCTTTTGAAAAAAACCTCAATTGTTCACCCGTGATAGCCTTTATTCATTACACGAGAACCATGAGGGACAATGGAAGACCGCAAACGTCGCCTCTGCCAAAGTAACAAGACGGATAATTACACTAGGGACCCATTTGGATGACTAAAAACCTAGTAATGTTACGGGCAGTTTCTCTATCGTTTCTCACCTTAATATGCCAATTCTCCTCGTCAAACTCCCTCGCGTTTCCAGCATCAGGAAACACGTAATACGCCAGCGGGATTATATCCGGGTTGGAAGGGATTAGAGCTAAAAAACGGACTCAGTTCCTCCATTAAGGAAATCGAAGGCAGACTAGTCATTACATCGGGGTTGCCAGTGGTCGTTATGAGTAACCAAATGTTTCTTCTAATTAAACCAGAACCTGGTAATTCCTCTTGCTAAGTAAACAATTATAAATAAAAATAAATATAAAAAAGTAAAAAAGTCACCTCATAGCCCAGTGTGAACCCGCCACTCCTTACAGTCTTTCTAGCACATAACATTTCATCATCTGACAATTTTTATACAAAGTTAATTTTTGAAACCTGTATTTACGAAATAGCGAAGAACAACTCACATACTCAATGTCTTTTACCAACTGAAGTGTTTTAATGTAATAATGACCATATTTCATCTCTGTCATTCAGTCCCAAAACTGTAGTATGATATTTTTCAATCAGTCTGGCTTCCAATCTATTCAACCTTGTCTGAAGTTGGGTTTTTTCCAGGTTGCCAGCTAAGCAAAGTACTGACCATTTAAAGTCGTTTTCCGAATGATTTAAAGTCTGGAAATGTTGTACTAACGGGGCACCTTGGACCTTACATTTTATTCTCGATTTATGTTGCAGTATTCGTTTTTTCATCGGTTGTATAGTCTGTCCAATGTAATATTTATTACACGGGCATTTGATGCAATAAATTGCATTTTTGGAATTACAATTAGAAAAAACTTTTTGGTAATGTATTTGGTCGTTGATAGTCAATTCTTTGGAATCCTCTGTTAAACTACATGCCGAACAATTCTGGCATCTGTAATGGCCCACTACAGGTGGTAATTTTAAAAGATTTCTAAGATCTTTTTTAAGGGGTACAGTTTGTCTATTTGCCTTCACCAGTTGTTGCCGGATGTTTTTACCCTTTTTAAAAGCAAAAAGAGGTTTGGGGATTCCCAGGGTTTCAATCAATTTCCAATTCTTTTGGACAATCTTTTTAATTTTATTTGCCTTGGGGTCATATGTCAATACACAAGTCAAGGGGGTATTTTTATCTTTTTCTTTTGGTGTTAGTAATTCCTTCCTTGGGGTGTACCACGCTCTTTTTAGAGCACCTTTCACAAGTTTTTTGGGATATCCTCGTGATATCAGTTTGTCTTTAAGGATCTCTGCGTTCGTAAAATAATCTGATTTATTGGTACAGTTTCTCCTGATCCGAAGGAACTGCCCATATGGCAGATTCTCCTTTAATGTGCGCGGATGACAACTTGCAAAGTGCAGTAAGGTGTTTCGATCTGTGGGCTTGGTGTATAAACACACTCCTAGCTTATCAATTTCTTGTTGGATGAATACATCCAAAAAGTTGATCTTCATATGGTCAAAGCTCATTGTAAACTTAAATTCCATTGTCCTAAAGTTCAACCAATTGTGGAATTCCTTTAGTTGAGAATCATTTCCTGCCCAAATCATAAAAATATCATCTATATAGCGACACCAAAACCCAATATGATGTTTAAAGGGATTGGTGTCGCTATATATCCATCTTTTTTCGAATTCCGCCATCACCAGATTGGCTATTTCCGGCGAGAAACTGCAGCCCATAGCTACTCCAGAAATTTGGAGATATAAGTCCCCTTTAAAGTTGAAAAAATTGTTTTTCAAGCACAAGCTAGCTAATGCTACTATAAATTCCGTTGGGACTTGATGAGGACGGTCTCTTTTATCCAGTTGGTATTCCATCACTGCCAATGCCTCTTCCTGGGGTATATTCGTATATAAAGATTCGATATCAAAGGATACCAAAAGTTGTTTTTCTTTATCATAAGGTAATCCTTCAACCTTTGATATCAAATCCATAGTGTCTCTTATGTACGAAGGAGTCTCTTTCACCAAGGGGATTAGGAAGGTATCAATATATTTGGCTAGTGGCTCTAAGATAGACCCACAAGCAGACACAATCGGTCTGCCTGGTGGATCTATCAAGGTTTTATGAACCTTCGGCAAAACATATATATTGGGTGTTTTAGTATTGTCATTATTCAAGTATTCGAATTCATTTTTGCATAGCCATCCTTCCTCTAAACCCTCCCTGGTAATCTCCATGATTTTAGATTTTAAATCAGGTGTGGGATTAATGTCAAGTGCTCTATAATGCAAGGGATTTGATAGTTGACGAATTATTTCTTGATCGTATTTTTCTGTATCCCACAGGACAATTCCTCCCCCCTTGTCAGCCGGCTTGATTATAATCGCCGGATTATTGGACAAGTCTCTTAGGGCTTGAAATTCATTTTTAGAGCAGTTTACATTATAGAAAGTTTTCTTTTTTTGTAGTGTGTCTAGTTCGCGTAAGATTTGTTCCTCAAAGATTAAAATTTCTGCTGGTAAGAATATACTTTCTGGAACAAAGTTTGATTTCTTTCGTAAACCACTTATGTTGATTTGTTCATTGCTTTCCCTTTCTAGGAAAAATGCTTTCAGTCTGACTTTTCTGAGAAAGTGTAAGATTTCAGTTTTTGTATCTACTGGATTTTGTAATGTTGTTGGGACAAATGATAGGCCTTTACTTAAAATCATCAATTCAGTTTGGGTGGGAGTATATTTGGACAAATTGTAGATGGGTATAGTTTCTATTTTGTCCGATTTTGCAGTATCACATCTATTTAACGTCTGTATGTTTTCTTTCGGGTTCTGAAAGTCTCTGAATCCTGATTTTGATACTGGTCCGGGGTCTGGTATTGGCCCTGTTGTTGATACTGGCCTAATTGAGTATTGAAATTTCGCCATCTTGCTCCTCCTCCCCTGCCTCGATACCTGCCTCTGCCAAAAAAAGGTTGGGATCTAGGGTACTGAGAATAGTTCTGATAATTATTGTATGACCCTTGATCTGAATCAGAGGATGTATCTGAAAAAGTGATGAACCTATTTCTTGACCTGCCTCTGTATTGTGAGTTTATTGAACTTGGATTATTATTTTGATAAAAATCCTCCTTCAAATAAGGATATGTCTCTTCCAGTTTAAAGTTTTTGATGTCTCTAGCTACTTTCGTAGTTTTTTGATTGGTGGTGTGTATCTTGAAATCTGCAATTGTTTTTTCGACTGATTCAAGCAAGGATTTGCTATCTTTTATAGTATTATCTCCTAGAATTTCTTGTTCTAATAACTGAATTTCTTTCAATTCTTCATCATTTAGTCTAAGGGCAGTTTCTATAGACAATGCCATCCAGTCCCTAGAGCATTTTGTTCCTACTCCCCCGAATTTTCCCAAATATACCTTGTCAGTAATAAAAATTACTGGGATATTTCTCACTTGGAGGCCTACTGGGACAGTATTATTTTTTAAATGTTCCAAAAGAACCTGAGCGTGTAATTGGGTTCTTATGTTTTTCTTTTTAAGTTGTTTCAATCTTTCAACTTTGTCAATGTTCAAGACTTGAGTCGCACATTGATCTCCACTTAACAATGAGGGAATCTTACATAGAGCACTAATTTCTTCTTCGGTATAACTAACCAATACAGGTTCTGTCATGTCAATGAATATCTGTTCCCTTGTTAACTTATATGCTCCAATGTGAAAAAAAGAAAATATTTATCAAAGTTGGGAGATCATTGGAAGTAGTGACAGTAGAATCGGGGGTACCCGCAAAACCTAAATTGAGGGGGAAACGTTCGGAGCTCAACTCAACAAAGAGGAGGCGACGAACTGCTCCGCAAATCGGCCAACTCAAACGCAGGTGATAAACAAACCATGCTCACCTTCCAACACCAGATCACTTTGCACCACCATCTAAACAATGGCGTCCGCCTTTTAAGTAGGGGGAGGGGTAAAGCGGACGTAGTTGTCACGTGAGGTCGCCCCTACCCTTCCACGCGCAGTATACTTTACTCAGGCGGAGCCTCTCTCCAGGCAACCGTCATAGATAACAGAAAACGCCAAAAACAAAAAAAGGACTACACAATCATTAGCAAGAATACAACGGACCCGCAAAACCTAAATTGAGGGGGAAACGTTCGGAGCTCAACTCAACAAAGAGGAGGCGACGAACTGCTCCGCAAATCGGCCAACTCAAACACAGGTGATAAACAAACCATGCTCACCTTCCAACACCAGATCACTTCGCACCACCATCTAAACAATGGTGTCCGCCTTTTATGTAGGGGGAGGGGTAAAGCGGACGTAGTTGTCACGTGAGGTCGCCCCTACCCTTCCACGCGCAGTATACTTTACTCAGGCGGAGCCTCTCTCCGGGCAACCGTCATAGATAACAGAAAACGCAAAAAACAAAAAAAGGACTACACAATCATTAGCAAGAATACAACGGAAGCACATTTCTCACTTACTACTCGACTTGGAGTGAAGAAGTGTGAGTTTAGCACGGATATCCAAGTGGACGGGGATGACACACCACCGCCTTTCTCCGAGGCACAGCAGAAAATGCCTCGGAGAAAGGGAGTGTCCTTTTCGGATTGGGGGGCGTGTTTTGCTGTTGTCTCCTCCCTGAGACTTCTCGCAAAAAACACGCCCCCCGATCCGAAAAGGACGGGGCTTCAACGGAGTGACTGGACCTCTTCTCCAGTGGCTGGCCAGCATTTAAGAGGCCAGCCAATGGAGAACAGGAGAGAAGAGGGGCGGGTGCAAGCCCCTCTTCTCAAAGTCACTCAAACTCATTAAATCTCGGAGCGAGACTGCGCAAGCGCAGCCTTTCGCAGCCGAGACCTAAACAACAGAACGACTTGTTTATTCAGTGTGGTTTTTAGGTCTCGCTGCTCTGCAAGACATTTTGAAGGTGGGTTTTAAAAGTGCTGATACCCCACACTTTGGCTGGCATAGCGCTTGCATTCACGCGTGCAGCCGCCATCTGTCTTTCACGGGTCATTATAATCGCGGCACCCGCGCTTCACATTTAATGTTAAAAGCAAAGCGCGGGTGCCGCGATTATAGCAAAAGATCTATTTCTCTACTTTTGCTATCATCGCGGCACCCGGGCTTTACTTTTAACATTAAAAGTGAAGCGCGGAGCCGCATAAGAGGGAGGTCAGAAGGGAGCCAGCAAGTAATGACTGTAATAACGACATGTACAATGATAATAAGAAACTGTATCGACTGTAACAATGTATGCATAGGTATGAATGTGTTTTGCCCTATTGTTATTAAATAAATAAAAAGATGTTTAAAAAAAAAAAGTGAAGCGCGGGTGCCGAGATTATAGCAAAAGTCGGTCCATCGTTTTATCCGTTTGTTTTCGAACTATGAGACTAGACCAATGTGTGTGATCCCATTGAAATCAGCTTGTCATCTGAAAGAATGGGTGGTCCTTGAATCCAGGGTGTTAATGTGTTTGAGTCTCCTCGTAATCTACCCTTGTTCTTATGTATCTGAAGCATTTTAGGTGTACCTCATGGCGTGATTTCCTCAGCATTTGTATATTGCCTTTTACCATTAGTATGGTACCTAAGCCATTTCTTAATCATGGCACCCTTTTTTTGTTTGTCAAAGATTTATGTTCATTTACTGTGTAGAGTTGTTTGGTTAACTTTGCCTGTATATGGTTAGTTGGAATGTGTCAACTGTCTAGTTTAGTAATAACTTCTGTGCATTGATATCAAAGTAAAATGATTTTGGTCCTGATAAAGATTGAATGTGTATTGATGTTTTAATTATCAGGATTAGACCCCCGCATCCTCCCCAGTTCCTCCCGTTGTACCATTCCTTGTCCCTCATCTGTATGTCATCGAACGCAGGTATCCGGAGGCACGTCATCATGGATACTGTCCATACACTCTCTTTACCCAGCATGCAGCTCTTTCATTTGCAGCAGGCACAGACGAATGATGAATGGCTGCACAATAACTCTTTAATGCACGGGTAGATGAGTTGACTGTCTTGAGATAATTCCATAGCACCTTTAAATATTAGGACTTTCAGGCTGAAAGCTTCAAAAGCCGCCTGTTTTCTGAGATGTGTGTCTGCTTCTTTGTGCTTCAGTTGGCAATGATTTTATCAAGGCACCGAGTAGGCGGCAATTGCTTGAGTTATTCCAGTCCTCGGCATGAATAATGCATCATAAATTCTACACCTTCAGCACAGGAGCCTATTCTGAAAATTCTGTGCAAAACACAACACAGAGAATATCTGAGAGGATTGAAGCTAGCAGCACTTTGAGGGGTGTGGATAACCCCAGCACTATGCCTGCCACTCGCAGTGCCAGAAACCCACCTCTGACTCTTTGTTTTGTATATAGTGGTTGCGCCCGTCCGCTCTCAAGGCTCAACCTTCAGCACCATCCATTAAACACAAAACCCATCACCTGGAGTTTCCAAGTTTGATGATGTCAAATTCTGACAACAGTATTACAAAGAGGTTGGCACTGCCACTGTTGTGATGGGGAACAATGTTACAGCAGCTGTAGTTTGTCCTGCCTTCAGGCCTTTCGCTCCTCATATGGGTTGTTTGTGGCCTGCTCTTTTGTGTGACCGCGCCCATGGATTTCTGTTCCTCAGGAGATTCACTTTTATTTGGGTGCATATTTAGGCATCTCCGAGACCTAGCTTATTGTCCAAGCATTGCAAGCGAATAAATTACTACCCTACCCTACAAGAAAGCACCTCCATTTTGGCACTACTATATAATGTACGCAAGAACATTCAGCATAATGGACGTCCCAAACGGAAAAGGAGACTATTGTTCCTCTTAATGTGAAAAATGGCTACGTCATGAATCAAGGCATGGGTCATGTAAAAACATCAGATTAGAACAGGGTTAAAAACAAACATTGGCAAAGTCGATATGTCTGGCTTTGATGTTGCTTATATACTGTGATAGCCTTGCTGCGCCCTAATGGTCTTGCTCCAGCCAAGACTTAAAGGAAACAACTTGCCTGGGCTGCTCACCTAATTCATCCCTTTGACCATTTGGGTTACCATAGTTCACCCTTTGATTTCCACACTCACTTAGAACTGCAGCTCCATTCCACCTGCCCGCACCTTATAAGACAGCTAGGGCCCATGTTTGTTCACACCACCTGCTCGTGTCATAATCTTAAAATGCTGGTCCAGGTAAACTGTGCATACCACACCATCAGTGAGACAACAACAAAAAAAAGCATTGGCATAGCCAATAGATCTCGCCTTTGGGACCTTAGAAGTGTTTAGCCATGCAACAGTTGATGTTGGTGCACCAAGGATATTGTGCTACATAACTAAATACTTATAAGGTCCCAAAAGCGAGACCTAGTGGCTATGTCAATGCTTGTTAAAAAGTAATATCTTTATTTATATTTTTGTATGTTTTAGGTGCCAAACACCTGGCTGTGACGGCTCTGGTCACGTGACTGGAAACTATGCTTCCTAGGCGGGGCGGGAGGGAGGGAGAGAGAGAGTGAAAGAGTGAGAAAGAGAGAGAGGGGGAGAGGGGGAGAGAGAGAGCGTGAGAGGGGGAGAGAGAGAGCGTGAGAGGGGGGAGAGAGAGAGAGGGGGGAGAGAGAGAGAGGGGGGGAGAGAGAGAGTGAAAGAGTGAGAAAGAGAGAGAGGGGGAGAGGGGGAGAGAGAGAGCGTGAGAGGGGGGAGAGAGAGAGAGGGGGGAGAGAGAGAGAGGGGGAGAGAGGGGGAGAGAGAGAGGGAGAGAGAGAGAGGGGGAGAGAGAGAGAGGGGGAGAGAGAGGGAGGGGGAGAGAGAGGGAGGGGGAGAGAGAGGGGGGGGAGAGAGAGGGAGAGAGAGAGAGAGAGAGAGAGAGAGAGAGAGAGAGAGAGAGAGAGAGAGAGAGAGAGAGAGAGAGAGAGAGAGAGAGAGAGAGAGAGAGAGAGAGAGAGAGAGAGAGAGAGAGAGAGAGAGAGAGAGAGAGAGAGAGCGCGCGCCCGGGAGTGGTGCGTGTGTGCGCAGTCTGCTCTTTTTGTAAGCACTGCATTCGTGCTTGTGGTGCGCCGCTGCGTGCTCCCGCAAGCTGGATGCCGCCACAAGCACGGGTGTGTGCTTCCAAAAAGAGCAGAACGACGGCTAAAGGTCCTCCGCTGCAGCGCATGCGCGCTGCGAGACCTAAAAAAAACCAGAACTGGACCAAGACAAGGCAGAACATTATAGGCCAATCTTGCTTCTGCCTGGAGTCAGCGAGAATTTGGAGAAATTGATTAATAGCACTTTATCTGACTTCTTGAACTGCAATAAAATACTGCACCAGAGGCAGACCGGTTTTCGATTTGTGTGCAGTACTGAGATAGCTCTTATGCTGGCAACGGAGGACTTAAAAAAACTATGGACCAGGGTGGTACCGCTGTGCTCATTTTGTCGGATCTGAGCACAGCTTTTGACACGGTTCCCACCTAATTCTTTGCCAGAAGCTGAAAAGCATAGGAGTTACAGAGGAAGGTCTAAGATGGGTAACATCGTTTCTCGCAGACAGGAGCTTTTAAGTTAGTAAGGGGCCCTTTTTCGTCAGAAACACAGCTGCTGAAATACAGAGTGCGACAAGTCTCTTCATTGAACCTCACCCTATGCAATATATATGTATAGCCGCTTTCAGGCATCATCTGCGATTAGGGTTTTACAATGGTTTCCCATGCTGATGATATCCAGATTATTGCCTCTTTGTCGCCAAATACTAATGCAACCTTTGACGTAAGTCAAATACCCTTTAGTAATTTACATCTGTCTGGAAAGGGTATCTAACTGGACGGCCTCTAGCTGCCTCAAATTAAACGGAGACAAGACTGAGATAATGGTGACAGGAATCAATCAAGCACCCTAGGACCAATTGCTCTGCCCATCTTACTTGGGAAAACGCCCCACCTCGCCAAAGTTTGAAGTAAAGAGTCTAGGTGTTATCCTAGACAAAGACCTGCCAATGACCGCTCAAGCAAAAAAAGATGTCCAGCACTTGCTTCGGCCTCCTGAGGTCTCTTCGGAAGACCCTCAAATGGCTCCCTTTGGAGTGTCAGAGAACAGTGGTCAAGGGGGGTTAGTACCAGTAGCGGCTCGTGGAGGGAGTAGGGGAGGGGCAGGGTGGGGGGTAGTAAACTCCGGCTCACGGCCGACCGGAGTAATGGAAATAAATAAATAAAACACATTTCATTGCGCGCGCTGAAACGCATTTGGCGTTTCAGCGCAGACAATGAAATTTGTTTTATTTATTTATTACTCTCCTGACTGAACGACGGCAACTCACTGTACCTAGGCAGCCGTCCGTATATGTTATGAGAAAGCTGGAGGTTGCCCAGCACGCTGCAGCCAGAGTATTGACAGAACTGTCTAAAACTCAATCTGCACGAGCAGCCATGGGTGTAGGAAGTGTGGGGGACGCGAGGGATATATCCCCCCCAGATTTTGGAGTGTGGGGGACAAGGGTGGCGGGGACGAGGGGACAAAAGAATTTCCCCTCTCCCTTCTGTTATTCGCAGGGCCATTAGCGCGCGAAAGTGCTACCTAATGGCCCTGCACTTGACCTGCCTGGAGTCAAAGAGGCCACCTGCCCTCTGCCTTTTGTTATGCTGCAGGAAGGCTGGGCACTCGGGGAAGGGCAGAGAAGGAAAAGAACACGCTGTCCTTTTCCTTCATCTGGTAGCTGCCCTCCTCCCCTCTCTCTCTCTCTCTTTATTCCTCCATCTCTTTCTGTCTCTGTCTCGCTCCTGTTTAGGTGCTGATTTCAAGTGGCAGCTCTTAAGGTACTCTCTCTTGCCTCTCCTTTTCTTTATTTGTTCCCCTGTGAAATGGATCCAAAAAAGGCGGAACACTTTGGCTGGAAATGTCCTCATTTTCTAACCGTTTTCTATTTAAAAGAAAAACCTCAGGACGGAGAGAAAAAATAATTAAATACCTAAATAGAGCAATACAAAGTGGTCAGCAGACAGGCCAGATTGTTATTTACACCCACACACATTAGCGCCACTTTACAGAGTTTGCCAGTGAAAGCGCTACTTTCTTTTTATCTTCCTTCTTTGAACAACATTGTTTTCCCAGGCTGGGGAAGTGCACCATTCCTTAAGGGACTGCAATACCTGTTTTTTTTTTTTTTTTTTAATTATTTTTATTAACATTTTCAATTTACAACCATATCTGCAATACCATATGATTTCCTCATTACATCAAATACGTCTTCAGAGTTTCAGCCATTTTTCGTACATCAAGGACCTGTGCATAATTTGTCTTAACATTTCGCAACCATCACTTAACCCACATCAGAATACATCTTCTTACTTTCACCTGTATACACCTTGGCTAGTTGGAGTTGTCTGATCGCGTTTCTTCCTGTGGGGGATCACAAATGTTACCTCGATACTCGTTCCATTTCCCCCATATCCGTGTCCATTTTTTGGGGCATCTCCTGTGCACGTATACTGATTTTTCCGTTACCATTAATTCGTCCATACCATTACACCATTTTCGTAGTGTCGGGACTTGCCTGGCTCCCCAGAGCTGCGCGATATCCCTTTTTGCTAATGCCATACCAAGTGTTACCCACCTTTGCGCTGCCTGATTGAGGTCTGTGGCCTCCCAGATGTTTAATATGCATCGCTTTGGTTCAGGTGCCACCGTTATATCAGTGACCTGCGAGATTGTGCGCATTATTGCGTTCCAATAGTTATTAATTTCTACGCATTGCCATAGTATGTGCCAGAATGTGCCTGGTTCCCCACATTGTCTGATGCAAAGCGGTGTATCTGCTCTGTGCAATTTATATAGGAGTGTCCTAGTGTAGTATGTGCGATGCAGCACCTTCAGTTGTATTAATTTAAATCTAGCTGGAATCGCCACCTCTCTTGGGGACGCCATCGCTGCCTGCCAGTCCGTCTCATCTAGTTCGCCCACGTCCGTCTCCCATCTAGTTTTCAGGGTTTCTGTCAGGTCTGGTTGGTTATTTATAATTTTTTTGTAGGTTAGCGAAATGGCTTTCCCCATCATATGATCAGTAAGTAGTCTGTCCTCAAGGGGTGATGATTCTGGCAACTTCGTGCCTTGCGGGATTAATGCCGTCAGTGCATGCCTTATTTGCAGGTATCTGAACGTCTCTGTGTCTGCCAAGCCATAGCTTTGTTGCACTGCAATACCTGGTTGATGGTTTGAGTGGAAACGTTTAATATGATCGTTTTCAACGGTTTTAATTATTTTAGCTTATAAAATGCGGCTCTGTGTTCGGGGATGTGGTCGTTTTTAAACCAAACTGCTTACATTTTGATATAAGCAATGGACATTGAAACGGGGGGCATATTATCAAGAACGGCGTTAAAATTATCGGCGCATTAGCGGCAGGAAACTGCCGCTAAAGCGGCGATAATGGGCTTGATAATATGCCCTTGAGAATTCCAATAGAAGCCCATGTTCACATCAGAACATGGGCTTCTATTGGAATTCTCAAGGGCATATTATCAAGCCCATTATCGCTGCTTTAGCGGCAGTTTCCTGCCGCTAAAGCGGCGATAATTTTAATGCTGTTCTTGATAATATGCCCCTAAGCCCCTTCCTGGTCCTGTAGCCATGTCCTGAATTTTCACGCAAAATCACTTACTGATTTCTGATTAATGAGTTTAAAACCGTTAAGGTAACCATGTTGTTACTGATTACAGTTCACATGCTTTGCTTATTCTTGCATTCCATATGAGTGTTTGCTTTTTCCAGGGTGTTATTCATTTTTTTCAGGCAGCATTTTACTGTTATCTAGTGCATAATTTGAATTTAGCCGCAGCACAATTGAGTTGTAGCTGAAGGCAGTGCGAGTTTCTCTCAGTGGGGCAGTATGGTGTTCAGTGTGGGAGAGGATGTGGCACTCTGGCCAGAGCTGCTGAATTTGTAACTGGAGAACCATGTTCAGCCTTCATGACCAGTCCACCAGACCACACTCCTGACAGAGCTCATTCCGATGTTACACCTTGGAAGGCCCGATGGACCTTAGAAGATCTGGTGTTACAGCACCCGCAGGTGGACCCTAACGGTGGCAAGTGTGACTTAACCTTGAAGGCCTGTCCACCACAGTCTATACTGCAGTTCACTTCCTGTCTTACGGGCAGGCAAACGAAGAAGCACACTCTAGATCAACAGTGAATCTGTCACTGAGGTCACAAGACCCTTGAGGCCAGTTCACCTCACCCATTGGTACCTCCATTGGCCTTTTTCCAGCACTACATTGCCAGGGGTTGGCAATGTAGGATTTGCAAGCACACCAAACTTAGGGGGAGATTATAATGGCGTTGGACCGCCACGTCGCCCCGTCGGTGGCGGTCCCACCGCCATTGGTGACTGCATCACAGCCCGCCATAATACAATGGCGGGTGGTTCCCAGGTGGTCGGAAAGACAAACCGCCACGCACCCGACGAGCTCCTTGAGTCCGCCGTTGCGGCGGAGGGGCTCATGGTTCCTACAATGCTGGTGGTGCCTACCAGGCACCACAGTAGGAATAATGATGTCCCTTACCCGCCAGCCTATCCATGGCGGTTCACCCATCATGGAAAAGCTGGCGGAAAGGGACATTGGGGCCCCGTAGCAGGCCCATTTACCCCCGGCCCCCAGACATGGGACCTCTACATATCACTGCACCATGTGGCAGGCACCGCATTGTGCCTGCCACGTAGTGCAGTGATATATGTAACATGTCCCTTTTTTACATTGCGGCGGAAGATGCAGCCAGCAGCACCTGTTGCAATGTAAAAGATAGGCACTGCGAACGACGTATTGGCGGTCGCATTGTAATGCCTATCGTGGGGCTGCCACCTTGAAGGCCACCGGTCCCATTCTCCGATTCAATGGCTGACGGACTGAAGTCTGCCTGCCATCATAATCAGACCCAAAGTTTGCAAACTTTTTGGTCTCTGCTTCAAGCACAAACACTTTTAACACTTTTAACACGTGCAGCCTGCTTTCGGGCCACTGGAGTTATGCAGCAATGGAGGCCAAATTTACATCACAGTGTTGACTACATTATGCAATAATAAAAAGGCTGCAGCGTAATGTGGTACATTTTATGATACTTTATTATTTTGACATATTTATACATATTAACAGCCACTGCAAAACTTTCGCCTCATTAGTACCTGTGTAAAATACAAATGCAGCAGTGGGAAAGGTGACCAGTCAACCTTTGCAAAGGTAACCATTATAATAAATGGGGTAACCCAGTATAGGACCTGGGTATCGATCAATAAAGAAAACAATTGGTCCCAGACACTCCTAATTACACTCAAATTAATACCTGTAGGAGAGTGTAGAATGCACTCAATTCATACAACCGAAAATATATAATGTAAAGGCACATTCAACAGGGAAAATCTCATAGATAAGAGGCCAACTAGAGTCAATTAAATTGCAAACATCAATTTATTTCCCGCTGAGTCATATTCATAAAATGAAAAACATACACAAAGGCATAGTATGCAGCATGTGCTATTAGCACGGTTATTTCCAAGGAAGGAGAAAGAAGTGAAAGTAGGTGCTCATGTGTGGGGTAGAGAAGGAAGATGAAGATCATCAAAAGGCATTTAAAAAGAACAGTTCAAAACACTAAAGCAGAAGGGATCCGGATTTAATTCTAGACAAGGCCGGTACCCCTACCGTACTGGGTCTACCCATAAGCTCAATCCCAATATTAATTTTTGGTAAATGTTTCTCAATTGGAGGCACAGTGAAACTTCATCTGTGGTTGGAGTAGGAGGGGAGTAGCTGTTGGGTGTAGGCTTACTAGGGAAATGTCGACGTTTTGACCCTGACGCAAAAGGTAAGTAGACTCCTCTGCGGCGGGTCTTCCTCAGGACAAAGGAAAGGGAACCCGAACACGGTCGAGGTGTGATGAAATTAAATTCCAGACTGTACTCTGTCAAAATATCCTGAAATGACTTCAGGGTGGGGGAGAAATCACCGCGAGGTACCACTGAAATGGAGCGGCGTGAGACCTTCTAATCATATGCTGCCATTGGTCACAGTGGGACGTTCAATTCTTAATTCAGAACAAGTAGGAGACGTACCGCATCCAACGGTGTCTCTGAAGGTACAACCTTGACTTTGGCTGGCCTCTTATCTATGACATTTTCCCTGTTGAATGTGACTTTACATTATATATTTTCGGTTGTATGAATTGATTACATACTACACTCTCCTACAGGTATTAATTTGAGTGTAATTAGGAGTGTCTGGCACCAATTGTTTTCTTTACTAACCTTTGCAAAGGGCCCTACACTTCACAGCAACATAAGTCACATTTCTTTTAGTAATTTGTGATCCGTTTGAGCTACAAAATTGTTTTGGGGGATATTGTTGGATTATGCAGCAGATGATGTATTATGTGGCAAATATGATACAGCCATAGTTAAGTGGAAAACATTTTTCTACTCAACTTAATTTTGCCCCAACATTGTAGTTGATCAATTTGTAAGTTCCCCAAACCCAAAAGTCGAGTTTGGGCACAATTTGCATTTTAAAAGCAGTCCTACAACACAGGGCTACTTTTAAACTGACCTCAGGCTTCAGCAGTGCACACATGCAAGCGCAGAAAGGGCTGCTGCCCTATAAACTGCCATGCCCTATTATATTCTAGGGACTTAAAGGTAGTTCTAATCCCCCTGCCCTATTATGTACTAGGGCCTTATGGGAGAGATCATGCCAATCATAGGGGTACCCTAACCCATAGTGCACCCTAGTGTATGTAGGTGTTTTCACTGTATTTTTAAGTGTCTCTTTCAGAATAGCACTGGCTGTTTAGGCAGAGGCCAGGGTCAGTCAGTCGGGTACCACCAGTACCAGTCAGCAAAATGTTGGGGAGCGCCCAGGGCGGCTTTGCAACACTAGAGAAACACAAACTCAGAATGTAAAACATAACACCATGGTTGGGGGGTTCTCTTTAATAATCAGAATTGGTTTCTATCCTAATGAACCCATTTTCCAACATTAGGATAGGGAAAGACTGGGGAAAAATCATAACGTTCTTATCTATACCTTGAGGTTTTCATGCAGCTCTTTGATGACGGTTAATAGCTCACTGTTCAATGTTAGGATTTTAACTTATAAACTCCAAATACTAAAAGAATTTCTCAGACAAAAGCAGTAACCCACTGACCTGTTTACATGATATGCATTTTGTGATCTGCGTGGTACAAGTTCTTTGCAGCTGCCATATTACCCCACTGTGGCTACCTTACCATGAGTTAAAACTTCCACTAGACAAACCTTCGATCTCTCTCAATAAAGAACATTAATCACCAAAGTTATCTTCACATTTTTATTGTTGCCTGAAAATTGCTGGAGACCAGGAATGCAGCAGCAGGTACTTTTCAAACCATAATGCACTTGCAAGCACGACGCCCCCACCCTAAGTCAGCGGCCTTTGTTTGCTTTGTGCATGAGGATGCAAGACTCATATACATGTTTTTTTAAACATTTGGTCTCATTACTATATGAATGTAAATAACAATAAAGCATACATGCAAACTGTGACGACATGCCTGCTTTTCTCAATATTTCACTTCGAAAGTATGCGATTGTATTTGTTTAATGGGCGGTGATTTGTATAGGGTCACTGGAAAGTCCACAAGGTTGTCCCTGTCCCCCCCAGAATTTTAGTGTCTCCTACGCCCCTGTGAGCAGCTCTGGTGCAACTTCATTGATTGCCAATAAATGATGAGAGAGAGTAAAATGTAAGGCTCTCTGTATTGCTCAGAGGGTAAAGTATTCTTTGGAGCCACATATCCTCTAACATCTTGTTACGCCCTACATTACTTTACTTCCAGAGATCTGAGATCAAATAATCTCTCTCTGCTAACTGTGCCCAGAGTTAGGAGAGCAAGAGGAGGGGGTCGGTCCTTCTGCTATCTCGTCTCGAAACTCAGGAATACTCACCCCATTCACTTAACGTCTGACCAAAATGTACTCAGCTTTAGGAAACAGTTGAAAACTCACCTTTTCACCCAAGCACAGTAAATCCTTCATGGTCTCTCACTTGTTTTCCGCTAGCAACGGGAAGCCCGTACATGGGTAGCTGTCAACAAATATTCTTTAATAATGATCTGTGACTTTAATAAAATCTAACCTTTCTGACGCCAAGGTTCGGAATATCACAGTTTTTATACGATCTCTAAAGCAAATCGAGGCAGAACTGATAACTTTCCAAAAGACTTCGGAAGACGTTACACAAACAGGCGTTCCTTTCAAGGAGGGAAGAGGAGAACATGGCGGCCAGCGTTTAGCCGGTCGCGGAGGCACCGTCAGAGCGCTAAGGGAATAGTTGAATCCATGTCATTTTACGCGGTATTGAGTAAGAGGGAACAGCGAAGACCCATCAGCCTTCTCTTTAGCGTTTCCCCGTTTTTTTTACCTTGGATCTGCCTGCTGGTATTCCGCAAACGAAGCTGCTTTGGGTTGTGGCTTAAGGTTGCGGTGCGGTGGTGGCGGAGCGCCCCCCCCCCCTGAGTGTGGCTGTGCTTGGCATCGGCATTGTTCGGCGTCAGGGTGGAGGAGTTGGCAGAGCGGCAGTGGGGGAGGGCAGCCCTGGAGCTCCGTAAGGGAAGAGGCGCGGCAGCCAGAATCCCCTTCCGGGGGAAGGGGGGGTCGCGGAGCCAGCAGGCCTCAAGGTCTGCCCCGGGAAAGGAGTTTCACTGTGAGCAGGAGAGGCTTTGAAGGCGGACGTTTGCAGACAGGGTGAGTCGAAGGAAGGCCGGTCCCAGGGGGCTCTGTTTGAGAGTGTGAGTCCCGGTTCCAGCTCTGGTCCCAGGTCTACCGGGTCTAGAGACAAGGCTAAATCCCCCCCGATTCTGCCCCCACACCCACGAAATCTTTTGAGAAAGCCCAAGAGCGGTAAGGGAGGCAAGGGAAAATAAGGCAGTTAAAGGGCCTGAAAAGGAAGAGGAGGAGGAGGGGGGGGTGGGTAAAGCAGCAACGGTAACGGTAAATAAAACAAAGGAAAGGAATATTGCTGCTCAGAAGAGGAAGGCTGGTCAGGGATTAAAGGTTACCCCCTCCCTCAAGACTTTCTTTAAGGTTGTGCCTCAGTCTTGCTAGCGGAGAGCAGGGTGGAGGGAGAGAAGGGGAAGAACAAAGAAAAGACCATAGAAAGAGTAATGTCCACTAACAAACCAACAGAGGTCTGTGACTGAAGTGAAAATATTTCTACTAAACAGATATCAAATCCTGGCTGGACCTCCTGTTAATGAAAATATGAGTACCCAGATGCCCCAGAAAGAGCCACAGCAACTGTTAACTGTAATGGTCCTGGTTCAGGATCAGGGTGCCTCAGCGGGCCCGGGGAACGAGGAGCTGCCGCTGAGTGGTTTGTTAAAGGCCCTTACAGTTGAGATTAGGTCTAGGTTTGAGACATTGGAAGAGAACCAAAAGGAAATATGACAAGCCTGCGATACCTTGGAGAGAAAGATGGACGATCTTAGCAGTAACACGGTCCTACTGGAGGGGGAAGTAAAGGAGCTTAGGGAGCAAGTCGGTTTAAACTCAGCTGAGATCACAAAGCTAAATACTTCAGAGTTAGAGTATCTGGAGAGGTTCGAGAGGTTAGAAAACTTCCAGAGGAGGAACAACATAAACATTTTGAAAGTCCCTGAAGGTAGAGAGGGAGAGGATATTAAAACCTTTGTAGTACGCATGATTAAGAAAGAACTACAATTGGAGGAGTCTGAAGAAGAAATAAGCAAGGACATCCAGCGTGTACATAGGGACCCACTTAGGCTAAATACCAACAGGACAAAGCCTAGAATTTTTTTTATTTATTTCCTAACCTTCTCCTTAAAGGGAAATATACTCTCTAAAGCACTGAGCCTGAAATCTGTAGAAGTGGATGGGGTAAAATATGAATTCCGTTTGTATGTCTCAGCCACCACTTCAAACAGGCAATGGGAGCTTGGGAAAAGGATGGACCAATTGAGAGGCCTGGGGGCTGTAGTTCAGCTGAGATTCCCTGCATATTTAAATGTGATGATAAACAACAAAATGTTCATCTTCTACTCTGGTGAAAAGGTAGATGAGTTCCTAATAGACTTCCAGGCGAACAGAAAATATTCTAGTTCTCTAACTATGTAATGCCGTTTATGTCTGTCAAAAACTAGTCCGACTAAGTAAAATCACAAGTAGAAAGGGAAGAATGATGAGATGCTGGAGAAAGGAGAATAGAAAAGAAAGAAAAAAAAGAGTTTCGGTGATGGAAGATAAAAAAAAATATATATATATATATATATATATATATATATATATATATATATATATATATATATATATATATTTATATTTATATTTATATTTATATTTATATTATCTACTGGCGGTCGCCAGTAGATAGTTATAGTTAGGACCGTGTTTCCATAGGAAATCCGCAACATTCTATTTGGAATAACTTTGGCGCCGATTGACGAATCCTCGCGAAATTTTCAAAATAGGTGGGGCGCTCCGCTCCTTCCCTGAAAGTCTCAGGGGGATTCGTCAAGCGGGGGCTGAGAAAAAGGGGGGGTGCCAAAACGCGTTTTCCCCATGCATTTTTCCATAGGACCTTTAGTCCAAGCTACAGCCCGAACGGCTGAACAGAATTACTTGAAATTTGGCAGAGAGGTAGTCCTCAGTTCAGGGATGTGCCTTTTGCACGTCTGGTGTAAATCTGTTCATTAGTTCCTGAGAAAATTGCAGTTAAAAGCATATATATATCTATAGGCGCGCTCCGTGCGCGTACGGTAAGCATACCATACGCGCACGGAAACATGCGCCAGCGTAATTCTGATTGGTTGTTAGATGTCAGTAAACATTCGAATCGGTCGAAATCAGGACGTGTCGGCCGCCATTTTGTCTCTCGCAGTCTGAGGCAATGAAAAACAAAGGGGGAAAACGTGAGAAGGGGGCAGGATGGACAGGTTCTGACCCCCTAGCCTTTGTCAGGGGGTCACTGAAGGACCCCCAAGGGTAAAAAAATAAATATCTTTTTTAGCGAAAAATCGCGGGGTGCGCGCACGGTACGCGCACGGTACGAACAACGCATCGTGGGCGCTTGGTGTGCGAAGCGCACCGTGCGCGTACGGTACGCGCACGGTGAAAAAACTTTAAAAAAATACATAACTTAGCATTTAAAAAACCGTACAAATTCACGGAAAAAACCATAGGTTTCACACACGTTATAGTTAGGAATTAGCATTTAAAAAACCTTGCAAATTCACTTAAAAAACCCATAGGTTTCACACATGTTATAGTTAGCTGGACATTTCACTCGTGAAAAACCATTGAAATTCCCCCGTTATAGTTAGTGCAGGCAACTATAACTCACGCGACCGCAATCCTCTGCTGATGACGTCAGATATTACATCACTGATGACATATGTGTCTTTCTGAAAAAAAGTATTTGTAATATATGTATAGCTAAAAATTAATGGAAGAAGACATGGGTAAATAAGTGTCTAAATACAGTGATGTAATATCTGACGTCATCAGCAGAGGATTGCGGTCGCGTGAGTTATAGTTGCCTGCACTAACTATAACGGGGGAATTTCAATGGTTTTTCACTAGTGAAATGTCCAGCTAACTATAACATGTGTGAAACCTATGGTTTTTTAAGTGAATTTGCAAGGTTTTTTAAATGCTAATTCCTAACTATAACGTGTGTGAAACCTATGGTTTTTTCAGTGAATATATATATATATATATATATATATATATATATATATATAAAAATATAAATAAAGGAAAATATCTAATAAAGATAAGATGTAAAAATAAAAAATAATAATAACCACAAAAAACCTTTTTATAGGAGTTTTTGGGTGAAAAAAGATATAAACTTTCCCTCCTCTCAGTTTTCTCTTTCTTAGGGTTTTTTAGGACATGGTAAATTACTTTTGATGTTTATGCGCTCTGGGGGTTAATCCATATGGCCTATTGGTCATGGAGGATTTGGGGGGGGGGGTTCTCTCTTGGGGGGGGGGGGGTGCACAGGGTGGGTAGCAGTGGGGGGGAAATAAAATCCAAAAATAAGTCCTCTATAGCCTCTTTCAATGTTTTCAGAATTTGTTTTTTCAATAGTATTAGTTGATGGGTAGTAAGTAAGGAGGAAGCATAAAAATATTGTCCTGGAATTTAAATGGCATACGGGTCAGAAGTAGGAGGGCGAAAATACTTCAGTATCTGAAGGACTCTCCAGCCCGCATCATTATAGTCCAGGAAACCCATTTGACTAAGAAGGAGGCAGTAGACCTCTTCAAGGCCACGAAATGGGTAGCACATTTCGTATGCACAGCTCAAGCAGCAGTGACAAAAGAGGTGGCAATTTTAATTAAGCATGGGGCACAAGTGAGCCTGGATTCCTTTTCATCCAATAAAGCGGGCAGATGGGTAGTAGCTAAAGTTAAGATCTCAGCTAGGCCATTTACGTTAGCAGGTTATTATGGGCCACATCATGATGAAGTGGTACCCTTGCAAGATCTGTGGGCGGAGCTTTTAAACTCACCCAGCCCAATCATTCTGGCTGGTGATTTTAATGTTGTACTGAATAGTGTATTAGATAGGTCCATATGCAGTAGAGCTCAGACCAACCCTAATATGCTCAGGTTAATTAAACAAATGATGGAACAACTAGGGTTGCTTGATATTTGGAGACGAAAAGCAGGGGAACAAAAAGCCTTTACTTTTTTCAACAAGAAGTATAGACACCAGTCTAGAATTGATTATTTTTTGGTGGACTGTAAAGTTAAAGATGAGGTACAACAGGTTGAGCATATAGGAGCCCATTTGTCAGACCACTCAGCGGTAATGCTTACATTAGAGGTCAGGGGAGCTGAGGTTCAGTCCAGATGGACTCTAGACCTCACAATTTTATTGGAGGAGGAGGTGATGGTACAGGCCCTTAAAAAGAAACAGAAGATTTCTTTGAGTTCAATTTGGGATCAGTGGCCCCCGGGGTTGCTTGGGATGCCTATAAGGCGTTTCTCAGGGGCAGGCTTGGGGCTCTAGCGGCTGAGAAAAGGAGGAACTACTATAAAGAAGTGGAAAGGAGGAAAAGATCTGCTCCTTAGAACAAAAATTAATAGATCCTAGTATAGACGAGGAGGTGAGGACAAGAAAGCTCCAAGAATTGCTACAAGAGAAGGTTAACTTGTCCATGGTAATGCAAGAGCGGGTGAGAAAGAGATGGGAAGCCAGTCAAATGGCACACTTCTAGTACAGCGAAGGGTGCGGCAAACTTCTGGCATGGAAGGCAAAGAAAGAACAACTGAGAAACAGGGTTGAGGAAATTATTTGCGCCCAAACAGGCAGCCTGGTGGAGGACAGCGAAGGGATTGAGCGAGCTTTCCAGAGCCACTTCAGTAAAGTATACCAGGAAGATCTTATGTCATCCAAAGATACTCTCAGTAAGTGGGTAGGGCCGGGTATGGGAAAGCCTTTGACACGGGAAAAAGCAGATCTTCTAAATGGAGAAATAAAAGTTTAGGAAGTGGGTAATATAATGGCGCATCTAAAGAAGGGGAAGGCCCAAGGGCCAGATGGCATTCCGCAAGAGGTCTATAAAGTCTTGGCTGACACTCTAGCCCCTATTTTAGTTAAACTTTTTAATGAGCTTTATATTAAGCATATGGTCAAGCCAGCCTCCTGGAAGGAAGCCACAATAGCACTGATATTGAAGCCAGGAAAATGTTCCAAAAAATGCGACTCATATCGCCCTATTTCCTTGCTAAACAGTGACTATAAGATTTACACGAAGATCCTGGCCGATAGATTGAATGGGCTAATGGCTGATTTAATTCATGATGACCAGAAAGGCTTTATCCGGGGAAGGTTTTTGAAAGATCTGACCTTCTTATTGATTGCCACAATTGACCTAGCGTCCACTTACCATCTTCCTTTTGCCTTGGTGGCCTTGAATGCTACCAAGGCTTTTGACCGAATGAACTGGGTAAATCTGAAGGAAGTCACTATGTCCCTGAACCTGGGCACAAATTTCTGTAATGCTCTTGCCAGTCTCTACCAAGCTCCTCAGGCTAGGATTATAGTTAATGGTTATTTGTCTCAACCAGTAAAAATATCAAGGGGAACCAAGCAGGGGTGCCCTTTATCGCCTCTGCTCTTCAATTTATACATAGAGCCGCTGGCAAGAAAGATCAGAGATGATCCGGAAATTCGTCCTTTAAGTTCACTGGCTGCGAGAAAAAAATGGGGCTCTATGCCGATGACATAGTGATCTTCTACACAAATACAATGACAACTTGGCCTTGTCTAATGGCTTTAACAGTTGACTTTGGGAGGGTCTCAGGTTATGAGGTTAATGAAGATAAGTCCAAAGTTATGACCTGGAATGTTGAGGGAGTATCCGGAAAGGATGAGATCAGGTACTTGGGGGTTATGATATCTCATGACACCGGCAAAATAGCGAAACTCAATTTCGATAAAGTTCGGAAGGAGATTACGAAACTTTTGAAATCCTTGGTCTCACCTTCAACTATCAATTTTCGGAAGAAGTAACTTGGTCAAAATGGTAATTCTTCCAAAGCTGACTTTTCTTTTCGATGCAATACCCTTACCTTTTAAAATGGTCTGGATTAAGTAACTACAAGGAGATTTGGGTTCGTTTATATGGGCAAGTAAAGGGCCAAGAATAGCTTGGAAGAAGTTGCGGAGAAGGGTCGAGAAAGGAGGAATTGCCTTACCAGATCTACTCTTTTATTCATGGGCTTTTCTTTTAAAGAATGGAAAGTATCTTTTTAACTCTCCAAATCCCTCCACGACAGGAGGCCTGTGGTCCACAATAGCGAATTTTGGAGCCGGGAGGTAAGGAGGGGTTTATTTTTAAGTATGCTGACCCCAAATTCTTTTAAAAGGTTAGGTTGAAGATCCTGAGGGGGTTTGCAGAGACTTGGTACAATGTGAGAAGAACTTTGACAATTCCTTACCATAGTTTTTTATCCCCCATTTGGGACAGACCCAGCTCTCCAGAGTGGACAAGACAGCCTGGCTAAACCTCTATTAGAGGGGGGTCTCAGACAATGGGACCAGTTAATAAGTGATGGAAGACTTATTTCCTGGGAGAGTTGTAGTCAGCTTACAAATTTCCGATGTTCTAGTTTTAATTATGTGCAAATTCAGAGCTGGTTTGCTGGTCCACTAACAAAAATATTGTAACAAAATGAGCGAGAATTTAGATTGAAGCAGCAACTGAGTCAAAGGAAGGAGTTGGCGACTATCTATTGGTTATTGGTGGAAACCGAGGATGGAGATTTTACGCTTCCGGTGGAGCTGTGGGGAAAATACTTGCCGGAATCATCGCTGGAAAAATATTGGCAAGTATCTATGGCTATGCTATTTAAAGCGGTTAAGCCTGCGCATCTGAGAAGAAACCATCTCCTTTCCATTCATAGAGCATATTGGTCACCCTGGAAGCTGTCAAAGTTTGGGAGGAGAAGTGAAGTCCTTTCCCCGAAATGTGGTAAAACGAAGGCGGATGATGTCCACATGTTTTTAGAATGTGTAGAACTGCAAACTAATTGGAATGAAGTGAGTGGGGCGCTGTCTCAAATACTTAAACTGCAAGTTAAGGTAAGCGTTCTACTTGTTATTTTTGGTCAGTTGGAGCCTGAAGTAAAACCTATCAAAGGTCAGGCGAGACTTATCTTTTACATTGCATTGCTTGCACGCAGGGAAATATGTTAACTATGGGTGTCCCCTCTCTCTCCAAGTTTAGATGATTTGTTGAACTCAGTTAAATATATAGCCACATTACATGGGAAGAGTACTAGAGATGTTAATTTCTGTCTCTGTTAGAATCCGGGTTCTCTGGTTGGCACAGGTAGGTACTTGTGACAAGCAGGGGACCTTTCCTCTAGTCAGGGTAAGGGGTTACACTCCTAAAATAACCCCTGCTCACCCTCTAGGTAGCTTGGCGCGAGCAGACAAGGCTTATCTCAGAGCGTTATAGGTTAAGCATTTGTGAACACATACAGTAACCAAGTGACAACACTACAAATGGACACCACACAGGTTATATATTAAAAATAAGGATTCTTTATATAGAGTTACCACAAGACCATTAAACGACAAAAATACACAATACTGTTAATTTAGATGGTAGAAGTTTGCTTAGTTCTCTTAAGTTCTTAAATGAGACACTTTAAGTCAATGTACCTTTTAGATGCGACACGCAGGGCAACGAAAGTGTTGCAACGATGTTGATGCGATGAAGTTTTTGGTGCAAAGAAATAAAGACATGAAGATTTTCCAGATGCATTACGCTTCTCCGATGTTTGCGAGAAGACTCGACTCGATGCGTCAGCGTCCCCCTTTACGCGATGCGACGACAAGGGCCTTGGCAGCGGCACTCTTCTCCGACGTTTGCGAGACGCTTCCCCTCGATGCGATGTTGCAGCGGCGACACCCCTTTATGCGATGCGACGACAGCAGCTCCGACGGCGGCACGCTTCTCCGTGGATGCGAGGTGCTTTTCTTGATGTGGTGCAATGCGACAGCTACGATGGCTGCGATGGCGACACGCTTCTTCCTCGATGCGAGACTCTTCTCTCGATGCGGTGCGATGCGTCAGCTACGATGGCTGCGATGGCGACACGCTTCTTCGGCGTTGCGAGACACTTCTTGGATGATGTGAGACGCTTCCGCTCGATGCGATGCTGCAGCGGCGACACACTTTACGAGATGCGACGACAGCAGTTCCGACGGCGGCACGCTTCTCCTCCTTGAGTCGCGCTTCCAGCTCCTTGCGACACGCAGTCCCTCAGAAGGCCCAACAACAGCAGCAGGCACTTCCAAAGAACTTTGGGGAGCTGGGGGGTGAAGTCTGTTGTTCCTGAGACTTCAGCAGGAGGCAAGCTCTATTCCAAGCCCTTGGAGATTTTTTGAAGCACAAGTTGAAATAAAGTCTTGTAGTCTTTCTCCTCTCCTTCAGCAGCAAGGCAACCACTGCAGGCCAATCCCCCAGGTCAGGGACAGTACTCCTCCGTACAGCTTTCCCAGTTCCTTCTCCTCAGGCAGAGGTTCTTCTTGTCAAGCAGGATCTAATTTCTTGGGAGCAGGGTCCCAATACTTATACCCCTAATTCCTTTGTTCCTCTGGGGTAGAGGGGCCTTTGCCCAGTCCAAACCAGTTTCTGAGCACTTTGTTGACATGACTCTGACTTTCTATCCAGGGTGCAGGGCAGAGACATCAGCCGCTCCACAGGAGGTGGAGCCAGCATTGTGGTGGCAGAGCACAGCCCTATTCAGAGTCCAGGTGAACTCCTCCCACCCATCTGGATGTCAATCTCTCTATTCACCACCAGGCTACCTAGCCCTGCCCCTCTGGGTTTCCCCAGTCCTGTCACTCACACAAACCAGACAGGCAGATACACATCATAGCAGAGGCGGGCTGAAATGGTTAGGCAAGCAAATACCAACTTTCTAAAAGTGGTATTTGCAAACACAGAATATTAAAATAAACTTTACTAAAAGATGTATTTTATTATTCTGATTTCAGGCATAGTAAACTCGATTTTCTACCACGTTCCCTGGGTCTGTTAGGATCATAGGATGTAACAATTCTAACAGCCCATTCTGGCCTATGGGAACAGGTAGCCTTGCAATAGTGAAAATCGAAAATGGCTGTAATTCACTATTAGGACATGCCACACACATCAGGGCTTGTCCTACCTTATGCTTACAATGCACCCTGCCCTTGGGCCTACCATAGGGGTAATATGAAGTTAAGGGAAGGTTTAGGGACTGGCAAGAGGGTGCACTTGCCCAGTCAGCATGACAGTTACAGACTACACGCAGGTTCTGCAATGGCAGATCTTAGACACATTTTTCTAGGCCGCTTCTGTGGGTGGCACAACCAGTGCTGCAAGCCCACCAGCAGCATGTGTATTTACAAGTCCTGGGCACTCCTGGTGCACTTTACTGGGGTCTGACAGTAAACCAAATAAGCCAATCATGGAATCCAACCAACATATACATTTTAAATAGGGAGCACTTGCACTGTGGCACTGGTTGGCAGCGGCACAGTGTTCTGAGCAGCTAACACCAGCAAAACACATGAGGCACAGCGACAAAAAGTGGAAGGGAGACTCACACCTAGGTGCCAGGTCTAACACGTGTCCCCTCCAGCTGAAAAGTGGGGAGAACTACCCTACCCCAGGGAATTCCTCATCACTAAGGCGGAAAAATCTGGACAGACCGTCAGCATTGGCGTGATCTGTACCAGGGCGATGTTCCACCGTGAAATCCATACCCTGTAGGGAAATGGACCACCTCAACAGCTTTGGATTCTCACCCCTCATATGCATCAACCATCTGAGGGGCCTATGGTCTGTCTGAACCCGGAAGTGAGACTCAAACAGGTAGGGTCTTAGCTTCTTCAGCGCCCAGACCACAGCAAATGCCTCACGCTCAATAGCACTCCATCGCTGTTCCCGTGGAAGTAACCTCCTGTTAAGGAAGGCTACAGGTTGATCTAGGCCCTCTTCATTAATCTGTGAAAGAACAGCCCCCACACCATGCTCTGAAGCGTCTGTCTGAACGATAAACTCTTTGGAGAAGTTGGGAGCCAAGAGCATGGGCATAGCAGCTTTCAGGGCCTCAAAAGCTTTCTGACAGGTGTCAGTCCAAATCACTTTCCTGGGCTGCTTCCTAGAAGTCAGCGCTGTCAAGGGGGCAACAATGTTGCCATACCCCTTGACAAACCTCCTGTAGTACCCGGTGAGACCTAGGAAGGCTCTCACCTCTGTCTGGGTTTTGGGCGACTCCCAATTCAGGATGATTTCTATCTTGGGTTGAAGGGGCGCCACCTGGCCGCTCCCAACCTGGTGCCCCAAGTACACCACGGAACCCTGCCCGATCTGGCACTTACTCGCCTTGATTGTGAGGCCTGCCCTCCGCAGCGCCATCAACACTTCCCAGAGGTGGCGCAGGTGTTCCTCCCAAGTGGAGCTGAACACTGCGATGTCATCCAGGTAGGCGGCACTGAACGAGTCCAGTCCAACCAACACCTGGTTGACCAACCTCTGGAAGGTGGCAGGGGCATTCTTCATCCCAAAGGGCATAACCCGGAACTGGTAGTGCCCATCTGGGGTGGAAAATGCTGACCTCTCTTTGGCCCCCTCGGTCAAGGCGATCTGCCAGTACCCAGACGTTAAATCAAACGTGCTGAGGTAGTTGGCAGCCCCTAGCCGATCTATGAGCTCATCAGCTCTGGGGATGGGGTGTGCGTCAGTCCTGGTGACTGAATTGAGTCCTCTGTAGTCCACACAGAACCGGAGTTCGGGTGTGGCTCCCGGCGCTGCATCCTTTGGGGCCAAGACCACTGGGCTGGCCCAAGGACTGCTGGAGGACTCAATTATCCCGAGTGCAAACATCTTGGAGACCTCCTCCTTGATTCATGCCCTCACCATGTCAGTCCCCCTGTGAGCCTTGTGCCTCACAGGTGTACTATCCCCAGTGTCCACATCATGGACGCACCAATCAGTGACACCGGGAACCAGGGAAAACAGATCAGAAAATTGTCCCAGCAGCTCGCGACAATCATTCTGTTGCTCAGGGGTCAGGGCGGAAGAGAGGATGACACCATCCACTGACCCATCTTGCTCCTGGGCGGACAGGAGGTCAGGAAGAGGCTCGGTCTCCTCTTCCATCCCAGCATCTGTTGCCCAGAGCATGCCCACTTGGGACCTCTCCAAGTGGGGCTTGAGGCGGTTGACATGAAGAACCCTTAAGGGGTTCCTTGGAGACCGCAAGTCCACCAAATAGGTAACTGGACTCTTGCGCTCCACCACCTCAAAGGGACCGGTCCACTTATCCTGGAGCGCACAAGGCTCCACGGGGGCCAAGACCCACACCTTTTGTCCAGGTTGAAGCTCTACCAGAGTGGCATTCTGGTCATACCACCGCTTCATCTCCTCCTGGCTGGCTTCCAGATTTGCCTCAGCAAGTTGCCTGAATCGCCTGATCTGATTTCTGAAAGCCAGCATGTAGCTATATACATTCTGGGGAGGTTTCCTGGGAGATTGCTCCCAGCCTTCCTTGACCAGACTTAGAGGTCCTCTCACTGGGTGGTCATACAGGAGCTCAAAGGGGCTGAACCCTAGAGACTTCTGTGGCACCTCACGGTACGCAAAGAGAAGGCATGGCAAGAGGACGTCCCACTTAAGCCTCATGGGTTCTTCCAGACCCATTATCATGCCCTTGAGGGTACGGTTGAATCTCTCAACCAACCCGTTTCCTTGGGGGTGGTAAGGTGTGGTGAACTTGTAGGTTACACCACACTCTTACCAAAGGGATTTCATATACTTGGATATGAAATTGGTATCCCGGTCAGACACCACCTCTAGAGGGAATCCCACTCTGGAGAAAATTCCCATCAGTGCACGTCCCACCACGGGGGCAGTCACTGTCCTCAGAGGGATGGCTTCCGGGTACCGGGTGGCATGGTCCACCAGGACCAGGATAAACCTATTGCCCATGGCTGTCCTGGGGTCCAGTGGCCCCACAATGTCAATCCCCACGCGCTGGAATGGGGTACCGACCACAGGGAATGGCAGGAGTGGAGCCTTCTGCTTCCTTCCACTCTTCCCACTTGCATGGCAAGTCTGACAGGTCCTGCAGTGAGTGTCTGAACTCCTGCGCATTTGAGGCCAATAAAAGTGGGTGACAAGCCTTTCAAAGGTCTTGTCCTGCCCCAAATGTCCTGCCAATGGCACATCGTGAGCCAGCCCCAGCAGGAAGGCTCTGAAGTCCTGGGGTACCACCAGCGCATAGGCTGACCCAGGCTCAGCAACCTTAGGCTCTGTATATAGTAGGTCGTTCTCCCAGTAAATGAAATGTGACCCAGACTGATCACCTGCGGCCTGGTCTGCAACCTGCTGCCGCATACCCACGAGAGAAGGGCATTCTTTCTGTGCCTTACAAAAGTCTTCCCAGGGCTCGAAAAATGGTACTAGTCCTGCAGGACTAGTACCTTGAAAAATCTCCTCGCCCTAACAGTGACCTACTTGACCTCCGTCTCTGAAAGCGGAGCGAAAGTGACAAGATAAGATTTAAAGGAATTTTTATTGCTCATTTGCTTTGTGAGCAATAAAAAGGCCTTTAAATCTTGTTATCTTGTCACATTTGCTCCGTTTTCAAAGACGGAGGACAAAAGTTAGTATGTTTTCCTACTCGCCAGAAAGGGCGAGTAGGACCTAAAAATAGCTCGACCTCATAAAATTTACCTCGCAAATGCGAGCGGTCGAGTGGATTTGTCGAGCCGGACCCTAGAGGGGCCTCCTTCCTGCTGCCAATGGGTCCGCTCAGGCAGGTCCCCCAGTTCAGCTATCTGTTCCCCGGTAGGCTCCAGGGCATCCCCCTCAAGGTCTGCTCCCTCCTGGGCCGTGGGAACTTCAGGTGCTGGTTTCCCACGCCCCTGCCTCTTCTCTCTAAGGCCGGTCCCTGGGCCTCCCTCTCAGGCTCCAGGACCTCTTGAGCACCTCTACTTGCTGCCATGGACCGTGTGGTGACACACGCCCAATCCGGCATACCCAACATCTCCAGGTGAGCACTCCGCTCCACCTTAGCCCAAGGTGAGCTCTCCAAGTCGTTCCCTAACAGACAGTCTACAGGCATGGCGGGCCTCACAGCTACCCGAAGAGTACCAGAGACCCCCCCCCCCCCACCTCAAAGGGAACCTGAGCCACCTTGCAGTGACTCTCTGTGTTGTCAGCGGCAACAACTGGATAGAATGCTCCTGGGACAACCTGCTCTTGAGACACCAGGTGACACTTGACAGCTGTCACACTGGCTCCTGTATCTCTGAGAGCTTCAACCCTACGGCCATTGATGATCACCCACTGCCTGTATTTCTTAGTGTTATCAGGCAGCTGGGTTTGGGGGACCATCTCACAGTCTCCTAATGAGACCAGGGACATCTCTGCGGGACCCCACCCACCTTGGACAGCCATCTCCTCCCCCAAGGCTACACTAGCCACGTGCCGGGGCGGAGCACCAGTGGGTGCTGGTTTACCATACAAAGGACACTTTAAATCAGAGGCAAAATTTCCCATGTTACCACACTTGTAACATTTTATGGGCCCCTTTTGAACAGGTGGACCTGTCGGGCCCCGGTCGGTTTCTGGGGTGGGGGAGGCTGAGAACCTTTCCCTTGGGGATTCCTTTGGGGCCTTCTTGTGAACTCCCTCTGTTTACCCTTGTCCCCCCCACTCTTCTGCTGGGGACCCTACCCACCTTTAGCGGAGTCTCCCACTGGACCCTTGTGGACCCCGATACTGACCCAGCGGTCCGCCTCCTCAGCAAGCTTCCTAGGGTTAGTCAGGTGCTGGCGTAGCTCAGGAAAACAATTACTGGACAAGTGCTCCCATGTCATTAAATCAAGAAGCCCTTGAAAATCATTAACCTTACTACCCTTCACCCAACCATCCAATGCTCTGCAAAAAAAAGTCACATACTCAACATACGTACGTTTGGAATCTTGGTGCACCCCCTGAACCTTTGTCTATACAACTCAGGGGTCAACCCATACCTAGCCATCAAAGCTGCCTTCATATGGGGATAAGAATTATAATCATCTGAAGGCAAGTCTGGCAGTGTGTCCCGCCCCTCACTAAGGAACCGTCCCCACAACCCTGCTCCCCAATCCTTCTCAGGGACCCAGTGGGAAGACATGGCTACTTCATAGGCTTTGAACCACTGCCCTATGTCATCATTTAAAAAAAAATATTTTACCACATCTTTGGGTATGTACACCCTTGATTCTACTTGCACTGACGGTGTGCTGCCACCAGAGGAAGCAATTTCTAAACTCTGGGCCTTCAGCTCCAACTCCCTCAAAACCTTTTCATGTTCATACTGTAGCTTTTTTTCTTCTAGGGCTAGCTTTCTACTTTGCATTTCAAATTCTAACTGCCCACTTAACTTGAGCTTGGTCAGCTCCAATTCATGCATCCTACACTCTTTCCTATCTGCCAGCTCCTCTGGAGATAGTTTTTACTGGAAACACTGCTACCGGCAGGGGGAGGGGTTGTCCTTCCTCTTGGACTCACTGGCCCATCCAGCTACTCCTCTGCATTATCATTATCAGTGGCATTCCTTGCTTCTACCCAGGCCCTCAGCGCCTTGTAGAACTCTGCCTTATGTTTGCATCCAGTTGTAGAAACATTACATTTCTTGCAGAAGAATTTCAGCTGCTTGGCAGTGTAGCTATCCAATTTCTCTTCTTCCCATTCAAATTCAGTATTCACAGAGACTATGGATGCTGCTTTCTCCACCATGGTTAAGTTTGGCAGTACTCAAAAATAGAAAGTCCCAAAAAGAATCTACCAACAAGTATTGGTTGCGTTAAGGTCTGTACTCACTAAGTAGTGTTCACCAATTACTGTAATGAGTCACAAATGCAAGTCCAGAATCCTCACCGCTGACCACCAATGTTAGAATCCGGGTTCTCTGGTTGGCACAGGTAGGTACTTGTGACAAGCAGGGGACCTTTCCTCTAGTCAGGGTAAAGGGTTACACTCCTAAAATAACCCCTGCTCACCCTCTAGGTAGCTTGGCGCGAGCAGACAAGGCTTATCTCAGAGCGTTATAGGTTAAGCATTTGTGAACACATACAGTAACCAAGTGACAACACTACAAATGGACCCCACACAGGTTTTATATTAAAAATAAGGATTCTTTATATAGAGTTACCACAAGACCATTAAACGACAAAAATACACAATACTGTTACTTTAGATGGTAGAAGTTTGCTTAGTTCTCTTAAGTTCTTAAATGCGACACTTTAAGTCAATGTACCTTTTAGAAGCGACACGCAGGGCAACGAAAGTGTTGCAACAATGTTGATGCGATGAAGTTTTTGGTGCAAAGAAATAAAGACGTGAAGATCTTCCAGATGAGTTCCGCTTCTCCGATGTTTGCGAGAAGACTCGACTCGATGCGTCAGCTGCAGCGGCGTCACCCTTTACGCGATGCGACGACAGCGGCCTTGGCAGCGGCACTCTTCTCCGACGTTTGCGAGACGCTTCCGCTCGATGCGATGTTGCAGCGGCGACACCCCTTTACGCGATGCGAAGACAGCAGCTCCGACGGCGGCACGCTTCTCCGTGGATGCGAGGTGCTTTTCTTGATGCGGTGCAATGCGACAGCTACGATGACTGCGATGGCGACACGCTTCTTCCTCGATGCGAGACTCTTCTCTCGATGCGGTGCGATGCGTCAGCTACGATGGCTGCGATGGGGACACGCTTCTTCGGCGTTGCGAGACACTTCTTGGATGATGTGAGACGCTTCCGCTCGATGTGATGCTGCAGCGGCGACACACTTTACGAGATGCGATGACAGCAGCTCCGATGGCGGCACGCTTCTCCTCCTTGAGTCGCGCTTCCAGCTCCTTGCGACACTCAGTCCCTCAGAAGGCCCAACAACAGCAGCAGGCACTTCCAAAGAACTTTGGGGAGCTGGGGGGTGAAGTCTGTTGTTCCTGAGAATTCAGCAGGAGGCAAGCTCTATTCCAAGCCCTTGGAGATCTTTTGAACCACAAGTTGAAATAAAGTCTTTGTAGTCTTTCTCCTCTCCTTCAGCAGCAAGGCAACCACTGCAGGCCAATCCACAAGGTCAGGGACAGTACTCCTCCGTACAGCTTTCCCAGTTCCTTCTCCTCAGGCAGAGGTTCTTCTTGTCAAGCAGGATCTAATTTCTTGGGAGCAGGGTCCCAATACTTATACCCCTAATTCCTTTGTTCCTCTGGGGTAGAGGGGCCTTTGCCCAGTCCAAACCAGTTCCTGAGCACTTTGTTGACATGACTCTGAATTTCTATTCAGGGTGCAGGGCAGAGACATCAGCCGCTCCACAGGAGGTGGAGCCAGCATTGTGGTGGCAGAGCACAGCCCTATTCAGAGTCCAGGTGCACTCCTCCCACCCATCTGGATGTCAATCTCTCTATTCACCACCAGGCTACCTAGCCCTGCCCCTCTGGGTTTCCCAAGCCCTGTCACTCACACAAACCAGACAGGCAGATACACATCATAGCAGAGGCGGGCTGAAATGGTTAAGCAAGCAAATACCAACTTTCTAAAAGTGGTATTTGCAAACACAGAATATTAAAATAAACTTTACTAAAAGATGTATTTTATTATTCTGAGTTCAGGCATACTAAACTCGATTTTCTACCATGTTCCCTGGGTCTGTTAGGATCATAGGGCCCGATTCACAGAACTAACTTAAGACAAAATCCTAAACTTACTACCATTTTGGTATTCACAGAATGCACGTACTGCTTTTGGTATTCACAGAATGAACTTACTACTTTTGGTATTCACAGAATGGATTTACGACTACTAACTTTACGTCCGCACTCGGGCCGGAAATTCCGGCCCAGAGGCGGAGCTTCCGGGCCGGAGGCGGGGCTTCCGGGCCGGAGGCGGGGCTTCCGGGCCGGAGGCAGGGCTTCCGGCCCAGAGGTGGAGATTTTTGCCATGGCACAAATTTCCCACACAAAACTGTGTGAAAAAAGTGATTTTTTTCAGCTAAATTTGAGGTTTGAAGGGCATTCTGGATAAGGAAACGTTGGGGGATTCACGGAAGCCATACCTCCCTGGAAGCCCCCGGGTGTCTAGTTTTCAGAAATGTGTGGGTTTGGTAGGTTTCACTAGGTGGCCGCCGAGCACCGGGCCAAAAACCCAGGAGCCCCGCCTTGGGCCCTTGCCTGTCGCGGGTACTTGTGCCTCCCACACGTATGAGGCACCGTTTTTATCGGGAGACCCGGGGGAACGCTGGGTTGTAGGAAATTTGTGTCAGTCTGGGGATGCCACAACTTTCACACCCAAAAATGTGTGAAAAAAGTGCATTTTTCACCTAAAATTGAGGTTTGTAGGGGATTCTGGGTAAGGAAACGTTGGGGGATCCACGCAAGCCTTACCTCCCTAGAATCCCCTGGGTGTCTAGTTTTCAGAAATGTGTGGGTTTGGTAGGTTTCCCAAGGTGCCGGCAGAGCTAGGGTTCAAAAACTACAGCTACGCACTTTGCCAAAAAAAGAGTCATTTTCACTGCGAAATTTAGCTGTGTCCACGTTGTGTTTTGTGCCGTTTCCTGTCGCGGGCACTAGGCCGACCCACACAATTGAGGTACCATTTTTCTTGGAAGACTTTGGGGAACGCGGGGTGGGTGAAAATTTGTGAATCCACGCAGATTCCAGAACTTTCCACCACAGAAATGTGGGGAGAATGTGTTTTTTTGACAATTTTTTAGGTTTGCAATGGATTCTGGGTAACAGAACATAGTGAGGGGCAGTCAAGTCATCCCATCCTGGATTCCCCTGGGTGTCTAGTTTTGAGAAATGTGTGGGTTTGGTAGGTTTCTCAAGGTGCCGGCAGAGCTAGGGTTAAAAAACTACAGCTACGCACTTTGCCAAAAAAGGGTCATTTTTCACTGCGAAACTGAGGTGTGTCCACGTTGCGTTTTGTGCCGTTTCCTGTCGCGAACACTAGGCCAACCCACACAAGTGAGGTACCCTTTTTCTCGGAAGACTTTGGGGAACGCGGGGTGGGTGGAAATTTGTGGATCCATGCGGATTCCAGAACTTTCCACCACAGAAATGTGGGGAAAATGTGGGTCTTTTTAACAATTTTTTAGGTTTGCAAGGGATTCTGGGTAACATTACCTGGTGGGAGGCAGCCAAGTCACCCCATCCTGGATTCCCCTGGGTGTCTAGTTTTCAAAAATGTATAGGTTTGCTAGGATTCCCTAGGTGCTGGCAGAGCTATGGTTCAAAAACTACAGCTGGACACTTTGCCAAAGTGTGGGTCATTTTTCGCTGCGAAATTGAGGTGTGTCCGCGTTGTGTTTTGTGCCGTTTCCTGTCGCGGGCACTAGGCCGACCCACACAAGTGAGGTACCATTTTTCTCAGAAGACTTTGGGGAATGCGGGGTGGGTGGAAGTTTGTGGATCCACGCAGATTCCAGAACTTTCCACCACAGAAATGTGGTGAAATTCTTTTTTTTTACAATTTTGTAGGTTTGCAAGGGATTCTGGGTAACAGAACCTGGTGAGAGACAGTCAAGTCGCCCCATCCTGGATTCCCAGGGGTGTCTAGTTTTCAAAAATGTATAGGTTTTCTAGGTTTCCCTAGGTGCCGGCAGAGCTATGGTTAAAAACTACAGCTAGGCCCTTTGCCAAAAAAGGGTCATTTTTCACTGCGAAACTGAGGTTTGTCCACGTTGCGTTTTGCGTTGTTTCCTGCCACGGGCACTAGGCTGACCCACACAAGTGAGGTACCATTTTTCTCGGAAGACTTTGGGGGACGTGGGGTGGGTGGAAATGTGTGGATCCACGCGGATTCCAGAACTTTCCAACACAGAAATGTGGGGAAAGTTTGATTTTTTTGCCAATTTTTTAGGTTTGCAAGGGATTCTGGGTAGCAGAACCTGGTGGGAGGCAGTCAAGTCACCCCATCCTGGATTCCCCTGGGTGTCTAGTTTTCAAAATATATAGGTTTGCTAGGTTTCCCTAGGTGTCAGCAGAGCTAGGGTTAAAAAACTACAGCTAGGCACTTTGCCAAAAAAGGGTCAATTTTCACTGCGAAATTGAGGTGTGACCACGTTACGTTTTGCGTCGTTTCCTGTCGCGGGCACTAGGCCGACCCACACAAGTGAGGTACCATTTTTCTCTGAAGACTTTGGGGGATGCGGGGTGGGTGGAAATTTGTGGATCCACGCAGATTTCAGAACTTTCCACCACAGAAATGTGGGGAAAATGTGTTTTTTTTGCCAATTTTTTAGGTTTGCAAGGGATTCTGGGTAACAGAACCTGGTGGGAGGCAGTCAAGTCACCCCATCCTGGATTACCCTGGGCGTCTAGTTTTGCTAGGTTTCCCTAGGTGCCGGCAGAGCTATGACTCAAAAACTACAGCTAGGCACTTTGCCAAAAAAAGGTAATTTTTCACTGCGAAATTAGAGGTGTGACCACGTTGCGTTTTGCGCCGTTTCCTGTCGCGGGCACTAGGCCGACCCACACAAGTGAGGTACCATTTTTATCGGGAGACTTAGGGTAATTCAAATTTGTAAAGCAACTGTTATTACCTATTGACTTTCGATGCATTTCTGGCCTTCCAAATAAAAGACATTGTGTAAAAAAAGAAGTCATTTTGAAAAATGACCGATAATTCTCATGCTAGTATGAGTATTCCCAATTTCGAAAATGTGCAAATATCTACTGTTTCTAAACTGTATAATTTGTTCCCATTTCAGAAATACATAGGTGTCTTTCATAACGATTTTTCCATGTATACATTTTCCGACAATAATTGATATATACCCGGTACATAATAAAAAGCCATTGCACATTGCTGCTCAGTTTTTGACTCTGGGTTCGTCGGGTTCTTGGTGAACCTACAAGTCCTATATATCCCCACAACCAGAAGGGTCCAGCGGATGTAACGGTATATTGCTTTCAAAGAGCTGTCATAATTAGAAGAAGTTACAAGTGAAAACGTAGACACAAAAGGCTGTTTTTTTCAACTAATTTTCAATTTTTACTATATTTAACTGTTAGTTTCTATAAAGAAACCTTGATGGATATACACAAATGACCCCTTGCCGAATTCAGAATTTAGACTCCTTTTCTAAAATGTACAGCTTTCCAGGATCCATTATTGCTTTCATACCCATTTCTCCCATTAACTGGAAGGAGGTTGAAAGCACAAAAAATAGCAAAAATAGGCTATGTCCCAGAAAAATGCCAAAACTGTGTAAAAAATGTTAGTTTTCTGACAAAAGTCTGCATTCCCTATAAGCTGGGAAAATGGTGATTTCAGCCCCACAAACCCTTTTTTGATACCATTTGCAGGGAAAAACCCAGACGCTTCCCCTTTTTTCCAATTTTTCCCAAAATAAACACAATTTAGCTGTATTTTGGCTAATTTCTGGGGCCCCTCCAGGGGATTCCACAAACCCTGGGTACCTTTACAATCCCCATGATGTTGGAAGAAAAGGACGCAAATTTGGCATGGCTACCTGTGGTCAAAAAGTTACAGGGGCCTAAGCGCACACTACCCCAAATAGCCAAAAAAAAAGGATTGGCAGGGGGGGGGGGGGGGGGGGGGGGGAAATACCTAGCAGCGAAGGGGTTAACAACTTTACCTGGTTAGTCTAACCACCTTTTGCGAAGTTCAGTTTACATCGTTCTTAGGGCAAATGCGACCATTGTATGCGCGAGGACACGCGACACCGTTACAAACAGCACTGCAGGTCTGAGATCATCAGCATGTGCGCGTTCACGAATGAATTGTTAACGAAATACGCGCACGTTAAAGCTGTCTCATGCCATGGGAGAGAAAACACGACCGCCACATTAAGATCAGGCTTAATGTTAGCCATGTTCCTCGTTGGTTGAAGAATAAGAATGCTTATTTCCTGCCTGTTCCTAAAATGGACGTGACTCCGAAACTACCGTCGTGCCCACGCCTTACGTCAAAGCATCCTCCGCACTCTGTATGGCTACGCGTGCACGCTCTTGAATCAGTCAGGCGTGCGAGAAAACGATAAAACACCGACGCACGCGCATTCCCTTCCTTTCTGTAGCTCTGACGTTCTTTTCCAAAGGTAACTGTTGCAAGCGGCAACCTTTTCCCCCAGCTCCCACCTTTTGTGTCATTCAGCCTTGGTAGCGCAAAATTAACGGTAAGTCGACATCAAGTACTCTTGAGAATTTATTAATGGTGGTTCTTTCTAAGTATTTGTGTATTTATTCGACGCGTCAGCATCACGTATTCGGCAATGAAAGCTACACAGCCAGTATCCTTTAGCAGCCCAGCCCTTTATATGTTATTAAAAACTGTAGAACGCAATTGCATCACGTTTACGCTGTTGAATGACCGACTTCAGGGCAGTGTTTAAAAAAATATATAAATTATTAGGGTATCCGTTAATTAAATGCAGCTTGTCATCATTGGAAGCAAAAGTGATCTTTATCAAAAATCGATTAGGGTTTTGAGGAAGGGTGTGTTTTAAAAAAAAATATATATTTTTTTAAATCACCAAGGACATACACCGCTTTAAAAAATATTTCCGTCAGTTTGCATCAATAAACACCTGTAATACTCTTACTTTACAAATGTTCACATTTGAGGCGTGTTTTCATTTCATATAGAAGGTGATGCTTGTCGGAGACCGCTACGTACTGTATTGTTCATAACTTGGCTGAAAGCCGCACGTTTCTCTGCCATTTTCTACTGTGCCCTTGTGAAATAATCAAATGCATTTTGCTCTGTCCAGTAAGGGTCGACCTTTGTGCCGGGTGCACATTTTAGCACTATTTGCTTAAATTTGTACTCGAAAGCCTTCGGTTTAAAGTCTCTCAAATAAGTTATGCAATTTGCAGGGCCTTCTCTCACTTTCAGTGTAGTGTATAGTATCTTTGTATCTACATTGTTCGTCTTTTCATTTTCCCTTCTTGTTTTATCCAAGTGTATTTTAGGGGTGTTCGAAGTTGTGAATTGTTATGGCTTAAGAGTTAAGAACTCTTTTTTTTAAAAAATCCTTCATGCTTGCTTGGCACAAAACGAACCATTGGGCTTTCGCGATGCTTACTCGGGGTGGGCCCCACGACTGCTTAGAAAATTAAATAGTAATAGTGTTTATAAATAAAGAAGGAACATGTTAAATTGAAAGTTTGAAAACTTTTTATAAATGTGAATATTTGAAATTGGAGTTGAGAAATTAATTTGGTATCCTCAGATTGATTTGGGGGAGCAGTGCAAAGTGCAATGACCAGAATATGGTAACTATTAATGAAGGCCTCAATTGAATTTTTTTTGTTTTGTTGAATTAACTAAAATATTCAGTCACTTGTGTATTTCTTTGAATGCTTGTTTCCGTATTGTTTAGCAGTTTTATTCATCGAAATTGCTTAGGGCGTGGTCCCTAGATTCCAACAATGACTGAGTGGGTTTCCCTGAGTCCATTAATGATTAAGAGGGCATTTAAGACCAATATTGGCAAAACCAATAGGTCTCGCCTAAGTGAGATCTATTGACTTTGTCAGGGTGTTTTAGTCATATTGTACAGAATCATGGCTAAAAAAAGCAGTTTGCGGTCTACGCAAGCTACAGAACATTGCATGCTTTGAATTCGTATTACCACCTAACAGCGCTCCGAGGAGCTAACAGTGCCAGGCTACAGAACAAAAATCACAACTCACTGATGCATACCGTGTCTTGATGCAACAAGTTACATGCTCCTGTAAAAACATAATTTAATTGTATCCCCATGTGATCAGCAGGTGGCAAGTTATGTGAAGGTTAAACTGGAATAGTCTTTATGGATCAGTATAGTAAATGGGCTCGTTTTGTCTTATATTTTAAATTTGCGGCACTTTGTCATGGCACTAAATGGAAAAGCTTGGAAGACACCCTCTAAACAATACCTTTTCTTATAACTGGTCATGTCGCTATTTTTGCCAATTAACTGTGTTATTAATTTACAGCTAATCTTCATCAACTTTTGAAGGAGGAAAGGTTGATTTGGTTTGCTTTTTTTATAGTGCTGACTTAAACCGCATCTTTCAACATAGCCCTATGTAATATTACAGATATAGTTGATAAAGAATGGAAATCTCATTTCAAAAAGTCCTTTTGAGCAAGCATAAATATCCGATCTTATCTGTGACACGAGCTACATTCAATCACACCTTCACTGAGAATGTAATCCTGAATAAATCTGCTACACAAACACGTTTAACCTATGTGGGGCGCTAGCTTGTAATTTCCTCTTTATTTTGCCCTTTTCTCACTAGTAAAGTGCGCTAGAAGTTTCTTATTGCCATAGTCCTAGTTTTCATTCCTACTTTAAAACCCCTGTTTGGTGAATCATTATGCAGAAAGTTAGTTTTGTCAGACTGAATTGCATGCGATGTAGCTACATGCACCTTCTTTAAGATGTCACTGTGGTGGAAACATTTTGCAGACTAACACCAGACTACACAAATTACTCAGATGAAATGGCTGGAAACCAGCATGAAAGGCAAGAATCTGAAGTCTGAGTAAGTGTCTTGTGATATCTATCTATCCTAGCTGTAGTCAATATGAATAGGGGTGGCTCAACATCCTGTGATTCTGAATTACTAAATGTCCCATTGCTTAATAATAGTCAAACTGTGTAATGTAACTAGTGCTTATTTAAAATGCTCAAATACCTTCAGTGTCGGGTCAACAGAAGTGTGTGTGTGACAGCTAGATGACGGATAAAAGGGAATTTCCCAGGACCACACATTCTTATCTAACGGGGAAAGCCATTAAAAGAACCATGACACCTCTACTCCTTGGGGAGGGCAACCTGTATTCCTCTTTCCTATAAACACTCTCACTTTGAAGTGAGCCGAAAAGCAAAGTAAACACCAGGCTCCATCGAAGACACAGCCAGACTCTGGTCTTTGAATGCCCAGCAAATGTGATGAGAAGGTTTACAGGCCTGCTTACAGAAAGGGAGCTCATCCGAAGGATACTGGTAAATAAGGTTTTGGTATTGGGAGGGAAGAAGTTAACCTGGAGAGCCAAAATCAGCAAATGGAAAACCAGAAAATGTGAGTTACAAAGCCAATGTAAAGCAGCAGGCAGACTGCGTTCCCAGGTCCACTTTCTGAAGCGCCTCAAGATTTATTTCGCATACCACTCCGCTGCGCTGTCTGGTAGACTGCGACCTAAAAATTGAGGTCTGCCTCTAGCAGCAAAGAAATACTTTCCTGACAACTTCAGGGGTTTTTCATAGATAAATTAGGAAGAGTAGTTGTTGGGGATCCTGAAAGCTAGCTCTTGGTACTTCCACTGAGTCCCCAGGCCCCACCTCTCCATGACTGCTCGGGTCCCTTCCCACCTTTGTAGGCTACTGTGCCACTAACACAGCCATGCGGGGAGCCCTGTTTGCACCACCCCTCCCCAACACTGCAAACAGTCAAGCTGTCCTCCATCACTTCACAGCGGCATCATCAATTAATTGGTGCCCAACACAATTCAATTAATCATTTTTTTAAAGGTGGCCCCTTATGGATGTGGCGGGGCTAGTAAAGGACTGCCTAGCCTCTGTGTATTTCTCTGGCATTCATTTTTCTATTGGAACTGGAGATGTTGCCGATTGGAAAAGGGATAGATTTCCCAACTAAGGGGCAACGTTGTGAGGAGTTTGCTCACAGGTTCTGGGGAAAGGCCAAGAGCTTCAATACTGTACTGGATTCCAGAGCTCATCCACCTTAAGGGTCCTTCACGTGGTGGGTAATGGCATTAATTAAATATCTGACTTCATGAGCCCCTTCCAGACAGTTTGACCTCAGTATAGGAAAGTAGGATCTGCTTCTTATGATTACCCACTCGTTTTACTTGATGTGATGCTTTTTTTCACTAGTCTGACTGGGATCCTGCTAATCAGAACCCTAGTCTATCTGCTTTCTACCTAAACTGTTCTGTACTTCGGTACACTCCAGATTGGATAATGGGGTACCCTTGTCAGTCCCTAGTATATGGTAAGGGCATAGGTAGCTCAGAGGCCCCCCCCCCCCCTTTGGCTGAAGCATGTATTATGCCACCAATGAGGGAACATGCAAAATGGAAATACAGGTCTGTTATTGCAGCCTGTGTAAGTTGGTACTTGTGCCACTTAAGATGTAGGTTTTTAATGCAGTAACCCTTAGATATAGTAAACCTATAAGTCACCCCTATAGCAGGCCTTTACAATCCGGAGGGCAGAATGCTTTCTAAGTGAGAGGGTGCCCCTGCATGAGTAGGACACCCCTGCAGCCAATTGAGTCTATCCTCCCTGGTTGTCAGTAAAGCAGCCATCTAGTAATATGTAGGGGCGTTACGTGACCGTGCAATGACAATCTTTAAAACGGCTGCTACAAACCCTATCGTGTTTGATGTCAAACCTGTTGGAATCATACCCCCTCACGGGTAACCAGTGTGGGAGGTATGATTCCACCCTCTGGAAGTACCTTCCATGTGGCTCTGTTACCGGTAGCAGCCTTCTAGTCCCGGACAGCACAAAACAGTTGCTGCCGACCAGAGAGACGTTTCTGCCCTCCTGCTGCTGTGCCAAGCTTGAGCAGAGGCAGGTGGAACACCTCCCAGACAGGTTTTAGTGTATTGGGGCTGGGGTGGGTGCGCTTGCCGTCACCTGGAAGTCTGCATGAGGGGCACATTTGGTGTCCCTGTGCATAGTCCAGTGCAAACCAGTCCTAGGAGTTGTTGGCTCCTGCTCTGGTGTGAAAATGGATCAAGGACATGGGAGTAACTGCCTCCCTGTCCAGACCCTCCCCTTTGAGGGTCCTCTGAATCTTCCCAACCTATTCCTTTGGGTTCTTGAGGGCTTACCTGGTTGTAGGACTTCAGATTAGTTTTGGACAAGATTCAGAACTGAAACCACTGCACTTTGACCGTCTGGGCACTCTGGTCTTTGTTTGGGCCTGACTTCGTCTCCCTCTGTCTGCAGCATCATCTGTGCCTGTGCGCCGTACAGGATCCGTGCAGGACCTGTGGAGCATACGAGACACTTGAAGATAATCTACCTTGGAGTGAAGGAGTCACTCCCCTGCATTTGCAGGCACTGCAACACTGCTGGCCGGTTAGCTGATCCAGAGCTCCTACAGACTCCGAAGGGTTCTTCAACATAGGAGGTGGGTTTCTACGCCTCTCGAGGCCTGAGCTGACCTCACTGAGTTTGAGGCCAGTATCCCTCGTGGGGGCTGCAATACCCGAACCCTTGTGCACTGAGTAATTTTGTAAGTGCAAATGCATGTTGGCAATTATGCAACAAGTGCATTGGGCTTCAAGTAGCCCCAACCTCTGGCAACTTCTCCTAGAAAGATAATCACCCGCATTGCACAGTGTGCTCCATGGCCTGTTTTTTAAAGCTGCACAAGGTCCTCCTGCGACTCCAGTGTCTTTGACCTTTGGGTCCTGTGGAGGGTCAACTACGTCTTTGGGCTTTCCTGGTTGCTCCAGGTTTGTACTAACACCCCTGACTGGTGAGTCTCCTGGACCTTGCTTGTCCTCTTCTTGCAACATCTTGACCTCCTGCATGGGTTGATTTTGCCAAGGCTTGTTGGTGCTCCTGCCGGACACCGACCCTGCAGCCCTTGACATCCTTCGTGGGACAGCTTGTATCAGGCTCCTGGTCGTCCTCAGCGTTGCTTGGTCCCCACAGCTGCAGTCAAGATAACCGCAAACTATCCTGAAGTACCTGGCATCGGTGGGCATTCGTCAACCAAGCCCCTGTTCACTCCAGTGACCCAGACTCTCTCCCCTCTGCTTTCAGGTACTCTTCATCCAGAATCCATGTTTGGATTCCCACGGACACTTTCTCGTCTTCCAGCAGCGGCACTTAACCGAAGCCCTCCATTAGGTTCGGCGGTTTCCAACACCACTTCACACCTATGCACCCCGCTTCCCTGGGATAGGTAACTTGGGTACTTCGGTATCCACGGGAGGGGTGGCTCTCCAACCTTCTGTCCTTCACAGGGTTTCTTCGGGGTCCATGGTGTCCACTGGTAAGGGTCCCTAATCTTTAAAAATCCAACGCGACTTGTACGGAGCACGTGTTTGTGTTCACACTGCACACGCACTCCGTGGGGTCCCCATCTACTTACCTCTGGTACTTCCTTGGGGTCCCAGCAATTCTGCGTCATCTTAACCTCGTCCTGAATGAGTCGTGGTGCTTATACCACTTTAGTATATGGTTTGTTCCCCCCCCGCCCCGGGCCAACTGTATATTAGTGCTATTTACTGTGATTTCTTTGCTACAGTATTGTGTTTTGTGTATATCTGTGTGGGTGATACTGTTACTTAGAGTATATTCTAATAAATACACATTTTTATAAATACCTTGTGCGGTTCCCTTTCATTTAATCTATATTATAAGATTGCCTTCTGGTAAAACAAGCTGATTTACACTCCCAAGACTATGCCTGAAGGCTGCTCTCCACAGATACCGCTTGGAGAGTTTTCTGTGGTTGTCGAAGATCTCTTAAAACACCATAAGGGTTGCCTGGACTGGTGCAACGTGCCCATTTTAATTACTTGACATCATATACCAGGCCAGCTTCTCACACTCTAATTGTCTATGCTTTGAAAAAGAAACCAGGACCTGCTATGTACCTCATTGGCATATGTCATATAGGTATCTGAGATCAAATCTTTTCCATGGTGGGTTGGAGCTATCAAAATCTGGGAAACTTCAAAACAGTCAGGAGGGAGTCCAGTTGAGCACATGGTCCCTAATTGAATCTTTGCTGCAAGTACCAGGGGTGGGGGGGAGAGGGGGTTGTTTGGCTGTGTTACTGTTCATCTGTGTTGGGCAGATCTAATATAGGGCCTTTTGAGAAGAGCTTGTGTAGTCCAGTTTGTGGACAGTGAAGGAGGACCCAAGATATACTGATGTCTGAGGCTTACCGCTGCACGCAATTTCCCTACATTGTTGGTTTACTTTCTGTATAGACGCATGCTGAAGGGGCATCCATGTGCTGCTTACCTCTAAACACAGAAGCACCGCTCCGCCGTCACCTGGCCTCTCGTGGATGAACATCCTGTCTGAACCACACCTAGATTAGATATGTGGTGCTAGACATCTCGTATGCTTGGAGACGGTGTCAAAGGATGCAATCTCTTCCTCATGAATGTCTTTTGCACCAGAACCCATGCAGGTAGACTGGGGGCAAACCAAGGACTGCAAGCAGCTGCACAGGCAGAAACACATTGCTGCTTCGCACTCAGTGGCCCGCCAGGTGTCTGCTTCGCATTACTGAGCTAAACCAGGATTGGTCATTTGCAGCAGTAGATAAATTGCTCTTGGCTGAATTTTGAAGGCTTTGGTCACAGAAGGTGCTACACTCCAAATCACTAGTAGTTTTGTTTGCCCCATGAATAGGCCAAATTTGTTTCTCAATGTTTCAGTAAGACTTGTTGGTTCCCCCTTTATTTGTAATAACTTTTTAAATATAGAATTGTAGTTAGAAACATTTGGGGTGGGAGGGGCATGACCGACTCCAAAGCCAGTGAGGTTCGCGCTGGCTGAGGGCTGGGAAATCGGTTTACGGTCCTACAGGTCTCACGGAGAGACTGTAGGAAAACCTTAAAGGGTGGATGGTCCCTATTCTAAATGCTATTTAGTGTAAGGAATTTGTCCCCTGGGTACTAGTCTGGGGTAGTCCACCAATTGAATACTGGATGCACAGAGCCGTTTAATGCACACTGTAGCTCTGAGTTTATGCCAAGCTCAGACTGCACCGCACGGTTGCTTTCTTAAGCGGGTATCCCTGCCGGAGAACAGATTCTGTTGCAGTGGCAGGGCTGGGCCTCATCAGCCTCAACTGCAGCTGAAATGGGGTGGGATGACACCAATAATGCAGTGTGCTTGCACACATAGATAATGCAGCTTGAGATCCAGAGCCATCATGCTCCCTTGCTCAAACAGTAGTGTGAGCATCTCCCAGCACAGTCTGGGTTGTTTTACAGCCCGTGCCCATTTGACCCCCGTAGGATCGTAATCTATAGAAAAGTACCTAGTCAAGGAGATGGTAATATTGAGAAACTGGTATAAGAAAGCGGGGCAGTGTAGTTTTCGCCACCGCATCCTGGTCCATTAGGGACAGTGCTAGTTTGATAAAGTTTGCAGCTGATCTTCTAACATAGTAATAGCGGCATCATATTTATTCCATCTAGCAGGTGTCAAGATACCTGCTCACCCTATCACAAGGTATCTTAATGTGCACCACTTGGGGGAGGGGGAGGGGGGGGGGGGGAGTCAAGTGCGCACTCTGTCGCTGAGTTTATTTTTGCCTGGTTGATGGTGATGTCAGATAATCGACCGTCCCTTAAGAAGTCTCATATGGCAGTTGAGGGACTCACCTGGTTCATGTATGTGATGTCATCGGCATTGAGCAATACTAATGGCTACTGAACCAATCACTTGAGTCCTCTTCCAAGCCTTGCTGCCCTGGGCTTTATGGCACAGCAAAGAGGATGGGGCGATAGTGGGCAGCCCTATTCGGGTGCCAGTGATTGAGATAGGGGTCTGCTGTTAAACTGCAGAAGAGTCTCTTGATGAACAACACGAACACTTACTTGCCACTGCTTGCTCCATTTTGTAGGCTACTGACTGATCTACATCCAGCCTGCATGCTTGGTACCCAACAATCTGGATATTACCATTTCGCCTGCTGTGCACAGGGGCTGTTATGATCATAAACCATTTTTGTTTCCTCTTTCTAAAAAAGAAAGTAGGCTTCATAATAGACTATAATCGCAGTAAAGAGTACCCACCATCAGTTGGGGCTTAATATACAGAGTTTAAACAGTGTGCAGTCCTTAAAATGTAAAAAGGTTTGGCCTTGCAAAGAATATCCATATTAATGATAAACCCCCCTCCCGGAACTTTTTTCACACTTGGTTCACATGAGTTGTAAAAGCAAGGGATGAGGGATTTTCAGGTGGCTTTGCTATCCACAGGTAGGAATCCAGGTCAAACGTCTGCCCCTTTTTTTTTTTTTTTTTTTTTTTTTTTTAACCGTTCGGTTTACTATTGAACAGTTTTAAACAAGGTTTCTACCTGGGACATTACTGCTGAATGTCATCTGTTCATGGAGCATTACTTTTGCCTTTCGAAAATTGTAAACTTCTTTCACAAGATGATATCCCTGCTTAGTGACTCAGGAAAATGGAGAACGTTTGTTTTGTGCAGGAATGCCAGAGTTTGATGCCTAGAACGCTTTTTTTCACATCTTAGTGCTTTAGAAAATCTCCTGATCATGCATTTGGAGGTGGTCCTGCTCACTTTCAGAATGTCCCAGGGCCTCCAACTATTAGTTTGAGTTGGTATTGGGACATACCTGTGGAAGGGAGAGGAGATGGCAGTGTTGGTTTGTGTCTGCTCCCTTAACACAGTGGAGATAAGTGACGTGAGGTCTGGCAGGGGAATGCCCCTTGTGGAATATGGGTTATATTGCTAAAGTGTATTGACACATTTTAGTGTTCCATTTTATTTGATTGAGGCCTCAGCGAAGAGAAAGCAACTCCTGAAATGCTGGATATGTGGTTTGGTGTCATTGGCATCAATTGGGACTTCCCAGTCAGCAACCACATCACCCAGTACCTCAATGAATATAGTAAATATTACCCGTGTTACCTTCTACAGCACAGGACAGTCTGGACCCAGAGGACCTTTGCATGAACTAGTGGGATATAAACTCCAACTTTTCTTGAGGTACCGAGCAACCATAGACCAAAATGACTCCAGATCCTCGCGCTTCACACGTAGATTAGTGGAAATGGACATAACTGACCCATGGAAAACTATCAAATACAATTGAGAACCAATAGATGAAGCCAGCCGATAATACAACAAACTTCAGCCCAGATAATTGGTCTTCTGAAGAATAGTAATTTCTGTGATTTTGTTTGCAAAAATTAAACGCAATGGGAGCCTAAAATGGAAAATGGCAGCAACCTTTTCAATTCTCGTGCCTGGGAAAGGCAGTCATGAAGACAGGCTGTCTATTAAAACTTTCAGTTGACATTCTGGTCTTGAATTGAGTGGGAAGCACTTCCCGTGCTAACTAAATGTGGCTGTTGGCAATCGGGCTATTTCTAAAAAAAACAAGCAAGACTTTCTAATATGAAGTTTTTATAAGAAGTGCAAAAGCCAGTACTGCACCATGTAAAAACCTGTTGCACAAAACATAATTCTAAGTTGACAATTTGTTTAAAACTTGCATGGTGTTAAAATGGTATGCTAGTGGAGATGCCCGCATGAGCTTGTGGTATCTTTTTGTATAAGATCTCTAAATTTGTTTGAAATGCATTGAAATCAAATGATCATGAATGATCATGAATGCCCAAGTGTATCACTAAAAGGTGGCATTTGTAATCCTACTACTTTTAAGTGTCTACTCTGTCCAACTTGTAGCTGAAAAGAAAAACTTTGAGCATTGTCTGTCTGGTCAAGCAAACTAGGATCCTGTAAGGCTTGCAAGACAACCACTTGTGAGCCAACATATTACCCTTATTTTTTGTACGGTAAGGAGAGGCATCTCACAGAATTATTGCAAATGGACAATATTTAATAGGGAGGTGCGAGATGATTAAAATACCAAAGGAGAATATCCATATGAGCAGTAAGCCACAGTTTTCTTCTTGCACAAAGTGATTGTATTTCCTGATATATGAACCTGATTGAAAATCGTAACCGCCCTGTATTGTGATTTCCATTTCAGTAGACCATCATGGAAGAAGAGATTGCAGCACTGGTTGTTGACAATGGATCTGGTATGTGCAAGGCTGGCTTCGCAGGGGATGATGCACCTCGTGCTGTCTTCCCATCCATTGTGGGACGTCCAAGACATCAGGCAAGTACTTCTGGGACAGAATTATCATTCTCTTTGCGGACTCAGTTGAACCAGACTGTGCTTGCTGGAAGGGACCCTTTTAGGTTTGTATCCAGAGTCCAATTCCCTGGTTGTGTCGTCATCCGATTTCCTAGGTTTTGTCAAACTAAACTCCTCCTAAAACAAGGTACCTTAAAAAAAACATTCCTAGTAATGGAGTGGCTACCCAGCTACTCATGAGCCATATGTATTTAAAGACCAGCATCCTCCAATAGTATACAGTGCAACACCATCCCGTCCAGTTGCCAAAGCCCTAGTTATCCCATGACTTACCTCTTCCCATTGGATTGTTGGTAGCTTTTCTAACTACTATCCACAAAGCCAAAACTTGAAACCTCATTGTTCACCTCCTATTTCTACGCCATAGGCTGTTTTATGGAGGTGCAATTTTATGGAAAGAGCCTCGGGGGTGCAATGGGCATGTGCACCCACTTTGCACGCCCCTGGAGCACTTTGGTATTACAGAAAGGGCCTTTCTGTAATAGAGCGCTGGTGCACTTTTACATTGAGGTGTGGCCCCATGCAAATAGAGAGAATCACTTTGCCTCTGCGCCATATTATCAATGTGGGCACACAGCCAAAGAAGCATTCAGGAGTTGCACTGATGGCAGACATTTGGGGGGGGGGGGGGGGGCAGACATTTGGGGGGGGGGGGGGAGAGAAGTCCTGCTGACCTAACCCCCTTCCACACACACACTCCGCCTGCAAAGGGATCTCTCCTCTTTAAAGGCGCAGACAGGTTGCTGACTGCAGTTAAACCTGGAGCAGCTGCTTCAAAGCCGCTCTATTTTTCACTTGAATGCGCTGGCTGGGGGGCAGCGTGAGTTTGCGGCTGCCCTGGGGCAGTGCATTCAATGTAGTAGGGTGCACGTTCCTAATGTTGACCCAGCGCACCTGTTTTAAGAAGAGCCATGGCGCAAACGGGGAAAATGTGCCCTAGGTGTAACCGGGCCCCAAGACTTGATTGTTCTTTGAATTAAGAAAGGCTAATTGGACATTCTGGTGGGATTTGAAATCTGGCATTCATACACCAGTAAAGCACTGACAACCTTATAAGTTTGCCTTGGTGGGCATGACTGTTATCAAATAGATGGGCATGACCGGAAACTTCAAACCTCTCCTTTGTATACTTCTCCCACCACCTCCTATACTGTTTACCTTGCCATTAAGGAACACTCTTCCTGCTCCCCCCTAATTGCCGCAAAACACTGAGCCACCTGGCTTCACTTCACATTCCATAGGGCCATTGAAGTGGGCCGGTGGGGACGTAGTCAGAGGCATTAGGCCTTAGTCCCTAGCCTGTTTAGTAATGAGGCAGCTAATACCGCTAGATGGTGCAGGGTGCTCCATTGTCTGTGCGTGCTCTTACTTGGAGGAAATTTTTTAACTTGGAAACACGTGCTCGTCCCGTGTTGTGCTGCCCTGAAGTTATTGACCTGGTTTGCAATCAACCCACTCCTTGATGCCTAGTCCAGCTTCTACTAAAAGCTGAATCAACAATGCACAGGTTTGTGACCAGTTTGGATGCAACAATGCAGGAAGAATTATTAGTTTCCCAACTGTGGTCACCTTGAGTCGCATGACACTTAATAGCAAGGTGTGTTTGAGGAAACCCTCTTTAAAACCCACTATATCTTGCCTGCTCCCCACACTACCATGTCCACCTGTTGATTGCACCTTCCCTCCCTCCTTGCCAGTGGCCTCTCCTTACCACATGGTGATGTGATTGGGTTGACCACGTTTGTTGTTTGTGCCAGAATATCTGCATTGAAATGCGCTGGTACATCAACCTGAGTGGTGGAAGCTTCCTGTTTCATTACCCTCTGGATGTATGCAAATTGTTAAATTTTGGGTCACTATCCGTGTTTCCACCCCTCCTCCCCAGCCCCTAAAAAGCTCCTAACGAAAGACCTCCTCACATGTAATAAAATGCTAGGTTTTTGCAACCTAAACCGGTCTCGGCGTGAGTAATCCTGGTCAGCTACTTGCTTGACCGTGCAGGCCATGCTTCCAAACATAGATCTCAATTCACCAAAATGCAAGGCGTAGCTGAAGTGAACCGGTTTACTCTTATTGCAGCTGCACCGGGTTGATCATTCGTCCCACCTTTCGCTTTGTAGCACCCTCTGATTTGCTCCTCTGGGGCTAGATATAGGCAAAAACATAGTGCATGTGATTTTTATTACTGCAGCCCTCTTTATACAACTGAGGCAACCAAACACATACGCTGTGCATGATTGGCAGGATGTTTGATTGTCATATGGCTTGAATGGAAAGTGATCTGGCTTTGTGTGCAAGTCCATAGTCTGGCACAATGAAATTGTGCAGCAGGAGAGGGCCACATTATGTGGCAGGGTTGACTAAATTATGCGGCATGAAAAGCCAAATTACGCGGCATAATGAGTCAGTTTGTGATAGTATTACTACTTTCTTCGTTATTCTGCCGTTTTTACACCTGTTAAAGCAGTCTGGGCAAAGGTTACACTTCGTAATCTCTGTACTGTTAAACGTGGGAAATGATTTGATGCCAGGTGTATGGATGGGATCTGTGCTGTCTAAAAATCCCAAAAGCGCCACGAAAGCTCAGCAAAGTAATTTGTTAACGCAAGGAACGTTGCTTTAGCAGTATAATATACATGCTGTACATCGTAGTGCTGTTTAGTGGTTTCGCCCAGAATTGTTATTCACTGTCCAAATCTCAGAGCATAGCGTTGACCTAACTATCTGGTATCTGGTTCCTCTATCTATAATGACTGACCGATATTTCAGTGCTGTGTAAATTGTCTGTTTGTAAGCCATATGTCCCAGTTCTACTGATTTTAGACTACGTCAATCGGGTAGAAGGTGGAGAACATAGGAACTTTAAAGTGTGTGTATATGTATATACGCAGAGTGTGATAGTGCCTGGGTAATTATGGTTATGTTAGCATTTCCATTAAAAAGGCATTAAAAATTACTTTGGGGACACTTGAATATACAAAAGTTCCATTAAAGTTCATCCATTTTGGGTTCCACAATGCAAGGTTCATGCAGATCTGTTAAGTTAGGATTAAGAATTGGGGAGATCTAGAAAAATTGACCTTAACAGTTTTAATTCCCACAGAAATCTTGCTCTTTCTGATACTAAAAAACTGAGCACCAAACTTAGTATAAAAGTAGAACTTTGCTCATGACTTTGCTTAGTTTGGTGTAAATCCATTAAGTAGTGAAGTTAGCGGTTAAATTGTGTTGTCTGGGCATCCTGAAGTAAAAATGTAAAAATATGGACAGTTTGTTGTAGTCCGTGAACCTTATTATATAGAACTCAATGGGTCAAACTTGAAAAATATATTATCTGATAGGACAAGGGCGCTTTCTCTGGTATTCCACTTCAGTTGTGCAAACATGTAATGAACGGATTGGTTGTCTGCAACTTGGAGGAAAATGTTGCAGCTGGCATTACCGGATGTGGGGACTCGAAGGACCACCTCCAGTGGTTGAAAGCAGGGCCTTGAGCGAGGCCATCCTCTGTAGTCAGCAAGTTTGTGTACAGCGGGGGTGCTGCTTGTTGTGGGTTGCATATCGGAAATAGTTTGTTTTATAAGATTTTTATAAGACAAAAGTTACTGACAAATTCTCAAAATACACTTGGAAAAAAGAAGCAGTTAAAGTGTATTTTTGGAGGGAATTAAAAGTGAGAATAACTGATTTTCAAGTTATGGTTGAGAATGCATTCCATAACTTGCACACCAAATGCAATGCTTTTATCCTGAAAATATTTATCTCAAAAACTAACACCTTAAAGCACTACGTAATTAATAGACCTACTAAAACTAATAAATCCTAAATTTGTAGTAGTCTCTTTCAGTGGTTTTTTTTAAAGTCTTTTGTATTTAAGAAGCTCATGAAATTACAATTACTACAAGACGAGTGCATACTACAAATGTTCAAGATGTATAGACAAGAATACTGTAGCCCAGGGTTAGAACATCATTCGCATTGAGCTAATCGGTAGGCTATCACACAGGTAGGTCCACGTCATCTGGGCTCTTTCAGTGTTCAGCATAATGTATTAATTCTAATGTACATTTCAATTGCATCGTTCATATAAAGGCAGAAGTCACTAGCATTACATTTGGTGTGGGAGTAATTGGCAATATTGTAAGTTTTTTTTAATTGCGAGATAAATGTGTTAAACATGCCTCTTGGTGGACCAACTTTGTTTTGCAAGTAGATTAAGGACCCAATAAACTCGCAATGTGCACTGATTTGCCAAAGGAATGGTTCCTTTACATGCAAGATCAACTCTTCTTGATTAAGAACCCAGTGGGACATAAAGTTGTTACAGGGATTCACAAAGGCTAACCGTATGGCAACTTGTGACCTCACAGGAACACTTCTGATATAAATGTTAGGAGTCTAGCTCCGTAGACTGGAGGTTAAACTTAAATGATACATATGGGAGTACCTAACCAGACCAAACCAGATATAATTCGACCCACCTACTTTCTATTTCGTTCTAAGGTTTGCTCCAGGCCATTTTGAGTGACTAATGTGCTTACGATACATTATATTGGTCGAGCGGGGACCTTCTCATGCTTGTAACCCTACCACTGCTGGACGCAGGGACCTTAAGACCAGACCATACTACGTGTCCAGTAGAGGAGCACAACCAGGTCAGGGGGCTATAATCTGCCATAGTCTGTTGTACGGTTGGCGAAGTCTTTGAAATAGACTATATTGACCTGGTGGCCAGTGGGTGGACTTTATAAAGAGAAGGTTGCTGCTGAGATTATAATATTGTAGTTACAGTACATTAATCTGCCTTCCTCTGAGGGTGAAGCAACAGCGTAATGTCAAACACGACCACACTTGCATCATCCCTAGCCAGTGGCAAACAGATCAAGGGCGTGAGGTATTGTGACCTTTCAGTCTAGTCTATCCTAATTCATTACTGCTTTGGGCAGAATACGTTTTCTCAACAGAGGAAACCTTCAGCTCTGGACCCATTCAATAGATGGGCGGATAATTCATGAAATGGAAAGCTGTAAATCTCAGAATGAAAAAGTTCTATTCCTTGCATTAAATCGGACTACAATAAATTAGTTTCTTTGTGGTGCAGGTTTATCTAGTCATGAAGTGTGGATAATCAGTGAAAGGATGAGCCATTCTACACTTTATTTGTCCCTGTTGTGCGCTTTTGAACTATATGTAGGCTGCTGCATTTTCCTACCCAATGGAACGGTCTTGCTTTCTTGATTTGTCTCCTGCACTGAATAGTGTTGCTTCAATAGGCATGGAGAACAGTGATATCCACAGCTCCTTAGACTTCCTTTATTAAGCGTGATGTTCCCATCTGAAAGGATCTGCACTAACTACGGTGTTGTCTGAAAATATACTTGAGTGGTTTGAGGAAGCCCGGTTATGGTGGTGGTTCAAAGTGCCTGTATTGCTTGCTATCTAAGGTGTACCATTTACCTATAATTCCTTTTTCAGTTTGAATTTATATTTATGTACCTGGTTCCCTATCGACCTTGTCCAGCCTCAGTTAATGTCCCTTGGAACATAAACATCCACTATGGAATTTTCTTGAATTTTCCTTTGGCAGTTCATAGCTTTTACCATGACATACTTTTGTTTTCAAAGGGTGTCATGGTTGGCATGGGCCAAAAAGACAGCTACGTTGGTGATGAAGCTCAGAGCAAGCGTGGTATCCTGACCCTGAAGTACCCTATTGAACACGGTATAGTCACCAATTGGGATGATATGGAGAAGATCTGGCATCACACCTTCTACAACGAGCTCCGTGTTGCCCCTGAGGAACATCCTGTACTTTTAACAGAGGCGCCACTGAACCCCAAGGCCAACAGAGAAAAGATGACTCAGGTGGGTAAACCTATTTTCCCCTGACAATTGGAGGAATTCCACAGAAATGAGGATCCTTCACTATCTAGGCTTGCCCAATCTGTTATTCCACTTCAAGGTCTAAGCTGTTTGGGACGCTTTTTAATCTTTCTTAAAACCAGTGTTACGAGAGCGAATTAGAAATTGAACATATGCTCTCCAAGTACACCCAAACACTGAAAACAGGTTTCCAAGAGGAAGGGTGTGTATTTGAGATGTGGTGAATCTGTTTGATCCCATAACTTTAGTTTTGTGTAGTTCCCTTTTTGAGACTGCCTTGCGCAGTTCTATAGCGCCATCTTGCAGCGACCTTAAGTTCTTGCTTGGAAAGTGCCTATATGCATGTATGTGGAATGATCTGTTTAAAATAAATCCAGTTTGAATTACCCAGCAGTCTAAAGCTACCTTTTGCATTCTGGATTCATTAGAATGTTGACTGACTCTAAAACAGTTATTTTTTAATTTATTTTTAAATGCAATAAAAATGCATAACTTGACAATTTTCAAATCTCAAAGTTTCAGAAATGCTGCGGAAATTGCACAATATCCAGAATCCTGCCCGTTTGACTACTGAGTAGCCTAAAATTGTTCCCATATCCTCCGCTTCCCCATTGTACACTTTTTCTTTTTCCTTTTGACGGAGAATGTATTTTTATTGTATTTATTTTTATGTACATTTTGATGTAATAGTTGAGTGTTCCTATTTGAATTATTGTAGTTTTTTTTTTTTTTTTGCAGCATGTTCCTTTACTTGTGACCTTAACTCTGCCTATTTTTAGGGTGGAGGGGGCAGATTTTGTGGAACTTCTACCATGGAGTCTGAAGTACCTTCGAAGTGGGACAGGTTGTGTAAAGTTATCAATATTAATTGAATTCTTTAACTTATAGATCATGTTTGAGACCTTCAACACCCCGGCCATGTATGTGGCAATCCAGGCTGTGCTGTCCTTGTATGCCTCTGGTCGTACCACTGGTATTGTGATGGATTCCGGTGATGGTGTCACCCATACAGTGCCCATCTATGAAGGTTATGCCCTCCCTCATGCCATCCTGCGTCTTGACTTGGCTGGTCGTGACCTGACGGACTACCTCATGAAGATCCTGACCGAGCGGGGTTACAGCTTCACAACCACAGCTGAAAGGGAAATTGTGCGTGACATCAAAGAGAAGCTCTGCTACGTCGCCCTGGACTTTGAGCAGGAAATGGCCACTGCTGCTTCTTCATCCTCTCTAGAGAAGAGCTATGAATTGCCAGACGGTCAGGTCATCACCATTGGCAATGAGAGGTTCCGTGCTCCTGAGGCTCTTTTCCAGCCTGCCTTCCTCGGTGAGTAGTCCTGCCCCACGGTATCATAGTCTTCGAACACAAGCAGGAAATATATGCACGTGAAGTACAATATTTATAGTATGTATAGGAATACCTTAATTGGAGCACTAGTTGCTGCTCTTTGAATGCAGGTCATTCGGTGGTAAATGTTTTCTTGTTTAGCGCTTCAAAATGTGCTTCTCAATATAGTTTTTTATTTTTTTTAAATCTTTTTATTAAATTTCAAATTAAGTCAAGGGAAGCAGCACACATTTGCGCCACGCAGGGCGCATATTGTAAAAGAAAATGAAACCTTTCCAGGTGACAGATGCATATCTAGTGCAGATATTGTGACAGTACACCTTCAATTCTCCATCCACAGTTCAAGCATTGTCACGCAACCAGACTTAACAGGACTCATGAGCAGAGCAGGCAACCATAAACATTTTAAGATTCAGTATTATCATCATCATCAGTAGTAGTAGTAGCTTGCAAATACTGCCGAAGTGGCTCCCAAAGATCATTAGGCCTGGATGCAGAAGGTAATTCCTCTGCATAAATTGCAAGAGTTTTCCTACAATATAATAAATCTTTAATCCAATCTGGTATCCGAGGGCAGAGGCGACCATCCCAGGTCATAGCAACTCGCCTTTTAGCTAACAAAAGAGCAACGCATGTAAATCTACCTAGCACCCCCTTTATCTGTGGTACATGACAAAGCAAGCACGCCGTCGGCGTGCACTGTATCATAACTCCCGCCATCCTACGTATAGGACTGAGCATCTCCTTCCAGTATGTGTACACCGCTATGCAGTCCCGCGCAAGATGGCAGAAGTCCGCATTGTTGTGCCCACATCTCCGACACCGTGCAGAGTCTCGGAGACCCATTTTGTACAATTTAAGAGTATAGTATACCTGGTGTATAAATTTCAGATGTATGATACGCAGATTACCATTGGGAGATAACGTCCCCGTAAGGGTACATATTTGTTCCCAGTCTTTCGCTGTTAAGGGGATCTCTAGCGCAGAGTTCCAACGCTCTAGACTACTATCCACCCCCTCCGCACCTCTTCCTGTATTGATTTATATAACTTTGTAATTTTCTCTTGAAAGGGACCACTAGCAGCAGCTGCAGAGAGAGAAGCATCGGCGGTTCGGACGGAAACCTCGAATAGTGACTTTTCAGAGCTCGCTTTAGTCGGTGTGTCGTGTATGTGAATAGCGGCATGGGATTGCTAATGAATCCAAATTCAGTGTCTCACGGACGTGCCCTCTGAATATACATTGCGCATATGAGTTATTCCTACTTCTTTCAGCGCCCTGATAGGACCAGTCTCCTGCATAACATAACGCCGCAAGCGGCATTGCCCGCGCATATAGAGGGAGCTTTCCTGCCATCCTGCCAATTGCCTGCCATGCCCCCACCGTCGCATCTATTGAGTTAATTTCTTGTTGGGGTTGTACCTCTTTTTACATGAGTAAGTATTCCCGACAGTGGTATGGGATTTTAAAAGTTGAGTCCTGACAATTGCGAAAAAATGTCTGGTTAACGGAATGGGAATATTGCAGAACAAGTACAAAAATCGCAGCAGAACTACCGTTTTGAGTATCGCAACCCTATCTGCCAAAGACAGCGGGAGATGCACCCATCCCTCAACCTGCTCCTCCAGTCGATGCAGCGCCCTGCCGTAGTTTTCCTTGTACCCAGACACCTAAATTGACTGGTTCAGTCGTCCAGATTAACGGATATTCCAAGGGGGGGGGGGGGGGACGCGTATCTGAGGTTAATGGAATAATCACGGACTTTCCCCAATTGATCATGAGGCCAGAAAAAAGACCAAACCTGATGTATTCCCGCAGCACCTGCGATAGGTGGGTCTGCGGTTCTCGTATGAAGAGGACCATATCATCCGCGTACATAGATATCCCGACCGGGCGTTGATTGAAATTAAACGCAGCCTGTCTATGGCGCTGACGTATTATACAGGCCAGCGGTTCGGGCACAAGAGCAAACAGGAGAGGCGACAACGGGCACCCCTGCCTGGTGCCTTGATCTATACGGAGAGGGTCTGAGGTAAGGCCCCCAACACTCACCCTCGCTGAGGTGTCTGTATAGAGGATTTGCAGCCATCGCAAGAAAACATTTGGAAGGCCCATTCTCCTCAAGAAGTGAAACATATACTCCAGTCGATGGAATCGAAGGCCTTAGCGGCGTCAAGCATGACCGCAGCGGCCTGAAGATCGGGGTTAAGGATGTGATACATGGCAAATATCGTGCGTAGGTTATTGGCGGTAGAACGCCCTGGGACAAAGCCAGCCTGATCCGGAAGCACCAGAACTGGGAGCAGGGGCTGCAGTTTAAGAGCTAATATTTTCGCAAAAATTTTGGCATCTAGGTTTATTAATGACCAGGGTCGATACGATTCGCACTTAGGCGGGTCTTTATCTTTAACAGTGATAAGCGCTTGTCGAAGTGAGGGCGGCAGCATTCCGAACTCGTGCGCTTCCGCATATACCTCTAAGAGGTATGGGGCGACAATGTCTATGTATTGCTTGTAGAATTCCGAGGTGAGCCCATCCGGGCCAGGGGCATGTTAGGTAGGGATTTAATGGCTTGTTATCAGACTCCTCTATGGGCCGTCCGAGGTATGCGCGGTGCCCGTCTGCAAGCCAAACACATGCAACTCCCTCCAGATATTCTGACAGCCGCGTCATCGCATACGCCCCTAGAAGCGTATAGCTCACCATAATTTTTTTTAAATTGTTCCACTATGTCCTGGGGTTGATAGTGTTCTCCCCCATTCTCGTCTACTATCTTGTGAATATGCTCGTAATTAGCTCGAGTCTGAATAGTCTCAGCAAGCCTCCTGCCTGGGTGCCCAGCCTCACCATAAGCCCTGGACACCTGTTGCCTCGATATATAACGTATCTCGGTGCTCGCTAAGTCATCGTGTTCTTTCAGCAGAGCATGAATCCTGTCAAGTGGTCGTCGGGTTCGCTATATATTGCTCTTGAAGTTCACCCAACTGCGCTTCGATCTTCGACAACTGTCGTCTGAGGTCCCTCAGTATCCCTGAAGAGGTACTCCTACATACCACCCAAATTGTAACCTTGCTTCCCACAGTGTTGCAAAACTATCCACTGACCCCACATTCTGTGTGAAATATTGTGTGATAGCCTGTCACAGTGTCGTCCTATATCGGATCTAGTAATGCCGCCGCTCTGAATCTCCACGTAAAAGGAAAGTGCATGTTAGTTGGTATAAGGATTGTTAGCAGTACTGGGTTATGGTCTGAGCGTGCGTGGTAAGTTGCTCACATTCACAACCCAGCAGTTAGCACCCTCATTCAGTAGCCAGTAGTCTAGCCTTGACCAACTGTGATACGACGGCGTCACATGCGTACCCATTCTCTCAGCAGCGTTTCGTAACCTCCATACATCTATGAAGCCCATTTCCACTATAGCATTCCGCACACACTGCGCCACTTTCACTGTACGCGCCCCTTGTGGATTACACCCATCAACGGTCGGGTCGAGGTGAGTATTAAAATCACCCCCCCCCCCCCCCCCCCCCCTAGAATCACCGCATCCGGCCACGTCCGGAGCACATCCAGCAGCCGTACATAAGGTTGTGGATCGTCTACCACTGGTCCATACATATTGACAAGTGTAATCAGAACATTTCCTAGCTTGCCATGAACTAAGGCCCATCTCCCGTCGCCGTCAGTCTGCGATCGTATGGGGGAGAATGGAATGCCCTTCATCAGTATTAGCACCCCCCCCCCTGGCGTACGTGGAAAAAAGACGTCCATCGGTACCCCGCCCATCTACGCGCTACATTAGATTCGCCCCGCGTGGACAAATGCGTTTCCTGCAGCAGAGCAATATGAATTTTATGCCTATCAGGATGCGCTAACACCTGCAACTTTTTTGGATTGTTTAGTCCGCGAATATTCCATGTCACACAGTTGTAACTCTCACCCATTGTTCCTAATGCCCCGCACCACTCTGCCTGCAAACATTAACATTGACATACACCTCGACCATCTGAAAAGATCTGTGTCCGCTTCCGTCACATGTAACATAACAACCCCAACAAAAGGCCAAAGCCCTCCCCTACCCACTTCAGCAACCCCAATACGCCAAAGACCATGCCTGCTATAACTGTCCCACCAACCAAAGTACTACACACCGCAAGATTAAGTTGGGGTATTCCCATGGGGGGGGGGGGGGTGTGGCGGGGGGGGGGGGGGGGGTTGCGTGCATTTCTCTCCCCTATTGTAAAGGAGAGGGCCACAGTCAGTCTATCACCACTGACGCACTCCCCCGCAACCTTCATCGTACATATAGACCATAACATTATCCGAGTACCCAGGCTTCCACGTCTATCCACACCCAGCGACAACATATTGGGCCTAAGGAACATCCCATCGCCCAGCATCGTATAATGTACCACAGCGCATGGCAGCGCAGCGCCCTCCCATGTATCCCCATCTAGGACACAGCCAGCCCGCAACCACACAATGCATAAAGATCACAACCTCAACAGCTGCCTCGTAAGACGCTACATCATGTGCTGCAGTGTGGGCAATCGGCATGTGCCAACCTGCCCTTTAGAAGACCTGTCCTCAGCTATACCTCCACAGTTTCATGAGCCAAGAGAGCAGGGAAAAATAGAGAGCAACAGGACATCTAATACATAAGTACTATTCGACATCAGAAGTGTGTTCAGGTGTCTGTTTTTTGCTCAGTCTGTGCATACTCAATAGCTAGCTTCGGATTATTAATCTTTGTTGCTCTGTCCTCACCAATCCGTAGTCTCGCAGGATATAGCGTAGCATACGGCACTTGCTCCTGAATCAGCACTTTTTTTTTACACCTTGGAACTCTTTTCTCGCCGCCTGGACCGAAGCTGTCAAGTCCGGGTAGTATGAGTTCGTTTCCCTGATAGAGTAGCTTTCCCTTCTGACGTGCCACATGCAACACCGCATCCCTGTCTCTGAAATTGAGAAGGTGTGCTATAATGGAGCGCGGTGGGGCACCTGGAGGCGGGCGCGCCGCCAGAGATCTGTGTGCCCGCTCAACCACCAGCATATTGGAGAGGGTTTCCGGCCCACATGTCCCGCAGGAGAGTTTCGATGTACACATCCAGTCGGCCCACATTTGATTCCAGCAGGCCTAGAATGCGTATGTTACGCCTCGAGCACGCTTCAATATCCTTCTTGTCCTTGATTAGCGCCAATTTTTTCCATGTCTGTCGCTTTGGCAGCCACGTGTTGCAATCCGTCCTCAGCATCCGAGATACTCTGCTCAGCCGCCCCTATCTCGCTCCCTGCTTATCCAATTTTGCTGATATACTGTCCATGCGGCTGGTGAGCGCCTCGATCTTGCAGTCTATTGATTGCAGACTATTCTGAATCGCCTCCAGAGTCTTCTCCAACGCTGTGGGGACCTGCTCCGTTGCGTCCATTTCCGCATCTGATGGCGCGCCCTGCGGGGCGTTACTCTACTTGCGCGATTCAAAGTTGAGACGAGGCTGGTGTTATCAAGTTTCCCCATTATTCAGAGTTTTATCCCTTCTTGTCAGGTATTCTGTCGCGCCGCGTGGCACAAGAGCACACAGAGGCAGCAAACCAACCAGGTGTCCACTGCTTCACTGATCAAGGTAGCACTTAGTCCACACACCCGACCCATCCCGCCAACCCACAGGGCCAGATACCCAGCAGCACTTTCAGAATACACAGGCACGGACGGGTAGTCGCCAATCAGAATCCACTTAGCTCCTCGATCTCTGCAGTCCAGTATTCACATCCCGTGGCTTAAAGGCCAGCACTCCCCCAGGTCTGCCGCAGACCGCCGCCCCACCAACAGGGATGTTAGCTCCGTACCGCAATTGTTGCAAGTAGCGCAGGCCTAGTCCGCAACTTTATCAACGCCCTCTGAGGGGGCTCCCAGCCACACACGAGGATAGCGTCACCGCCAGTGTACCGAACCTGATGTTGAAGGGGGGCCCGGGGAGCATCTGACTAGCAGAGGCCACAGGGAGACCGACGGCAGGCCACACAGGGGTCCCCCAGTACGCAGGGCGGCCCCAAAACCGCAGCAGTCAAAACATAATCGGGGGAGGTTGGGGGGATTGTATCCCAGATATTCCACTTACTGCCGCGATGTCTCCTTCTGATCCCCCGGGGCACCCTGCCGCCGCCGATCAGCACCCTGCGGCCTGGTGTCTCCACAAGCCAGGCGCTTGTGCAGCGCCCGCCCGCGATAATGGGACAGGCCGCGATCTCATGTCTCTGCATCCAGCTCCGGTGCGGGGCCCTACCGGCACCCCGACCTCTTAATTCACCCGACTCATCGCGGTCAATGTCCCTCGATCTCCGTCGCATCCCCGGAACAGCTCACCTCCTCAGATCGCCGCCATGTTGCCTGCGCGCGGTCTCTGAGGATCGGTCTCAATTGTGGCAGCAGGGTTGTCGCGCTCCGCCGCTATCTTGGCTGTGGTGGTCCCCGGGCACTCAGGAGCCGTTCCACCGCATCAGGCTCGCGGGAGAGCTCCAGTAGACAATTCCGTATATCATTACGGCGACCGGTGGAGCTGCACTACAGTGCCGCCATTTCGCCGCGTGCCAAGCCACGCCCCCGTGCTTCTCAATATTGTTGATCAGGAACGGCATGAGTACACATTTAATGAGGTGGTGATTTTACATTTTGAGGCAGATGTAGAAGAAGCAACTTGTATGAATTTGAGTAAACCATATTTGCACTTTTTTTAAATGATCGTGCAGTAGTATTGGGTGTTCACAGGGTTGTTACTTGTAGTGTGTGATGTTAGATATTTTGTTTAATATAACTATTGGGTGGGATGTAAGGACCATTTTAAATTTGGAGCAGTAGTAAGCAAGTTTGGCAGTAAATCCTGCTAAAAGGGGTTTTAGTTAAGTATCTGATTTTTCAAAGATACTTAGGGGGTGCTCCTGGGATATAGAGGGTTTGGGTTGAAAGATGTGTGTATTTTGTGAGTCTGGAGAGAAAATGTGGGTGAAGTTGTCTGTTAAACTGTACCATGCTTTCCAAAGCACCAGAATAAGGTTCCTGAAATAGGATCACTTTGTGTAGTTTTGGAGATGTGGTGTTTGTGGGATGGTGTTTACGACTATGGGTGTAGTAGAAATAGTCAATGGCATAGAAGTGGGAAATTGGTGTAACTCAATGTTCCAATGTGTTTGAGAGATGTGATGAAATACTGGATTGTATATGGAGTCTGAGGGCAGTGAGTGGCATCGCACTAAATCGTGGTTTGACTGGGATGCAGATTTTCGTAATCTGCTTGTGGAGGTGATTGAATTGCATCGGTTTGTCCAGGAAGTAGTCTAGGACCACAAGCGTTTGGTTGCTATTTTTTCCAGAGGAACTGGTTACAGGGTAAGGCTCAGAGCGGGAGACCAGAAGTCACTGGATGAATCCATGCACAAAACCAGGATTAGTTAGGCACGTTGTAAGACAGTACACAAGGCTCTGAGTCCTCCATGACACCAGGAGTTGGCAGCAGAATGGTGGTGGGGGTTTACTTAAGACAGAACATGAGTGTCCACCGCATGCTGGTGACCTACCTGGAGTGTCTGTAGGCTGCTTGGCTCAAATGCCCCCCTGGTGACTCTGTTGCGCTCAGTGCCTGGTGCTGCATAAAGGTGGTTGGGAGAGCCTCCAGGGCAATGCTTAAGATGGAACTGGTGTGTGTTCTCGTAGTTGAGAGGGTTTCTAGGATTTTGACTCCATCATTGCAGACGGAGCAGTAAAAAAATCTTGCTCCTTATCCTTGTTTTTTTTCCAGTTGGTAAGTTCAGGTTGAAGCTAAAAACAAATTGCTCTCCTACAGTAAGACTGTCTGATGGTGACCTTGGATGTTTTGTGGGACCTTCTTTGGTACTTAAAAAAACTTGTTAGTCAAAGGCTTGAAACCAGTTTGATCAATTTGTGTACAGTTGCCCTTCATATCCTACCTAGAGTGAGTCCTCAAACTGTTTACAGCTTGTACCATTTTGTTAGTGGCCCTGAAGTGCTCGACTCAACGTTTTGTCAACGTTCATTCTCCTATCACTTACACAAGCTCTATTTTCTAGTGATTTGTGGCTTTTCCATCTGTAGTAATGCCTGTCTACTGGCCCTTTTAGCATTTTGGTTTTCTGGTGGTGGGCAAAATATTTTTCATTTAGTATGTTAAATGCTCCCATGTGCCTGGCAATGTATTTGTCACTCATTTTTCTGGAATTATTCAGATTTTGTGTGACAATTGATAGTTGTAACTAAGAACAAAGCCTTTTTAAGGGTATTATGGAAATAATCCATCTGGTCCTGCTCAGATGATTGCAAGAAGTTACTTGCTCACTTCGGTTTGCTGGGTGCTGTATCAGAAATTTCATCTGCATGGCATACCAGTGTGCTCCCCTGCCCTGATTCAACTACATGCATCTGGTATCCTGATTCCTATTTTGGCCAGATCATCTCACCAATATAGCACGTGTGCAGTGTTTACACCTGACCCTGACTACAAGATCCAGAGCCTGTCCTGTGACACCCCCCCCCCCCCCCCCCCCCCCAAGGGGCACACCAACCAAACCCACAAGTGGATGGACTATTGTCCCAGTCCTGGTGATGGCAGCATACAGTATTGACTGGTGTCACCAGACCCTTTTTTCTTGGTTTCGTGGAGTGTGACCTTGAGACCCCTCTTGTGAAGTGTCTGAATGATGGCACCTATGGGATTCATTTTAGGTGCATCTGAGTCTACACGGAGAAAGATGGACTTAGAATCACTTCCCTAGGCAGGCAGTGAATGTGTATTGCCCGGTGTCTGGAGAGAACAGACACCTTAGAAATGAGGATGGAGACTGTGCCACCTTTAGAAGTTTCATGAGGACTTGTCAGCAAGGGGCTCTGAATAGTTTTGAGATCTGGGGGGGGGGGGGGGGGCGGGCAAGCAAGTGAATACCATGAGTTGCCAATTCACAAACCACTACACCAGAGGTGAAAGACTTGAAACCAAGTGAAAGGTCTGTATTTGACAGTTGGAAATTCAACATGGCACCTGTCTGACTCGTGCTTTTATAGTAACTACTGGGAAGGACCCAATACAGGGGTCATCCAGAGGGTTTAGCATGAGTGGTGTCTCAGTGGTTATAGTGCCATGAGGGGGAAGTTCCACCATGTTCAGTGGCCTGTTTGAAGTTGAATTGGGTAGTATTGAGTATTTGTGTGAAAGTACTTTTGTATCTTTCGATACCAGTGCTGGGCTGGAGATGTTATGTTGGTTGAGTTGTGATCTTTTTAACCAGCACAACACCTCCCTGAGAAGCCTGTGATAAGTCAGCCTAGCTATCATGAATGTGCAGCACAGAAGGGTTTGTACTTTGGCCAGTTTGCAAAGCCGTAGAAGGATGGGCCACAGAGCACCAGTGGCAAAGTTCCTCCACTGCCACAGCTGGGGTTAAGTTGCCCCTGACTGCCTTGTGCTACTTCTCACGTTGCTTTCCTACCCACCGCAATCTGAGTCCGAACCAGAGCTTGAAACAGTTAGGTGACCTGTAGCACTTCACATCAAACTAACACCATTTTGTTACACCAGTTAATGCACAATCTGTACTTGCTTCAGATGGTCATGAATAAAATGCTCTGCTTTTGTGTTTGGGTCTCTCATAGGCAGTGCTTGTGCTGTCTGAGACCTGCTGTATTCAGGATCTGGGCTTAAAAGCTCTACCCATTATCAAGGACTGACCCTCTTACGTGTGTTACTCCTAGCTTGTGAGCACTATTTCTTTCTTTAACCTGGACCACTGGAGTTCAGTCCCCATGGTTTACATATCTGTTAGTCTGTTTTGGCTGCATCTGCCTCCTCCCTCCTGCTTTTGAAACGCACAGCCTGGCATCAGGGTCCCTGTCTTCCTATGGCTGCTGCAGCCTCTGCCTGTTTTATTTTTTTGTGATTCTTCTAGCTCGGTCTCCCCTCCCCCAGATTGGAAATGCAATATGTTTGTGAAGCAAGGCTCGTGGTAGGTCAGCTAAAATACAAGGACTCGTATGGATGAAATTTCCCCGTGCTAAGGTTTGCTACCAGTAGACTAATTGTTCAAAACCACATGGAAATGTTCCACTAAATATGAAATTGTGTATTGAATGAGGCCTGGGGGCATGCATTTTGTTTACCCCATTTCTCAGTGTGCCGTGTGAAATCTCACGCAATGTTCAAAAGAGGCGCCCTAGCTTCTGCCCTTTTCTTCATTCTTCTTTTCCAGCCTCGCACACGGAATATTATAAAATGCAGAGTTGGCTTTCACTGATAATAAAGGAGTCTTGATTTCATATGTTTACTCGCAACATGCTTTCCTTGGACAGTTGTTGGACTTTAATGTTATAGTACTTTATCCTGCTTTTGGTGTAGCTGCTTCGTAAATATACTGTATAGAAATTTGCTTGCCAAAAATGGCGGTCGCCAAGTAAATGTGTAAAAAAAAAAAAAAAAAAATTTAAAGTATACGAAATGCCCACTGTCATGTGTTTATTAATGGGTACATTCAGTGCCGCTACAAGTACATAGGATAAAAAGAGCATTGCCAATGCAATAGGTCTCACATTTGCGAGAGCTTAAGCTATTGCCATTGAAAATGACTGCCTTTTATTGGTTTTAAAAATCAACACAAAGCATTGTGGTTCCCATTCCAATAGCTCAAACTCTTGTAAATGCGTTACAAGTGCTTGTTCTAAGATTACTCTAGGGCTTTAATTTTGAAAGACTCAAATTGATTGATTAACACTGAAAATATAAAGGTTGTTACTGGCTTTTTATTTTTTTCGTCTCTTGTACTGATGTGGTTTTCTTTCCCAATAGGTATGGAGAGTAGCGGTATCCATGAAACTACATATAATTCCATCATGAAGTGTGATGTTGATATCCGTAAGGACCTGTATGCCAACACAGTGATGTCTGGTGGTACCACTATGTACCCAGGTATTGCAGACAGAATGCAGAAGGAGATCACTGCACTGGCACCTAGCACCATGAAAATTAAGGTAGGATTTACTTGCAAGTGACCGGTCCCTTGCCTTAGTCTAAGATTTATTGGGGCACCCGATGAGACGGCTCTATATGCTTAAGAGCGCATATCAAGAGGTATAAAAACTGGCTGGGGACCTGCCTGCCATGTTGAGCTACAGCAAATATAGCAGTTAAAATATTGTATAGCTATAACTACAGCAGATTAAATAGGTTTTATAGCTCTGGTTGGGAATGCTCTTGCATACTTCTGTCGCATAACGCCGTACTAGTCATTTCTCTGCTCCAGGTCTACTAATCTACCTATTGTTTCAACCAAGCTTGCTTTTTACCACTATCTTGGCTCCACAACACTTTTTTTTATGGGTGTGAGTGGTAGGGCATGTGTTTCCTAATGTAATTTCAGTCTCTAGATCCTGCAGTACTAAAACAACCAAGTTAAAAAAAATTCATACCAGCCGGACAGCGGGAAATGAAATAGTGGCCCGTTCATTGAAAACACCAGTAGAAAATGATGCACAGGAATTTGTTTTTTTCACATACGTGACCTCCTAGCTAACTAAGCCTTCTATATCTTATAATGCAGTCATGACCACCACCTTTGAATATTCAAGGCATTTTAGTTTTAACCTGTAACTGCACACATTTTAATAAGGGACAATATGATACTACTAGAGACACTTGGAAACAAGTTTGTGTGCCGATGGCAGCCAATCATGCCTCCTGTACTAGGTTGCCCCAGAAAAATGCTTTAGTGCATTGCTTTGGTTGTAGCAACCGCTCTGGCCTTTTGGGGTACATACATAAAATTGCCTGACCTGGTTCAACTATATGTTTCAGTTTACCCTGACCACTTCTTCAGGACAATAAATTATTTGGGGGACCCTGGATTTGTGCATCAAATGTGTTTGAGGAACACCTTTTCGAGAACTACTGTCTTTAATAAACTGATGAAGACTCCAACAGAAGATCAGATTTCACCATGACCATTGTTTCCCGTACTCTCAAAGGGTGGCTTGACTCACTCATCAGTGCCAAGCCCAAAATGGTTGCTCTGTAGATTTTCTTTATTTTTTTCTGCAAATCCCTACAACTTGAAGTGTGAAGGTGGGACACAGAAGAGAATGAACTGATAAGACCATATTTTCAGCTGCAATAGATTATTCAAATACAAATTCCAGCCAATTTTGTCTGAACAAGTTCATAATGAGTTAGCTTACTTCTCCCTGTCAGCCCCCGCCCCCCCCCCCCCCGCCTCGCCCTCAACGTCTGAAAATGATTCTTGGTGGTCTTCCATGTGAGTCGTACCAAGAGCTGTACCCTTCCAGAATTAATGTGAGATACCTGTTCAGTGTGATTTGATTACAATTTCCAAAGTGATGTGGTGAACTGTGCTAGCGCAGCACATTCAGTAGTGGTACACATCCAGATTCACAGGATCCAATGATGCGAATGCGAATGAAACCTAAAAGTGACACTTGAGTACAACAAAAGCTATACGGGATACATGCAACCTATACTTTTGTTCTGCAAAATTACGCTTATAGAGTAGATTGTCGGGGGCTGGCTCATAACCACCATTTAATCATTTCTACCATCTCCACCTCTTGAAGAAATACCTGTGTCCCCCCCCCCCCCTCCCTTCCCCCCCCCAAACAAAACTCTTCAATATCTCAGAATGTGACTAAAATACGACTGTCTGAAAGAAGATGATGATGTGGGTGGCTGGTTGAAGAGATGGCACATAGCTCTACAGAAGGTCCCACAACTGCACCCCAATTCTCCCTAGCAGTTCCGCCACCATGGAATTTCTCCCATTACTCTTCAGACTCGGCTTGCCCAAGGCCCTGCCCCCTTTGTGCTCGAATAGGATCCCTTCAGTACATAGGCACTATGAAATATTATTTTGCTTACCCTGCCTTTCTTTATTGCTGATATTAAATTTCTTTTAATGAATGTAACAGAATTAATATGAACATGGCTTCAAAGAGCTACACTGTAGTTTATAAGGAATATACTTATTGGAGCTGTGGTGTATTCAACATTTTGTTCTATATGTAGAACCAGGCTTGAAGGCCATTGGCTTTACCAGATAGTAAATCCTTCTGAAAGAGAAATAAGTCTTTCCCTTTCAATGGATGCATCCTTCAAACGTTGAAACCTAGCAACATCGTAGTGTGTAAATAGTAGTTCTTGGAGGGGGTTGGCCATGCTGAGATCGTTAGTTCAGAAGTTCAGTGTTTCCTGATCACTGGGTGAGCTCTCTTCCCAAGGCAAATTAGGCAATATGCAAGTCTAATGTTGGATGGCATCTAACTTCCATTTTTGCTGTCATTAAGTTGGAGGAAACTTAATGCCAGCAAATCTGAAATTCCTTTAGTTGGTAATACAGAACTATGGCCAAACGTGCAGTGGACTTTGCCCATGGGATGTCCTACTGCAACCAAGGTTTTAAATTCTTGGGTCTTCCTTGACTTTAAGCTATGCCTTCAACCTCGCAAGGATTGATTATTCTAACATCCTTCAACCTGGCCTGAGTTGAGTCTTGTGGGAGGAAGTTTCTGTGAGAAATCGCTAGAAGATGCATTCCAGATGGAATGGAACACTAGACGTCTCAATGCCTTCCTGTCCCTACCTCGAGTTCTGAAGATCAGAGCGACCATCCCAGTGTTATAAGCTTGACTCTGGTTTGGACCATGAACCTATTAGCATTTATCTCAATCATGCTACCACTTCAGGAGGATCTTCTGTTGCAGCTGCTGGGAACGGCCCGTCACTTGAATCTGTACGATCTTCTCCATGTGTTTAGATTGAGCCGCAGCAGTTGACTGTTTGATCTGCTACCTGAAGTGGTGGATGTCTTCCTTGTGCCTTTCCATGCCATCGATATGTGCTGGGCGTAGGAAAAATGTGTGATCTGGTGCGATATCTGCAAAACTGACCCTTTACAGAAAAAGCTGTTTTACCTTTGGCCCAGCAAGGACTTGCAGTGGGCACTTCTAAAGGTTATTTGTTGGCTCTTACAGCTTTTTTTTTTGTCTGCTGAACCAACCTATCTTGTATATAAATCACCTTTTGTGGTGAGATTTATCAAAGGTTTGGCACTCCTGTTTCCTTGCAAACCATTTGTGATGCCAGAGTGGGTCCTTAACGTGGTCTTGGTGTTTATCTTGTATGCCATTTGAGGCGATGTTTAGCTGCCTGGTGCATCTCCTGACTTTAAGACAGTCTTCCTCATTTTGATTACATCAGCTTGTCACATGTGAGCTTTAGGCACTATTGCTGCAACTGCCTTGGACCGCCTTTTACCCAAACAAATTGTTGCTGTTGACTCTGATGCCCTTCTTGTCTAAAGTTGTAACAACCTTTCACTCTGGGCAATCCAGCACCCTACCAGCATTCTGTGCCCCTACATTTCTTGAAAGGGCAGAGGCTCCATCAGCTGGACCCGTAAAGGGCTTTTAGCTTTTACTTTGCTTGACCAAGGAGCGCAGTGTGGACCATCGCCTGTATATTGCATTCACCTGTCCAGGTTATTAGTCCTTTGCATTATGATTTGATACACACTGGCCAAAAAGATGTCACCGGAAGTCTGAGCTCATTCCACCAGAGTCTCAAAGCATCCAGATGCAAGCACTTTGTAGTTTTTTTTTGCAGTTCCGCATAAACGGGAACGATTTGAAAGTATCTCCGAGTTGGAGAACTAGCTATTTCCACCTCCTTCAAAAAGATCACATTCATAGATGGTTATGAACGACTGCCCACTTCTATAATCCCTATTTAAAGAAGTATCACGCCCTGCCCTCGGCACGCAAATCTTCTCCCCAAACGGATTTGATTAAAGGTTTTTAATCTGAGCTGGTTTACTTTGTTATTTTAAGTCATTCCTATAGTTGGAGCATAGCTCGTAGGAGCAGCAACCAGAATGCAGAATGTGGAGGCGCGGGACAGAACATGTAATTAAGAACCGTACTCTTGTTTTTTTTTTTTGCTTTGCATATTATATTAAGTAAACTTAATTTACACAAACCTAAAGAACAATGTACTTTGAGTACACACACCGACTCACCCCCACCTCCTTGACTGCCTTCCAAAGGAACTTGAGCCATTTCTTTCTGTGAGAAAGGAAAACAAAATGGCTAGCAACTGACTTCCATATGCTTAGTGTAAGGGGCCATACAATTTTATACCTTTTTTATGTATATACTCTGTTTGGGTCCTGACTATGGTTGCTACCTGGTAGGTTTTATACCAGCATTACCAATGTTTTAATGTCCAAGCCTGTTAAACAATCAGTAACCTTTCCCAAACCTAGTATTTTTTTCCCTCCTGTATCAGTACATACTTTAAACAGTAAACATAAGACAAACACTTGAAATGGGTTTCTACAGCTGCCTTAATGACCCCTGCCGGTTGATTAAAAGATTTAGTAAATATTTATTTGCTGGTAGCTTTCACCTGCAACCCATTAACTTTAGATAGACTGGGATTAAATTGTACAATGATATAATGGCTAATAAGCCAGCTGGTAAATGGAATGTAGTTGTTACCCAATAAGACTATTCATTTTAGTAACTGTTTGCCACAGCCACCTGACACCATGTACACAGAAAAATATAGAAAAACTGAAAGGGTCAATTGTTGTAAATTAATCTCTTATGGCTAGGATCATTCTGGTATGTTTCATTCACCACCTATAGCATGTTGTGCTGTTAGTGAAGTGTCTCTCTGGCAGAACCGTGCTAGTCAAGTCAACCCACAGGGAATATGAACCGCTTTCCCTTGATGCCCGTCCAGATCTTGATGGCCCTGTGAGAAGCCACTCCACATCACTTGTTGAACCTTAATATTGGGTCATAATGTAAGAATAACTTTTCAAGATGCCAATGCAAAGCTGCTTCAATTTGCAATTTCCCTCCCTTCTGAGCATCCACATTGAGGTTTCCAAGCTGTTTTTGAGCCTAGTTCACTTGTCTTTCTGTGGATGCCTTACCCCCCCCCCGTGCATTTTCACAGATTGTGGATCATGTAACTAGCTATTGGAAGGAAGGAATCTGCTCCCGTGTATATATAGTAATTTGATGGGTTTATGTAACTTGCTGTGTAAGCAAATAAAAGCTGTGAATCCAAGCCATGCTTATCAGTCACATGTATTTTGATAATGAGTTATTTCTTCTCTCTGCAGATTATTGCACCACCTGAGCGGAAGTACTCTGTCTGGATCGGTGGCTCCATCCTGGCTTCCCTGTCCACCTTCCAGCAGATGTGGATCAGCAAGCAGGAGTATGATGAATCTGGGCCTTCCATCGTCCACCGCAAATGCTTCTAAACCAATTCTGCTGTATTGCAGAAGAGACCTGATTTCTATAGTGACTGGTGATCTCCTAGAGCTGAAATGTTATGAATGCACCTGCAGTGGGTCCCCACTGCCCCATCGTTCCAAACTGAAAACTTCACAATGAACACAATTAGCCATTCCAAATCTCATCATTCCACGTACTTTGCTGTGAAGGTTCTTGAGCTCAAGGCAGTTTGCTTACCCTTGAATTAAAAATGCCAGCATCTCTCCTTTTAATGTCATCTTTTAAAACAATTTGAAAATAGAGCGATTTTAAAATATCACCTACAATTGCTCATATGAAAATAAGATTTTCTTAGAAGTGCTGTGTCTGTTGTGCAGATGGGGTGGGAGACTAACTAGTACTTCTCTTCGTCCACCTTAAATAAAGTACACCCAAATTGAAATTGTGTAGCCGCCTTGATTTCTGATTGTGTGGTTCATCTTTGCTGCTTTTCTTGTAATTTGTTGGGGGTTGAGGGAGGGTTTTCAGAGTTGGCAGAGGCTGCATTACAAATCTTTAGATCCTTCAGCTTTGTGACATCTCTGCTCTCGACCGTAGTGAATGAGCATTGGATAAGGGGTTAATGTTTGAAGATGGTAGTGTCAGGTAAGCTGGTTTGTCCTTGTGAAGTCCTTCAAAATGTATGCCCTTCTTTTTGTGTACTGTCTCACTTTTCCATTTGTATGTATGGGTATTCTAGTGTGAACTTGGCTGGGAAGTAACACTGAACAAAATGGTCAGAGTCCCTGGTATTCGTCATGGTCTGCAAAGGCTACTGTTGGGGCAGCTGACAGCTGGGTTCTTGTGTAGGGAATAGTGTTTCATGAAGATGTACATCTGCTACTTTGATTGTCTGGAAGGCTGTGACTAGTGACGTTTACCCCAGTATTGGAACTTTCATAGATTCTCATGCTTTGTATCATTCCCCGTCGTCGGAATGGGAGCCTCGGTAACAAAAAAATATATATATATGTATATGTATATATATATGTATAACCATAGAAACAAAAGAGAAAAATAGGCCTAGGCCTCATCTCATTTTGTAGTATATCACCCTCTTTGTGTAAAAGAGCCCAAACTTTTGCCAGGGCCAATCAGCACAGCCTCACCCTCTGGAACCTTCCTGAGAGAGCTCAGAGCCTCAGATTTTTCTACCGCACGTTGTGCTAGGGAGTCTCCACTGAGCTCTGCTCAGTTTTTCACAGAGTTACTTTTGGATATCTTTATTACCATCTTTTGAGACAGAATGTCAGAAAAGGAGAAGAAAGCTTTATTTAGGGCTTGTGCCTCTTGTGGGAAGAAGAGACTGTTTGTGGAAGACAGGCATGAGAACTGCATATACTGCCTGTACCCGGAACACAAGGCCACCGACTGTAAAATCTGTCGGACCTTCTCGACCAAGACCTTGAGAGACAGAGAGGGGCGCTTGCTGACGTGGCTGCAGAAGATAAAGACCAGGGAGGTCATTTCTTCGGATGAGGAAGAATCTATCTCTGGCACCTCCTCCAGGAGATCGAAGAAGAGGGGTAGGTCATCGCCCTCCACTTCTGCGGAACCCCCTCTCAAGGTTCCTCTCAAAGCCCCTCACGGGATCTCTGACAGGTCTGAGGAGGCTGGTCCCAAAAAATCTCCTCACGACAGTGTAAAGGAGAGGCAGGGACGGGCTGCTGTGGACATAGCCCCTAAGGACAATAAGGGGGTTGCTACATCTACCCCTCCGTCCCAGAAGGAGAAACCTGTAAAGAAACAGGCTGCAGAAACTCCTCAGTCGGTGCCACTGAAGAAACCGCGTCCGTCGACGCAGGCGGCAGCAGGTACGTCGACGACGATCTCCTCAGTTAAGCCTATTTCCATGGGGTCGTCCACGAGACCGTCGACAATATCTACTTCGTCGTCTTCGACGGCGGTGTCGACGACGAAGACCACGTCGACTATGACGACGACGACGAGTTCGTCGATGTTGATGACTACAAGTTCGTCGACGAGACTGTCAACGGGTGCTCCGCCGACGATGAAACATACTACGTCTACGAAAAAGAAAGCTCCGTCGACGACTGCTCCGTCGACGGCTGCTCCGTCGACTAGGATTACAGGACTGTCGACTGCCTCATCGTCGACGACGAGTTCAGCTCCGTCGACGACAGTTGCCTTTCAGTCGTCGTCTAGTGCGTCGACATTGGAAATCCCGTTGCCATCGACTCCGTCGACGAGACCGCCGACGGGACCGTCGACGACGAAAAATTTGGATTTTTCAACCCAAAGATTAGTGATTACACCGGACATGACTTCCCCTAGGCGGGTCACGCCTTTGCCACCATCCATGCTTCTCGAGGACTCGGAGGATGAGGAGGATGGGCAGTTTGGGGACGCATACAGCCTTTCAGACCTGAATGTCAAACAGCAGGACACAGATACGGAGGAGTTTTATGGCCCAGAGGGGCAGGAGGGGCACCAACAGGGATTACGCCCCCGCCCTCTAAGGCAGGACCTAATTGCCTTGCCAGTGGCTTTGGTGTCGGAGTTGCAACAGATGCTGCAAGACTATAGATCTCGTTTTCCGACGTTGCCGGATCGCACTCCAGTGCGTCCTTCTCCTTTGGAAGTGCCACGTGACATGCCAATGGACTTGCCACCTCTACCAAGAGAGGTACCTCGGTCCATTTCACCAGTGCTGCCCTTAGTGGTTCCCCAGCCTTCAGGTACGGAACCTGCTGATGATGACGCGGACGATGGAGATACGGACGAAGACGACGAGGGACAGGTGATCCCTCTTACAGATCCAGGGGATCCAGATGGAGACCCTGATGATACACAGGATCCTGATGCTGTAGGCCGAGAAACAAATATATCGCCTCCGGTGGACATCGGTGGTTTCCATAATTTGATGGAACGGGCATCCAAGAGGTTTGGTTTGCCCTTTACGGTGGAGCAGTCCGACTGCTTCCTATATGACTTTAAAGCCCAATATAAGAAGTCTGTAAGATCAATTCCCATTATAGAACATGTCTGGGATGAAGGACTGAAGACAATGCAGAATCCAGCAACCGTCATTCCGGTTCTTCCCCGGCTGGAGAAGAAATACAAGGCACCAGAGGGCAGTCCTGCGTGTCTTCTAGGACAACCTAAGCCGGATTCTGTTATTTCACAAGCTGCTCAAAGTAAATCTAAGAATCCGTCCACTCCTTTAACCACGCCTCCAGATAAAGAAGGCAGAAGACTGGACAATGTGGGTAAAAGATTCTCCACCATGGCCAGCTTGTTGGTGCGGGCAGCTAATTCTCTGGCTATTCTGGGCAGATACGACCGCCAGATGTGGTGTGATATGGAACCATTCCTGGACCAGCTACCAGAAACTAGTCAAGACGAAGCCAGACAGGTGCTGATGGAGGGAGAACGATGCTCTTCGGAAGTCATCGACTGTGCGATGGACATTGCCTCAACTGCTTTCAGGGCTTTGGTGGGCTCAGCCGTCTTGCGCCGCCAAGGCTGGTTGAAGGCGACTTGGTTTCGCCAGGAGGTCCAGAATAAGATCTTGGACCTCCCCTTTGACGGAGAGATGCTTTTTGGAAAGCATGTGGATGACGCCCTCCAAGGCATTAAAAAGGACACCGATACAGCTAAGTCCTTAGGCTCTTTGACCTACCGCAAGGTGCCATTTAAGGGGGCACGTGGTCGGGGGTTTTCTAACTACAGAGGAAACCAACGACAGTATTCCTCTCAATCTGGACAGTCCTATAAGGGACAATATTCCAGCCAGCGCCAAGGACAGTCGGCGTCTTTCTCTCGGCAGTCCCAGAGAGGACGTCAGAATCGTCAGGGACGAGACAACGCCAAGAGGCAATAGCGGCCTCCTGGCTCTGGCTACTGTTCCTCCCCTGCCACAAACACCGGTCGGGGGCAGGATATCTTTTTGTCTGGACAGCTGGGTGCGTTTAACATCAGACCGGTGGGTCTTGAACATAGTTCAGAGTGGCCATACGTTGGAGTTCCAAGATCTTCCTCCAACAAGAGCTCCAGACGCCCGTGCAGCGAAACATCTCCGACTATTGCATCTCGAAGCCCACCAGCTTTTCATCAAGGGGGCGATAGAGCCCGTGCCACTTTCACAAAGGGGCAAGGGGTTTTATTCCAGGTTCTTCCTGGTTCGGAAGACGGAGGAGGCATGGCGTCCTATACTAGACCTCAGGGAGCTCAACACCTATCTCATCAAGCTCTCTTTCAGGATGGTCACACTCCAGGATATTCTAAGGCTGCTCAATCCGGGAGATTTTTTGGCATCCCTGGATTTAGAGGATGCTTACTTTCATGTTCCGATCCACCCAGCTCACAGGCAATATCTACGCTTCACAGTAGGCAAGAGCCATTTCCAGTTCAAGGTGCTCCCGTTTGGCCTTCGGTCGGCACCCCGCATTTTCACAAAGATGCTGGCACCAGTCGCTGCTTTCCTGAGGAAGCAGTCTTTGGAAGTGTTCCCGTACTTGGACGACTGGCTCATCAAGGCTCCGTCGTTCAGGGCAACGTCTCAGGCTGTGTCAACTTGCATAAGATTGTTCGCCCATTTGGGTCTTCAGCTCAATGTGTCCAAGTCGGAACTGATACCCTCCAGGTCACGGAAGTTCCTTGGGGCAATTCTGGACACGAGACGATGCACGGCTCGTCCGTCAGAGGAGCGTCAGGGCAAACTGGCCGCTTCCGCTCGTCTAATACTGCACAAGAGACATGTATCGGTTCGACAGTACAAGTCCTTGCTCGGATCAATCTCATCCTGCATACCTTTGATACCGCACTGCAGGCTACATATGCGTCCTCTACAGGAGGAGCTGGACAAACAGTGGCGTCAGGCAGAAGGATCGTTCAACGACAAAGTATGGATAACACCTGCCATGCGCACGGCTTGCGAATGGTGGCTGGTGAAGGAAAACATCGCAGGAGGATTAACGTTCCGAATCCCTCCTTCTCCTATGGTGGTGACCACGGATGCTTCCCTAGAAGGGTGGGGAGCTGTCCTCCAGGAGCTTCAGGTCAGCGGTCACTGGAGTCCAGCAGACAGACTGCGCCACATCAATCTTTTGGAGCTGAGGGCCATTCACTTAGCCTTGCTGGCGTTCCTCCCCAGACTTCAGAACCGTGCAGTGCTGGTCCGGACAGACAACACTACGGCCATGCACTATATAAACAAGCAAGGGGGAACGAGATCACGGACGCTGTCCAAAGAAGCTCAGGTGATCTGGGAATTTGCCATCTCTCACGGGATCACTCTGCGAGCCGAGCACCTGGCGGGGTGTCTCAACATCACAGCGGATGCTCTAAGTCGGCAGACGAAGGTGACACACGAGTGGGAGCTGGATCAGGCAACTCTGGAGGCAGTGTTCAAGAAATGGGGTACTCCGACCATAGACCTCTTTGCGACCCCGGAGAACGCCAAGTGCCGGTTTTACGCAAGCAAGGTTCCCCAGCGAGGGTCTCTGGGGAATGCCCTTTCGATTGCTTGGTTCGGCGCATTCTGCTACGCCTTTCCTCCGATTCCCCTCATTCCTCGAGTTCTCAGGAAGGTCAGGGCAGAACCATGCAAAATGATCCTCATTGCTCCAGCATGGGCGCGGCAGTTCTGGTCCTCGGAACTCCTACTTCTCTCCCAAGATCGCCAGATTCGCTTGCCACTGATTCCATCTCTGTTATCGAGAAATCAGGGGCAAGTCCTCCATCCGGATCCGGAGTCACTTCACTTGTCAGCGTGGCTCCTGAACACAGAGAATTCCGCCATCTGAATCTGTCTAAGGAATGCAGGGATGTTCTATCTCAGGCACGGGCACCAAGCACTAATAAGACCTACAGGGCAAAGTGGAAGAGATTTTGCCTTTGGTGCCAGAGGAATAAACTCCATCCTTACAAATCCCGGCCACATCAGATTCTGCCCTACATCCTGTCTCTGGCTAAATCAGGTCTGGCGCACTCTTCGATCAAGGTGCATCTGGCTGCCTTATCCCGCTTTCGACGGAAGACATCGGGGCCATCTCTATGGTCTGCAAGAATTGTTAAGCAGTTCCTTAAGGGGTTATTTCGGATGTATCCTCCGGTCCGGCCACCTCCGCCTATCTGGCAGCTTAACCTGGTACTGGCTCAACTGATGAAAGCGCCCTTTGAGCCGATTCACAAAGCGGACTTGAAGTTCCTATCTTGGAAACTGGCCCTTCTCCTAGCATTGACTTCGGCTAGGAGAGTTAGTGAACTCCAGGCTCTCTCTATAGTGGAGCCTTTTCTACAGTTCAAGAGGGATGTCATGATTTTGAGAACCAACCCAAAATTCATCCCGAAGGTGCCTTCGGAGTTTCATTTGAATGAACTCTTAATTTTGAACTCCTTTTTTCCGCGTCCTTCCACTCAAGCGGAACGAACATTGCATTCTTTGGATGTCCAAAGATGCCTGAAATTCTATCTGGAGCGCACACGCTCTTTCAGAAAGTCTACTCAACTATTTATCGCCTACAGTGCACCACGGAAGGGGTTACCGCTCGCCAAGAGTGGCATTTCCCGCTGGATCTCCAGTGCAATTCAGTACTGTCATCAGGCTGCGGGCAAACCTTTGGATAAAAGGGCCCGGGCGCATTCTACGAGAGCGATGGCGTCTTCAGTGGCTCTCTTTGCTGGAGTGGCGATTAAGGACATCTGCAGGGCAGCAACGTGGAGCAGTGTACACACCTTCACGAAGCACTACTGCCTGGAATCGGTGGGACGAGCGGACGCTGCGGTTGGTCAAGCAGTCCTCCGGAATCTTTTTCAATGAGAGGTGAGCTTTCCCTACAATCCCTCCATCCTGGTAAGCACATTTGGTTTCAGTAATGGTTGTTTTATCATGTGCACTGAGATGATTTTGTAAAGCCATGTAATTACCGAAATGTGCTTGTCGTGATCTACTGCTTGCTATTCTGATACAAAGCATGAGAATCTATGAAAGTTCCAATACTGGGGTAAGAAAACAAGTTACTTACCTGTAACTTTGGTTCCCCAGTATCGGTAACTTTCATAGATTCTCATGCGCCCACCCACCTCCCCTGGGAAAGCTCTGCCGGTTTACTAAGGTAGTGGCTGTTGGCACAACGGCTACGAAAATCTGAGGCTCTGAGCTCTCTCAGGAAGGTTCCAGAGGGTGAGGCTGTGCTGATTGGCCCTGGCAAAAGTTTGGGCTCTTTTACACAAAGAGGGTGATATACTACAAAATGAGATGAGGCCTAGGCCTATTTTTCTCTTTGTTTCTATGGTTATACATATGTATATATATAATTTTGTTACCGAGGCTCCCATTCCGACGACGGGGAATGATACAAAGCATGAGAATCTATGAAAGTTACCAATACTGGGGAACCAAAGTTACAGGTAAGTAACTTGTTTTCTTCAGTCTTGTGAGACTGATGTATATAGAATGCTTGTGCTAGGAATTCCAGACCTCAGATGAGGATGGGCTGAGTGGGTGTCTACTCGCAATTAGTTGGCTTTGTTACTCTTATTTTCTGCCTCCTAAAAGGCCAGAACGTGCTGGCATCTGGTATGTCCCCCAACCTGTGGGGTATAAGCAATGTGGAATCCTGTCACAGGCAGATGTCTGTAACAGACACCCACCTGGTTTGCCCCTGGTGCCAAATCACAAATTCAAGGTCTGCCTGACTGTTGAGCGATGAACCCTAAAGTTGTTCTGTAGCATTCTGAGGCTCTTGCTCATCTGGCACCAGTCAACTCCGTGACTCCATGTGCTGTTCATGATGAAGGTCCCGGACAGCTCCTGGAGCTGTTCCTAATGGTCAGCGTCCTGCTAGAAGTCACCGGGTAAGCCACAAATGCCAAGAGGTCGAAGTAATCTTCGACTTTGGTGTGCCAAGCATTCTGATGAGTTGAGGGAACAATTCTACAAATCTAAGCTGCGCCCTCCAGTCTGCTGCAGAGCAGGAAGCTGGGTCTACTCCGTGCTTCCAGAATTTCCCAGAGCTGGAGCGAACCTGCCTAGCTGAAGGGGTTTTTTGGGCCATGCACCTCATATGTGGGTGGACCAACCTGTCTGGAGGGCCTTCGGGTCCGATGGGTTTGGCAGGTTCCCCCACTGGATTCTTACCAGCCGGTTAGCCCTCTGCACCAGTTCAGCCCTTTGGATCTATTCCTAGATCTGGATCGCCTCCAGTTGCTAGACTGCAGCCTTCCCTGGGGCCTGTTCCTGGCCCCATTGTCCCAATATGGAGCTGGATCAGTGAGGGGGGAGAGATGTCCAAGAATCCCTTATGGACTTGCTCTTTGACACTTGCATGGTTGGCGATGAGGCATATACAGCGCTTGAGCATTTTAAGGATAGCAGGGCCACTGCCTGATTGCTGCTCCTCTTATCTAACCAGTGCCGGTCTTGGATATTCATCTTCCCATCAAGGGAAGGCTAGCTCAGGTGTTCATGAATGTCCCTGCCATGTGGTACTGCAACAAACACAGCAGGGTGGAATAGTTTGTGAACCCTGTGCCATGAGGCTCTGGACATTCCAGGAACGTCCGGACATTTTCCTGGTCGTATGACACCTGGTAGGCTCTGAACACCAGGACGGACTAACTCTGCCATCAGTGCCTTCTAAAGAGGAGGAAAGACTCCAACTGAACCCAAAGTGTCATTGTACATTGAATGCGCACAGGAACAGTGGGTTGATTGTGCTCTGCATTAAATTTGACACCCCCTTGAAGGCTTGTAGGCTTTCCCCAGAGGACAGGCTGCAACCACTATTAGCTTGCATCTGTCAGGCTGCTACATGGGCTATTCTGCACATGCTTACTAAACACAACTGCCATGACAATTGGGTCCAGCGCAAAGGGCACTTTGCCAGTTCAGTCCTCCAGAACTTTCTGGTTGAAACCTGTTCACAGACCCTCCACTGGAGAGGTATTACTTGAGCATCTATTGTGTTATGAGGAATCTATAGCTAGAAGTCTTATCAGGTGAACACCAATTATTTTTGATAATTCATGATCTGGTAGAGACTATGTAGCCAAAAATGTCTTATTGACCCTTCCATCCTTTCTGCTTCTGTGAGGTTTTTTCTTCGATCTAGACTACCAGTAGGTCTTTAGTGTCTGCACACTTCCAATCTTCCTTCTAATGTGGCTCTATATGCTTCTGGAGCGGAAATGTCATGTAAGTAACTGATGTCCGCACCTATATAGGCATTGCACACGTCACATCTGGCATGGACCACGCAACCTACTGACGCGCATAGGTACTGATCAAGGTTTTCCAGATTCAATTGGACTCCTGGAATATTGTACGGCAAGGAATCTGCGGCCCAGATAAGGCATTACTGAAGGTAAGTAACTTGTTCTTCACTTCCTCTTTCATGTGGCGCATGGACCAAGTACTAATTGCTTCATCTTGATTACTGTTCTGCTGCTCGTGCTGTGACTGACGTACCATGCTTTTTCCCCTCCGATCATACTCTGAATTGCTTCTTTCCTGCCACCCTCTCCCCACTGTTGTCCATGTTGCATCTTGCCTCCCACGACCCCATTGCCCATGTTGCTAATTTTCTTTCAACCCCACCCTTCTGTTTTATGTTGCCCTATTCCACCCTCCAGCCGTAAGGGGGGAAAAAAACACTCATTGAAACGTTATGATGTGGCCAGCGCTGGATGTGTCAGTTTTTTCGTTTAAACTGGCCTGTTGTCTCGCCTGTTTTTTGTTGGGTAAGGGTAGATTAAGTGATTTACCTACAATCACAACATGTTGAGCCGATGCCAGGACTTGACCCTAATTACTCAGATCTAAAGTCAGCAGCTCTGGCCATAAAGCAACACCCGCTCCTAGTTTGTAGTTGTTGGGCGTCTCTCAAATACTATTCTGTTATGTAAAATAAATTATGCGCACGTTTGAAAAGTTCGTTTTCAGCGGTTTGTTTGGTTCAGCTCTCACATTTGGGTTCAGGGCAGTGTTAAAATGAAGGGGGATAGCTCTGGATCCTTGTTCCGACAGCTGTTTCTGGGACAGATCTGGGATATAGCCGTCCTAGGGAAATATGTTGCATATGAGCTAGTGTCATTTTCTGACACCGGGGCACAATTCGGAAGAGCTTGCTCATTGTCTGCTTTGTTTGGTTCAGGTAACCTGCTGGTGACCAGGGGCCTTTCTTATTTTCTCTTCCAGCTGTGCACAAAGGCCTGATATAAAGGGCCCTTTTGTGCAAGTATCTTCCGGGCTGGAAGGCATCTGGAGCCTAACACCTAGATGACAATAAAATGGCAGGAAACAAAGTATCTTTTTTAGAAGTACTTTGGAGAAACTATGACCTGGAGGCAGGTTTTTGACTTTGTTAAACCCCTCTGTAAGAATGCACGATTTAGCTGTATGTTGAGAAATTACACTAAATTTTTGTATTCTATTGTAATGCTACTCTTGGTTTCCGGTATCCGAGCACTTGAAATCAGACACAATTAATCATACAAGTGTGTGTACGGGAAATGTTACTTAAGACAATGAGGGTTAGAAGGTGTAGCAATCACTTATCGATGCAAATGATCGAGAGAAACAGTCATAACATAAAATGTAATGCAGTGTTTGGGGATTGCCTTTACTAACCAGAATTTAATTCCCATAAGAGCCCATCTTTGCATTCTTAGAATAGCAACATACCAGAAAGATCATATTAAGGGCTTAAACCCATGACTTGGTTGGCATGCAGCTCCTTGATGATTTAATTGAGAACTGTGCTATATTAGGATTGCAATTTATGACCTGGCATTAACAATGGTTTCAGTGTCAAACAGTAGAGAACTTAACTGTTTACATCAAATACAAGTATGTCATCCACATGTTACACGATGTGCTTTGCAGTAGGCACATTAACAATCTAAGCTACTTTATGAATCAAAACGGTGATTGGACAAAACACAGAACAGCATGAGCCACCAAAGTTACCTTACAGTTAATATAATCGCCTCAAAATGGCCAGGCGCACCGATCTCTCCAGCAGGTGTATTAATCCTGTAAAATATTTTTTCAAACCGCTCCTTGGTGACCAATTAAGTAAGCGAGAACATAGTTGCTGTCGAATTTGTCCTTGTTGCCAATTTCTTGTCATGGTTTTTAAATAAATATATAAATGGACTGTCTGGCTCTGCTTTTCCAGGTCCGCTCCATGTTACTCTGCCACACCTCGATCCCCAATTTATGGGTTCCTGGAGTAACTTCTTTTTTTGTTGCAATTCCAGCACTGGTTCAGGGTATTCCAAATGGCAGAGACCGGGGCTCTCGGGGAGCTTGTTTACACATGTAGGTAGATGTCCAACTAAAGCACTACATTAACTGAACGTAAGGATTTATTGAAAGTGGACCTGACCAATATGGGCATGAGCATCGGTAACGGCAATGAGAAGAGCGCCATCTACTGGCAAAAGACCAGCATGAAACACTAATGTTTCTGCAATGAGAGAGATGCCGAAGAAGGGCCCACTGGAGCTCTGCCTAAACCCCCTTGCACTGCTTCGTTGATTGCTTAGCTGGCAAGATGGATTGCAAAGTGTTGCTTGTATAGGAAGTGTAAGGGGTTTCTTAAGTATGGATGCTGTGAACTGAGGATTGCTTATTTCGTTGGGCATAACTTGTCCATTTCTAGAGTGTGATACTCTTGAATAGGTTTTAATGAGTAAAACGTTTGTTATGGCCTTGGCTTGTTGTGTAATGCAAGAGATCAAGTGAGGTTTGCTAAGGCAGGGAAAGCCACCTTGCGTAGTTTAGTAAATCCAGAGTAACGCAAGGTGGTGCACATCGCTGCCTTGCATTAATCTGCGTTGGGAAGGCGTACCTGGGGGGTGGGAATTCGGGGGGAGCATGGGTGTACCCATGCATCTTCTCATGGATTTTGGCACATTCCCAGAGTTACAAAGACTTGCACCTTGAAATGTCACAATGATACGCCTTCCCAACAGGGGCATATTTAGGAGAAATATATTTATTTCTCTTCACTGTCTTCTTTCTACAAGCACTGCATTCTACAGCACACACTCTACAAGGAAAATCTACAAGGAAAATGCCTTAAATTGTTTTTTTTTTAAGCTGGAAGATGCCCCTTCCTGCACAAAAACAATCCTGCTTATAAGGCAGGCACCCTTGCACCATGGTGCAAGAATGCCTGTGTTGGTGCTAAGCAGCACTCGGTGTGCCAGCGCAAGTAGAGAGCAATAATGTGTCGTACAGATACGAGGCATTGCTGCTCGATCCCTGCCATGCAGCAAGTGGTTTTTGTTGTGTTGCGTGACTTTATGATAAATCTGCCCCAGGGTACTTAAACATTCTAGGTGTAGGTTGTCTGTAACTCCGGGGTAGAGCCATGTAGTATGTTAATGGTGGCTCTTACTTTATGAAGCGGGCCACACTAAAGATATTAAGTATGTGTACTTAAATTCGTCTTCACTCTTACTCTCAAACAAATGCTGGCTGAAATGCTGCGAATCCGCATTGCTGTGTTTATAGAATGTTGGCAAACCTCATGCACCTGCAAGCTTAGATCAATCCGCACTCTTTTTGGCCATGCATGATGAAAGGACACAGTGGCACCTAATGTTGTGACCCCATCAGGTGCAATACATATCTAATCCATGGTAAGCATGGTTCTTGATTCGCTGTCTATCATCCCCCAGGTAACTGGCAGTAGCTGGTGTAGCAAAGAACAAGCCACGCGTAGCAACTGACATTCAGGGCTACCCTTAATTTGACATCTGTGGAGAGAATAGGGGGTCCATTTATCATACATACAAGACTTTTGTGGTGTGTATATATGTAATGTTGAGGAGGTGGAATATGGGTAGAATGGGGGTTGAATGTTGGCGTATGTAATAAGTGTGGATTGTTGGTGAAGAGTGCGGTTGGAAGGGGTGAGCGGTCTTCTGTTGCTTCCCTTTAGAGGTAGCACTTTTCTGAATAAACCTCATTTACAGACTGCCAGCATAACAGTGGTGATGGGGACTGGACCCTACCATTTAGAGGAGTGACTAGAGAGCTGTGCAGAAGGCTTCTGTTGTGGATATTCTAGGGCAGTGGCACGGTGTTCAGTGTGAGGAATGGTACAAGTGTGCTTTCGATTGATTTGCTGTCGGTCCTGTGCTGGCTATTGTCTCTAAAAGGACACATTTCAGGTAACTTTGGGAATGCCCGCTGTGCCTGTGGAGTGCATTAGGCGTTGATGTAAATGCTCGATTTGCCACTGCACTCTTTTGGACATATTCACCAGTTGAAGATAACACTACAAGGAGGCTGCAGTTAGTGGTGAACTGTAGCAAACTGTTTCCAAGAATATTTGCAAGTTGAGTTTTGTGTATCGAATATTGAATAATTAAATTGGGGTCCTTTCCAGAACAGATTTGTGAATGCTGGCAGATTCAGTGTAGTGTAAACCTTCAAAGGCATGAAAGTTGAGTGAGATTGATTTTATCACCCGAAATTCGATAGAGGGCGATGGATACATTCTTTTTATATTCATTGTTTGCATGTTTTTATTGAAGTGTTGGTTAATTTTTCTGCTGGCATGTGCGCATTCTGTATAGCCTTGTTTAGCATTCAGGCACCACCATTTCGAATAGAACCAGGAGAAACTCCTATTGAATGGGTCATGCAGCAGGATTTATTTGAATCCTGTGTGGCGGTGCTGGAAGAGGTTGACAGCAGGACTTAAAAAAAAACTGTCCTGACAGAAGCATTGCTTATGAGCGATGTGGTTGAAAATAAATAAGCATTTTGGCTGACCTCAGGAACCTGAAATTTTCAGGTTGCAGTGAAACAAATGCATGCAAGGTATGGTGAGGAAAAGTTTGTGGTCCAGGGCTGAAACGACAGTGCAAGCAGCAATCAATCAACCTAGCTTGGACTATACAGAAGTCGAAAACTTATGAACAGGATGTATGAAACAAATCTGCAATTGATACAAGTGCCAAGTCAAAATCTGTCAATCGCCATAAAGGGAGGATGTTTACGAAGGATGTCATGTTCCAAAAACAAAACCAGCATCCCCGCCATTAGGGAGGAGGAGCGTTGCCGACTGCTGCCAGTGCAGCAAAGATGAAAAATTAAATGAATTTCCATTTTATTTTTCATTAATGCAGTCTGAGCAGTGTTTGAGGGCGGGCCATTGCTGCTGACTGGCAGCATGGGAAGAGTGGTGCTCACTCCAGTTTAAAGCGCATATCACTTTGACCGGCTGTTTTGCGACACCCAGCCTGACATGCACACTTTAAACCTCTCCACCTAGCTGTCTTAGACAGCTGGGTGGAGAGCAGGCACAGGCCCCCAGTGCCTGATGGAGGGACAAGGCAGCCCGCTCCAACCAATCCTGGCGCTTCTCTCATGCTGTTTAACATTATCTGCAACCTAAGATTGGTAGATCCAGATTGATTGAGGGGAGTTGGCGGAGGCTCCAGGAGGACTTGCGTCCAGAGTGCAGTCCGGAAGAGAACACAGAGGACCAGGAAGCGTGGGTAAGTAAATACTCTTTTATTATTTACTTTCTGACACACTGACTGGCACTGAGAAACTCACCATGCCTTCAGCTTCAACTCCAGTGCTCTGTTGTGGCCTGTTCTAACGAGCCATGATGGAAACCTTTGCCCTTGAGCCTATAGGCATTGTTTTTTGTTTAATTAAACCTTTTTATTAGGTTTTATAGTTCGTGACGAGAGGCACAAACGGGTGCCCATCACAAACAAATAGGAAGGACATCAGTAGATGAGTTATTTCCACAATAATAATTAAGGACCATAAAGGAAAAAATATCATCGTATCAACAAATTGATGGGCATGGCAAATCAAATTATCCATATTAAAGGTTTTGGACTAAAGGCGCAGCCACAGTGTCATCTTGTATATTTAGTCCATGGTGGTTGATCCAGCAACCCCCCACTTAGCTCAACTCATGCGGGCTTCCTCTACTTTTATGTTACACTTTCTGCTGCCATATACAGGTTCATTCCCCTTTTCAATTCAGCCATGGTAGGTGTCGGGCTCCCCCATCATTGGCCGGGTCTATTTTTGCTATCGCGAAGCCCAATATTCGTTTCATACTTGGAAGGTCTAGGTCATTGGGTATGCCTAAAAGTACACATTTGGGGTCTTCAGGTAGTGTCGTCACTAGTATTCTTCTAACGTCTCAGACATTCCAGGGAGGCTGCTCTACCTATTTAATGGGAGCGATCTCTTATCATAGTAGGTTCTATGTATGATTTTGAGCTGGATGAGTCAGTCTGGCTTTAATTGCTACCTCCTGTGGGAACATTAGTGTTGCTGCCCAATCTAGATCTAATTCACCAACATAGATTTCCCATTTGGTTCTTAGTTTCAATAGGTTGTCGGCCATATTATTGTTAGTGGTTTAATATACAAAAGAGACAGCTTTTTCTTGTATCTCTCCCTTTACAAGCCTACCTTCTAGGGGTGCATACTCTAGGAGATCTGGGATGTTTTCCGCTTTCCAGGCATGAGCGAGCTGCAAATGTTTATATCGTTGCCTACCAGGAAGTTGAAAATCCCTGTGGAGGAACGAAAAGGGCATCCTGGCACCATCTTCAATCAGGTCTCCCACCTTGGAGGTACCAATATGGTCCCAGGTTTCAAACCCCTTCAGCTTCCTGATTTCTTTAACGTATTGTCCCACCCATAGTGGAGTTTCCAGGGTGATCTTTAGTGTCCATCCCAGACATTTACTAGCTGTGCACCAGGCTTCAAGAGTCACTTGGGTAGCCGGAAGTAGGCCTCTTCCCCCCCCCCCCCCCCCCCCCCCCACCTCCCCCCATAAAGATAATGGTGCTAAGGACATGTTTTAAATTGAGTGCTTTCCAACGCGTAGGTGGGGTGATTGCCTTCTATGTGTCCCCAGTCATTTATGGCTATTAAATGGGATACCAGTAGTAAGCCCAGATATATGTAAAAGCGCATCCTCCAATGCGTTGTAATGTTTGAGGAGGGTGCCTGTTATTCCACAGTAGCTTCCTAAGTTCACCGCCAATTTTGACAAAAGTCAGGATTTTTGTCATTTGTGTTTTGTAGGGTGTATAAACATTTTGGGAGAGTGATCATTTTAAACATCACTGCCCTGCCTAATATTGTTAGGGGGAGTTTCTTCCAGCTTCTGTATGAAATTTCGCCAGTACCTTCCTGACATTATGTTCTATGCCCTTCTTTTTCGATTGTGGCATAAATACCCAGATATTGGACTCTCTCCCGATTCACCTGTAACCTCCCAGGAGGATCTGTCAAGTCTAGGTGCCCTCCGCCCAGGAAAAGAACGCATTTGTCCCAGTTTATAGTATATCCACATAGGACCCCCAAATGCTCAAAGGTCTGAAGGACTGCGGGAATCTACTCCGTGGGATGGGTCCGATATAGCAGGATATCATCCACGTACATTGAGATCTTTTATTCTTGGTTTGGGGGAACCATTAATTTTGAAACCCCCCGATTTTTGGGTGTGGGCGAACCATACATACCAGTCATTCCAGAGTCCAGGCAAACAGGAGGGGAGACTGTAGGCAGCCCTGACGAGTTCCTCTCCTGACAGGAAACTCTGACAACAATGTTCCATTGGCTCTTACAGCTGCTGTGGGCTCCTTGTAGAGCAGGCCGACCCAGTCCATGAACTGTGGTCCAAACCATATTTTTCTCAGTTTATATCCCGAAAAGGCCAGTGTATGACATCAAAGGCATTTTCGGCATCCAGGGAAACAAACGTGGGGGGATCTTCTCTTGACCGGACTTCTGCCATCTAATTATGAAGTCTGGTGGAACGTTTGGGCATAAAACCGGACTGGTGTCTATGGACCAGGGAGAAATAACTATATATCTAGTAGCCAGGATAGTGGCCAATACCTTTGTTTTTATATTGATTAGTGAAATCGGCCAGTAAGAATTGCAGTCGGTAGGTGTCTTTCCAGCCTTATGTATGACCATGATAGTGGCTCTGTGCAAGGCAGGTGGGAGGGTGCCATTCTCCTCTGCAACTAGGTATAGTTTAAGGAAGTGCGGAGCCAGGATGTCAACCAGGTCTTTAAATAATTTGTCCGGGAGACTGTTGGGTCCCGTAGTCTTACCTGAATTTACTTGGGATATAGTGGGCAGGACTTCAGCAAGGGTGATATCCACTTCCAAGTCCATTCAGACGTCACTAGTGCGACTAGAGCGCAGTCTTTATAAAGGGTCTTGTAAAATTTTGCAACAGGTTACCCCCACTTCTTTTATTTGGTGGACCCATCAAGTCTCCATTTCTTGGTGGCTTAGCCAGGCCAACAATTTCCCAGCTTTATCGTGAACATTGTAGAGATGATACTGTTTAGCTATATTTTGATAGTGTGCTTTCAGTGGCTAGTGCTGTGTTCTGTTTGCAGGGCTTCAATCTGTCCCACCATTTTGGGGAGGGTAGGTAAATGTATGTTCATAGCTTCCCATCCCTTACTGCCCATGACTTCAGTCTCCATTCCCTATTTGTCTCGGCCCAATCAATATCTAGAGCAGAGAGTGATCGATAATCCTTTAGCTACATGAATCGTGCCCACTTTGCCTGCTGGTGTGAAGACATAATCTAGTCTGGAGAAGACTTTGTGTGCCTGAGGAGTATGAATAGCCTCTTTCGTGTGAATGATGTCGACGCCATAGGTCTGAGATCCTCAATGTGTCCATGAAATAGGCCAGTGATGTGGTTCTATTCATGATGGGAGCTTCCCCCAATCTGTCTTGGTCGGTGTCTTCATATAGTTAAAATCTCCTCGAGGATGTGTAGAGGATTCAGTTTCCAACTAGATTTCAGAGATGTTTAGAGTGTCTTGTTGGAAGATGGGAGGCTCAAACACTAACAATTGTGACACTCAGTTGTCCCCAAATGCCCTGAACTGCAGGATATGTCCCATGTGGATCTACCCCTGATTTTTAGGTCTTGCCTACGCAGAGCGCATGCACTGCACAGGAGGACCTTTAGCTGTTCAGCTCTTTTTCGAAGCACATACTCGTGCTTGTGGCGGCATACAGCTTGCGAGAGTGCAGCGGCGCAACACAAGCACGAGTATGTGCTTTGAAAAAGAGCAGACTGCGCACGCACGTACCACTCCTGGGCTTATTTTTTTTTTCTCTCGCGCCCCCTTCCATGTTTTGCATTTGCTGTACGTTAAACTTCTCACACAGTCGGAGCCGTCCCGTTGCTAAGTCAGTGCTTGTTTTTACTTGCCCTGACGTGGTAAGGTTTCTGCGGAGCTACCTTGGGCTGTTGTGCAGGATGCATCCTTCTTTCTCTGTGTAACATGTCGCTCTTTGTTAAGCTTGTTAACTAAATTGTGCAGCAAGAGGAAGCAGAGTGTGTCACGTAATGCAGCACTTGGTGTGGCAATATTGTTTCGTCATTTTAATGGCATTCATACTGTCGGACAGACGTTGAACGCCTAAATCAAGCAATCAGGAACGGAATGTGAAGGTATGTTTTGCAGTGGGTCTGCCACTGCACCGCAGTATATTGAACAGTTTCTTTACATTACAAACGTTTGAACAATTTGAGCTAGAAACTATTGTTACATTGAAATCTGCGAAAGATGGTGTATCATGTGGAAAAGGTGGTAAATACACAATTATGCGAAAACGTCACATCTGCAGAAACGCTTCATTCCGCTGGACCTTATTATAGGGACCAGTTACCTTACCTCTTACGAAGCTACCTTTTTTAGGTCTCGGGGACCATCCGGTCGGCAGACCGGAAGTCCGGAGATTTAATGTCTTTGAGAAGAGGGGCTTGCACCCGCCCCTCTTCTCTCCTGTTCTCCATTGGCTGGCCTCTTAAATGCTGGCCAGCCACTGGAGAAGAGGTCCAGTCACTCCGATTATGCCCCGTCCTTTTCGGATCGGGGGGCGTGTTTTTTGCGAGAGGTCTCAGGGAGGAGACAACAGCAAAACACGCCCCCAAATCCGAAAAGGACGCTGCGTTTCTCCGAGGCAGTTCTTCTCCGCCTCGGAGAAAGGCGGTGGTGTCAGCACCGGACGCCACACAGTCTTAATTGCTCGAAGTCCCACCCTGCGGCTCGAGCCCGTAGCTGTTCAGCCCTTACCTTGTATCCCCGGAGCCCACTCGGGTTCTTGCACGGTGGGTGAGCACGGATGGTCGGTTCTCAGCGCTTTCAGGCCTCCACAGTACCTCAGGTGCTCCCACCGGGACCCGTAGCCACTCCCCGCCGCACAGCGCCTGATTTCCGGCTCAAAGGTACATTCCTGTCCCACGTTCCTCTTCTGACTGCATGCCAGAGCTCTCCGCTTCTAAAAGTACTTCCTGCATTTCAGCAGCTCCGGGCTGCCGGCTCAGCTCTCGAATCCACTTCCTGCATCTCAGCCCTGCACCGAGAGCTGCCTGAAGTCAAGAAGAGAGCTTTCGGGTGCAGCTGCCGTGGCTGACTGGAGGGCACAGCTGACGGAAACGGCGATTGAAGATTTGTAGGGCGCCGGTCGTATCAGACGTAAAGGAAGTTGAAGTCTCTTCACATCGCCGCCTCTGCTTTTGTGGTATTGTGGCATCTCCGAAGTTTACAATGTCCCAGCTTATTTAATGAAGTCGGCCTCTACTTAACTGATAGATTATGCGTCATCAGACAAACGAAATGGTCAACGTGCCTGGTTCCGAAGCTGCAGCAGAATTTCTCGATCATACCATTTGCTCCCCTTTAAGTCAGCTACTTGTTTAGTCTGTAGAATCAAAGCCTTGTTACCAAACCCTGCGTATTATGCGCAGCTGTGTCTCAATCTAAAAAAGCTTCACAAATTGAACATTATTTAAAGTGATGTAGTGTGCACAATAGCACAGTACAGGAGTGTGTTCTTGGATGTATGCTTAGTAAATACATCCATCGGTGTGCAGTTTACGTCCTTCCACCTTGAATACCACTTCAACGATTGTGTGTGATTCTGGAGGAAAAAAAACTCTTGAGGACACCGACTCTGCAGAAACTTCCTCCACAAAGCTGACTCAATGTTTCCTGATTTACTGGCATTCCTAGGACATCAGGTTTTAAAAAAAAACCTGCAGTTCGTTTTTTTCCAGTATCATAGATCCCCTGTTTCCCTTTCACATGGGAGCTCCCTTTGGTGGGTTTGTGAGGTAATCCTCACGCTGGTTGGTGCTAGCTAGCTGTACCACCACAGACTGGCTTCTCCACCTCTGCGCCATGGCTGGGGTGCTCTGCTGTACCAACAGCAGCCCTTCACACCCACGAGCCGCTTCCCATCCGTGCACCTCAGCACCGTGTCAGGGGAGGGACATCACAAGAGGGGGTCAAAGGGCATTATGTGCCCCAGCTACCGCGCCATTCCAGGGCCCGCATCCCTAATGCACAATGAATGTTCTTTCACCTGTATCCCTGCTGCGCCTGTATAAGGCCTTAGCATTCTAATAATACTTCAATGTCTGCCCCTCCCTGACACCAGCCCTTTGAGGGGTCGATGGGTAGTATTGAGTTTACTCTAGCAAGCCAGGACATCTCGAGTCCTGCTCTGGCTTAATCTCTCTGCACATAAGTGTTCAAATTAATTTACTCAGCAAAGCGCACGCTTGGGTACTGCGTCCTTCCTACCCACCCGGAAATACCCAAAGGTCCCATTTCAGCTGTCTCCGTGACTACCTGGTATAGACTGCACTCGCCTTCAGGCCACTCTACTCGATGCACCAGAAGTTCGCAGTGCCTCCTGGAAGCAGACCTGGGTTACGTGAGCCAGGACTTCTCCCTCAGTAGAGAGAACGCAAGAATGCACCCCCTCTCGGTTTATGCACCCCCTCTCGGTTTATGCACCCCCTCTCGGTTTATGCACCCCCTCTCGGTTTATGCACCCCCTCTCGGTTTATGCACTCCGGCTCAGTGGGTTAATGTGTTTGCTGCAGAGGTCTCTGTGTGTGTGTGTGCCTCTGTGTGTGTGTGGCTTTTTTTGTAGGTGGCTCTATGCGTGGGTGGCTCTGTCTGTGTGTGGGTTGCTCTATGTGAATAGCTGTGTAGGTGGTTGTGTGTGTGGGTGGCTTTGTGAGTGTGGCTCTGTGTGGGTGCAAATGCAATAGGTCTCGCATTTGAGAGAGATTAAGCTATTGACATTGTAAATAACAATGCAGTTTCTTTAAAATGTTTCAGAAACAAACAAAAATGTCATGAGCAATGCCAATAGCTCTAACTTTAACAATGCCGAGACCATTGCATTGTAAATGCTTGTTGAGCTTTGTATTGCAGTGGTGTAAGCAGCTATTAATTGCTCTTTTTAAATGATCCGTTACCTTATCTTGCAAGCGGTAGAGATGGGTGCATCACGGTCCTGCTCAGCAGTCCGCATGGATGCCTATCGGATCCAGGCTACGGCTATAGCCCTTTCAAGCTGCACTTGATCCATCTGGGGAAGCACGACAGTTGATCCTAAGGCAGCTGCTGGGGTACCTTGAGGTGCAGGGACCGAGCCATGGCTTCCAGCACAAACATGTGAATGGCAGTTGTTCGCCATTGAACCCTTTAACGGATTTGTGCTATCAAAGACAAAATAGGTTTATCTGGAGAAAGGAAACATCTGAATTGCCTACATTAATAGAAGGACCTCAAGGTCTGGAAGTCCATAACACTGCAGTGTTTTGGAACAAAAATGTTATGATTCCTAGATGACTGAATAAAAAAAGTGGATTCTTCAGTTGAATTTTGAGATTTTTTTTTTTTTGAGACAGCTTCTTCACTGCCAATCTTCTCCAGTGAATTGCAGGCAGAACAGTGTATGTGCTATAAGCTCTTTATACTCTTGCCACCTCAAACACTTATGATTAGGCTGTTTGGCGAGTATTTCATCTAGTGTAATATTTATATATGGACTATTTTGTTTTGGAATATCTTGCCTACAGAATTGCATGTTTAAATACACATTACAAAATCATTACTTAAATATATGAGCATGTTACATAGATATTAGTGTTAAAATGGTGTACATCCATTATGTTGCAGTTGTTCAATTTCAGATAAATAGGCCGAATCATAGCCTCACGGAAGTTGGTGAGACCTTCATAGATTCTCATTGCGGAAGTGTGAGAGATTCCCATTAGACTGGTGGGTGGCTTACTTTTTCTAGACCAGCTCAAATGTATGACCATGGGAGAGGTCAGTAGATACCAGTGCATGGCGAGGTGAAAATACCCAGATGCAAAACGCAGGAACGTCCGAATGGGTCAGAGATCCTTGATCATGTGTTATGCTTCAGAGATTTTGGGTCATGTGAGCTCTTCAGTAGCTGCTTGAGATATTTAAGCTAGATTCAATAAGCTGATGTAGACCAGGAGCTGGACTAGACTTTCAAAACCCCAGGTGTGTGCCTGTTTAGAAAAGAGCCAGAGCCTTTCCCAAGGCCACCTCAAACTCGGTACCGCCTATTCTAATGGTGCTTCTGTGCCTATAATCTGCAATCATGTGTACCATGTAGGTTGGAGCACATGGCGCTGTTGGGATTTGTCTAAAGTCCGATTTTTATTCATTCCGTCTGAGTGTTCTGGCTGAGTGATGTCTGACTGTGTTAGTGTGGTGCCTATGTGTCTGTTTGGCTAAATACATGTGAATGGGCGGCTGAGTGCATGTCTGAAGTGACCAGATGCCACTGGGCACCCCTTTTGCAGTCCTCTGCTCCATTTGACAAAGTGTGTTCTCGGAGTCGTAGTCTCTTTGTGAGGAGCCATGTTATCACCCTATGGATGCCAGGATATTGGATCATGAGACTGGCTGTCTCTGGTGTTGTACATAAAAGGTGTATATTTTATATAAAAGTGATAGTATTTCTGCTTGAGTATAGTGTTGAGCAGTTTAACATATGAGTAAAGGAGCACCGTGGGGTATTAGTTCCTGTTTGATTAGGTTTGTGTTCTAAATGTTAACAAGCATTGGCATAGCCAATATATATCGCCTTTGGGACCTTGTAAATGTTTAGTTATCCAGCACAATAGTCTTGGTGCAACAACAGTGTTGCATGGCCAAAGGTGAGACGTATTGGCTATGCCAATGCTTGTTGTATTTGAAGGGGGGCGAGGGGGGGGGGAAGTTTCCTCATTAGGATTGCCACTCCCCTGGATCCCAACATGAACCCTGCATGTGCTAGCATGGTGTATTCACCACAGGCCAGGAAATGACATTGGGTGCCCCTGAGATGTCTCATGCAGTAGGATAACGTCTGCTTTCAGACCCTTAATATATTCAGTTACCAGACCTCTCGTTTGTTGCCCAGCCCATTTACGCTCCATGTAAGGATAGAGAGGGGACTATGGGTACATCATTGAAATCCATTAGACCTGATAGACAGTAGTTTGATTATCCCCATCAAATTGAGAGATACATTCTGTGTCTCCTCCCGCAGTTCAAACAAATTGAAGAATGTATTGAACATTACAGACGGAACAAGATAACTTCGATCCCATTGCTGCCCTCACCCCCCTGCACGCATCCACCTCCATATCACACAAGGTAACCATGTTGCAGGTCTGGCCTGAGGGGCCTCTAGCCCTCGCTATTCCAAATTACCTACATTTCATTAAAAAATACAATGAATACATAAGGAACAGAAAAAGATTGCACTCGCAGTCTCGTTCAGCCTATCTTTGGGACAGAGAGGGAATTGCCCACCCATTCTGGGACAACCGCCTTACCAGCTGATCCCACTCGCCACCGGAGGGTGACACACCAACAGGCTCTACGCATTTGCCACCCAGTCACTTTCAGTTGGGGTTATGAAAGGATAACTACCACAGTCACGCTCTGCATACACACATCCATCCCTCTTCAAACATTGCTCTACTGATATTACCCAGTTACAGGGTGGGGTGAAAGGTCACCTCTCTACAGTCACACTTTGAAAGCGACTCACTGTGGGATATTGGCCCGTAGCCTCCCCGGACTCAAACGATCCTTCAAACTTAAGACTCTATCAGTTCTTTGCTGTCTTCCTGCACCGCTACTGGATCCTGAGTTGCTCCGATTACATCACAACCCAGTTCATCTTCAGGGCACTGCTGGGCTGTCTCCTACTCTCTCCCATGCAAGGACGGCTGGCTCCCCCACCACCTCTGTCACTATCTGAGCTTGACAGTGACTGTCTTGCTGCTGCGTCCCCATTCTGTGCTTCAGGAGACCTGTTTGGGCGCCTGCTGGTACTTTCTCTGCGCTTCCATTTGGTCGACCACTGTTTTGGACCGTGCCCAAGAGTGTCTCTCTGCCGGGTCCTCTGTGACTTTCGGTCAGATTCGGAGCTGGGGGGTCTCTCTTCTAGCCAGGTCCAGGCTACTTCGGATGTCGTAGGATTTTCCGTTAGGAAGCAGGTTTAGCTTAGCAGGGAAAAGTAGCATATACTGCATTTGTAGGGTGTGGAGTTTTGCCTTTCCCGCCTCAAAAGACCTGCACTACTTCTGGACTTCCCGGGAATAATCGGGGAATTACCTTATTGTGGAGGATTCTAACTTGATTTGACCCAATCATCGACCTTCCCGGAGCAATGTGTCCCGGTCATGGAAGTTCAGGAGCAGAGCTGTTATTGCATGAGGTGGGGTGCCTGCAGCTGGGGTGCCCGCTAGCGCTCTATGGGCCCTTTCTATGACAAAGAAGGTAGAGAAGGTAACTACAGGGAAGGTGTTCCAAAACCAATTTCTCATGGAGTCAGATTTATTAGGCCCTTCACTCTCTTCTGGAAACCCCGCCAATCTGTTTATTGAGCCTTGTTTTTCGGCATCGACTCTCAATAGCAGGACTCTGGTGATAGCCATGATGTCTGTCAGGCCCCGTTTCATAGTTTGGGTGGTGTCTTCCACTTGGGATATTCTTTGTTCTGCCACCATTACGTGTTCTGCCGCATTACGAAGGTCCTGTCTCAGGAGTTTGATGCCCCAATTCTTGATTCCAGTGCTTCCCTAGACTGGTTGATGGCAGTTAACAATGCTGCACTGTCCGGTGCAGGGGAGGTTGTGTCATCACTCTGGGTGGGATCAGCCGCCATTGCATATTTATCGATCTTACCCTGACGGGATGGTTTTGAGTGTCTTTAGCCATAGGGCTGGGACACGAAGTATGAGAGCAGTTGCTAGCGGAGTGGTTTGTGTGAATGACAGCCAGGTTAGTTGGCGGGGATTCAGGAGTCCAAGGTTTCTTGATGTTCTTTAGCTTGGACCCTGAGCCCCTCCAAGGATCAGGGCAAACTACTATATCCTCTTCACCCTAGGCTCGGAGAAATCCCAGGTCAGAGCAGTAGGCTGGGGTAACGCAGAGCACGATAAAGTGAAGCAATGCGACCACTGCCTTATGCTCCCATCTGCATCCAACTCGGGATTCCAGTCCATGTGTATCCCATTGAGGATCTCTGAGAGGAATGAGTCCTCCGTGCCTGGCGCAGCTTCACTTGATGTAGTGATCACTGCCGCCCCACCAGTCCCGTCTGTTCACCAGTACCTACAGCTCTTGCAGGGGCCTGGCTCTTCTCAATGTGGCCCATGGAGCTTCCTCAAGGCAATTGCTTCTGCTTCATCAGGCACCCGCCACCACTGGCCTGCTTCCTCCGCTACCCCACTGCAGAGCGCTGCTTCCACGCCGATCACAACAGCAGGCAGCACAATCTCCTCCACCTTCAATTCCTGGGGATTCAGGACTCCATCAGTCTAATTCTGGGGGGGGGGGGGGGGGGGAGGAGGAGGAGGAGGAGGAGGAGGAGGAGGAGGAGGAGGAGGAGGAGGAGGAGGAGGAGGAGGAGGAGGAGGAGGAGGAGGAGGAGGAGGAGGAGGAGGAGGAGGAGGAGGAGGAGGAGGAGGAGGAGGAGGAGGAGGAGGAGGAGGAGGAGGAGGAGGAGGAGGAGTGCTGTGAGGTTGTCTGATGGACCCCACTGTGTGCCTTGGGGGACTTACTGCAGAGTTCTCGCCCCACTGGTTAGGCAGTCTTCATCTGTGACACGGAGCTCCGCTCGGCACAGGATCAGCAAATGTCTATAGTGGCTAGTTGGCCTCTTTTAACCCAGAGGCAGTCTGTGCACCACGCTTGGGAGCAGCCACTTCTCAACCCCCCCCCCCCCCGACCTTCTCCAGACACTCACCGCTTCATTGCTGCACTGCTGCTTCCCCTCAGGAAGGTGTCCAGTCCTAAGGTCGTGGCTTCGGCTCTGTCGTCACACATGTCACTGCAGGGGTCAGCCCCAAGCTCTCTAGCCCTTATCATTGCAGGCAATCAGGCCTCAGTCTGGTGAATTTTAGCAGGGGTGGAAAGAGGTCCCAGGAGTCTCCTTACATGTCTCTCGAGGTTACCGCTCACCTCACAGTCCTCCGATCCTGGCAGCCACCATTCTGACGCAGAGCTCTTCTCCGTACAGGAGCAGCAGTTGATTTGAGCAGCCAGCAGCTTCGAGTTTCTTGACAGCAATCTGTATCAAGGACAGAGGACCAGGATTTGTGGGGATTGATTGTCTGGGGACACAGGATTAGTATGAGATATTAAAGGGCCTGACCAGAGCTCTGCTTGGGCTTGTCTAGCCTGCCATCTTGTTGACCACGCCCCCCCTTTCCTCTCTAAAGGCATTGTTGATTTATTACAGTGCTTGTCACTGGGTTAAAATCCACTACGCTCTTGACACCCATCCACTGTTCAGTATCACCGCCCGACACTGCAAAAGACTATAGCAATTCTAGATGTGGCAGACTTAATAATTTAGAAAATGCTAGGAATTATCCTGCATTGGAAAATTTACGTACACAAATTAGGGACAGCCTTATTTTGGAGGGGTTGTGGAAAAATAGTAGGATGGTAAATCAAGTGACTGATATTGGTAATGAGGATGCAATGCATGATCATGATGTGGCTTTGCGTATTGGGCAAAAACTGCAAAAGAAAACATTTACCTCGTTGCAACCTACTGATTGACGAGCCAGTGTCAAAAGTATGACTGATTTGTTTCACTGTACCAAATTTTAGGCATGAATGTACTCTAAGTTGTGGATGGAAAGGAAATTGTATTACACTGTTGTACACCCAGGATGTAACTTCTGGAATAGTTGTAAAGTATTGAGATGGTAGAATATTGCTGGGTGGACCACAATGTTTAAAGCTGAAGAACCATAGAGAAGGTGAAAGTGTCTGCAGTAGCCTGGTTGTGCAGGATTTTTCTACCGAAAATTCGAGCTCTCAAAATAAACCCATTTGACAGACCTAAAGCTTCCCAAGTAGGCCTTATTGCCCATATGGCATGATGCATGGTATTTAAAAGTAGGAAATGTAAAAGCTTAATGTTCAACATGTCCACCTCATAACACCTCAAAGCCATATTCACTGTAGCAAGGCTAGCTGTTCCATTGGAAAACACAGATGCCATAGCAAATACTAATACTGTATCTCCACAATGGGACTAGCTAGAAAAGTTATTAACTATTTTTAATTGGTAAAAAATCCAATTCAATGGTCATGTCTTTACTTTTCTAAATATTAAGTTACACTTGCCCAGCCTGAAGACCCTGGAAGCTAAATCTGTATTTTGTGCTCGCTTCCACTAGTCAGTAATTATCATTTAAATGGGCATAAACAGCATGTGTACTACTCCCCAGAGCAAACCATAGGCCTGAATGGGCAGAGATGACCCCTCTGAACCAGACACAATACGCAAGGAGGAAGTTTGGGAGGGTCCTTTTTTTCACATTAAAGTGCCAAGTCCTGCTTGAAGGTCATCTTGCTTGACCGGTCCGTTGGGGAGTTTTCATAAGACACTTGGGTTTGCACTTAAAGGCCTCTCCTGTCACAGGCAAATGTTGGGCAGGGTTCCCTCTTTTGTCCCCCCCAACCAGTCAGGCCCCCATCACATAGGGCCTTGTTTTTGACATTAGTGTCAGTCTGTTTGACAGGTCTGCTGGGTTTACATAGAAAAATTTGGGTGCACTTCAAAGGCTGGAGACCAAAACAATTCTTGTGTATCCCATGTCTGGCTACGTATCACTTAGCTTTGTTCAACCAGACGTCTGCCTCTGAGGTTGCTGTGGATACTGGGACTGCCTAAAACTGGATTTTGGTGTTAGATGTGTACACTCCCTGTGCACACTCCCAGGTCACAGAGCCCATGTTTAGTGTGATTGAAGACTTCAGCCATCTTGAAAATGCCCAAAGAGGGAATGCTAGCCCTGGGATCATTAATCCTTTTTGTTACGATCCCAATGGTTATTCCAACTCACTACGCATAAATGTGGTTCTCCAGTGACCCACATGAGAACACTCCTTTACATCTGGAAGATCAGAAGAGGACTGAACCTGCAGTCTGTGACCTATAGGGCTACAACAAGCTACAAGAGGCTTTTTCCTGCAACTGCCCAGCTGACCAGTGGTAACTAGATCTGGACTGAACCCAGCTGTTTGGCCTATTCCTGACACACTGTGGGTCGCCAAGTGCCTCCCCTGAGGCACTGGAGGGCTTTAGAACTGTATTCCTGTGGTTGACTGGGACTTAAAGGACTTTAGTCAGGAGGTACAATCTTTGACTAGTATGAACCTGGGTTAGTGTGTGACCTGTGCTTCATTCAAATGATGTCAAATTGCGCTTAAGTCCTGTCCTACTGCGACCATTGGCTATCATTGGCACTTTCTGCTTCTTGGTGTTATCTGTACTTAAACCTTTAAACATTCATATCTAAGGTTCCCCTTGTTGGAGTTTTGTTATTTTGATATTTTGTTGATTAAATGATATTTAATTTGGTTTGGGATTTTTATTGTTTTGCATTTCAACGTTATTACTGTTTTGGTACTGTATATGTTGGACCTGTCAGCCCTAGGGTGGTCTCCCCTTCTATTTTAGTATCTTGCCTCATTTTTTCCACCCTCATTTTTATGTTGGACTAGGTCTCCGGGCGCCTTTTCATTGCCAATCAGTGTTAAGGTGCAGGTGCTCCCTTCTCCCAAGATGGCTTCCACAGGCCCCTGCTACTGCAGAGGGGTCTTTCATAGTAGCACCCTAGCTGCCAGGAGCTGGCTGGAACCCCACAACAATGTTGCGACTCCAGCCCGTCTTTTTGTCCCATAGGTAGAGTGGGGAAGCTCCTGGAATGTGCTGGAACCTTCTAGAAGGGAGGTGTGGTTTTTCTTTTGCTGCTTTGGCTAGAGGTCACCTGACCTAGGGCTACTTAAGAGTGGGAGGGAAACTTTTGTGGTGAGTTGGCCATTGGGGTGAAGCAGAGCTGGAAGAATCCACCAGGAGTGTAGGCGGTAGGGCCTAGCCAGGGACTTATGCCTCTGAGAGTGACAGGATTTAGGTGCTGCCTCTTAAGTGAGTGAGGGACCCTGTGAAACCCGCTGATCTTGCCCAGCAGTAGGAGGACCCAGAGACTCTCTGCCCAGCCTGACTAGGAAGGATCTAGTCGCCCTCTCCATCCCTACCCCCCTGTAACAGAACCCTTTAAGGGCGCCAAATACATCGGCGCCAACAAGACTTTATCTAACATCTGAGAACAGAGACTTGTATGCCAAGCACTGAGACTGCGTGTCCAGATTGAACTCTCAAACTTATATGCCAAGCACTGAGACTGCGTGTCCAGACAGACCCCTGAAGCCGTATGCAAAGCAGATTGAAGAGCCACCGGGGATCGACCAGGTATTAGCGCTGTGACCCCTGCGCTCCCTGACCTGGCCTGGGACCCCCGGCAGCGTGCTCCGCTGAGCGCGGAACCCCCATCCTTAACTTGAGCCCCCCCCTGTGACGTGGAAGCCAGCGCGCTCACCGCCGCGGCCCGGAGGCCGGAAGAAGTGCCCTGCAGAGTCGCGAGGCCCGTGAGAAGCCCGGGGCCCCGCCGCTGCCGTCGCAGCTGTGTGAGAAGGTGCGCGAGGCCTGGGGCCGAGTTTCCCCATTGTTGCTGGAGCGGACGCCGTCTGACGCCGAGAACGAGGTAAGCCCGGAGGCTGGGATTGCCCCTGGTGCGCCCCCTACTGGTTCGGAACCGCACCGCACCCTCAGCCCGGGTCCCCTCTCCGTGGAAGTTACCCCATGCCAGCGCGACGGAGAGACCCCACCGAGGGATCCTCTCCTTGTGCCCCCGTGACTGCTCTGAAGCGAGGTGCCCTACGAACTGCACCGGAGCCGAGAGACTCGCTCCTCCCGGGCGCTTCCCGCTAAAAGCTTCGTGAGGCGCATTGACTGTCCTACCCCGCATTGAAGTACCCAGCGCCCATAATTACAAGTAGCGCTCTGTTATTCCTGTGCCGGATGGAAGTGCTCAGTGTCAGTCATTACGAGTAGCGCACTGTTATTCATGTGCCGTATTGAAGTGCTACATGCTAGTGATTATGAGTAGCGCTCTGTCATTCATGTGCCATATTGAAGTGCTATATGTTGGTGATTACGAGTAGCGCTCTGTTGTTCATGTGCCATATTGAAGTACCACGTGCTATTGATTACGAGTAGCGCGCTGTTATTCATGCCCATGTTGAAGTACTACGTGCTATTGATTAAGAGTAGCGCACTGTTGTTCATGTTCCATTATGAAATGCTAAATGACATCTATTACGAGTAGCTCTCTGTGCTAGATGCCCTGTTCTGAGGTCCTCACCAGTTAGCGCGCCTAGCGCCATCATCACCCCCCCCCCTAAGGCGCTACAGGAAAGTGAGGTGCGCGTGTACCTCTAGGTGAAGGGTAGTTGTACCTCAGGCAGTACTGATTTGTTATGAATGTCATTTGTGGTATTACCAGCTTATGAAATGTACTGCTACCTCATGAACTGCATCTAACGTGATCTGCTTGGATAAACTTGAGTATTTACTTAACCCCTACCGTGTGGTGTCACTTATTGTGTGTGTTCCTTGTCCCATGTGAGGTGCGTGTTGTATGGTTGCTTTACACACAGACCTTTGGTGGCCCGACCGCTCGTGTCACGTTACCGCCCCATAGGGCCTGGAGACCCCAGGTCTTACATTGTTGGCGAGCGGTGGGATCCTTAGGACCTGTGACCATACAGCACCCTTCCGTGAGGCGAAGGGCGCCACAATTAAACGCCTATTTGTTCCAGAGCTTGAAAACCATTGATTGCTGCATTGTTATTTCCACTGTCCAGGTTGAAAGTGCAAGAGTCCTGGTTAGCTGAGAACTGTTACCTATACCCTAGGAAATTTTCTCCTTAGTGTCCAGGTCCCCACCTGCCAGAATGGAATTCCGGTTAGCTGACCTCGAGGGGTACTCAGTGAAGCAACTAAGGGAGTTCGGGCAGGGGATGGGGTGCCTGCGATGCGGAAGGCCAAAGGACCGGAACTCCGCACCGCCATTAGGGCATGGGTAGAAGCCCACCCAGAAGGGGGAGGGGGATGAGGGACATGAGGCACCAGATGCACCTCAGGAGGAGAGCGCCCAAGAAGTGACCGACATATTGAATGTAGATGTGTCTGAAAATGTGCCCCCAGGGAGACGTTCTGGGGCCAGTAGTAGGACAGGGTCGAGGAGGAGCACGTCTACAGAGGAGTACGAGGACAGGAGGGAAGAGAGGCAGTTAAGGTGGGAGCTGGCCAAGTTAGAACAAGAGAAAGAAATGGAATTGGCCAGAGTGGAACAGGAAAGAGAAAATAGGAGATGGGCAATGGTGGAGAAGAAGCTTGCGCACGAGCTTCAGCTAAAAGAGCTGGAGTTACGCGCCCTCCAATTGGAACGCGTCCAATAAGGACAATGGTGGCAGCATACCTAAGGAACCTCAAGAGTCAAAGTTCTACCTACCTAAAGAGGTAATTGCCAATTACACAGTGGGGGACGACATCATGAAATGGTTGGAGGCATACGAGGTAGCCTTGACGGCCCATGGGGTACCAGAGAGTAATTGGGGAGGTGGTTTATACCGGTATATACCTCCCAATGTTGGGGACACCCTGTTATATTTGGCCAAGGCGGATCAGCTAAGGTATGCCCCCATGAAAGAGGCCTTGTTAAAAAAGTTTGGTCTCAACCCAGAGAGGTACAGGCAAAAGTTTTGTGGCAGCCATAAGCTGTCCACACAGACATGGGTAGATTTTTTTGATTATGCGAGGAAGGCACTAGATGGTTGGGTGCGTGGCAGCGAGGTGCAGGACTACAAAGGGTTGTACGATCTTTTTTTAAGGGAGCACCTCTTGGATAAGAGCTTTCCGGAGCTGCGCCAACATCTGGTGGACCACAAGTTGATGGATCCCCGTGAGCTTGCGGAGGAGGCAGATATTTGGGTGAGCACCCGGGTGTCTCACAAGGGCCCCGGGGGAGATGGCTCGAAAGGCGGACAGGGTTTCCCCTAGAAGAAAGAGGGGGGAGATAAAAATGGAGTTCTCGAAAGGTCCCCAAAATAAGTTTGGGAAGGGAGTAGGAACCCCACCCCCGTCCAATTCCACAAGACCCACTTACCCTGACAGGAGTCAGCAGCCTAGGATTGTGCGGTGCTACGAGTGTGGGGAGATTGGACACTACAGGGGAGATCCCAAGTGTCGCAAGCGACCACCAGCCCCAACGGGCGGGAAAAGTCCTGGGGTGAGTAGTATAGCGCTTGGGGTGGAGCTGCCCTTAGATAGGGAAGGGGAGTGGACAGGCCTGACGCTGGTTTCACTCGGGGATAGAGAGGTGGTCCCCGTAGTGTCCCTGCCCCCGAACACTGCTAAATATCAGCAGAGGGTGAGAATTAATGGGGAGGAGGTGGAAGCTATGAGGGACACAGGGGCCAGCATGACCACTGTCGTACGGCGGCTGGTGTCCCCAGACCAAGTAATCCCCGAGGAGTTCCATCCGGCCGTATTGGCTGACGGCAGTATGAGTCACTATCCAGTGGCTCGTGTTCCATTTGAGTGGGGAGGAGTCAGAGGCTTGCTGAGAGTTGCTGTGAGCCCTGCCTTGCCTGTGGGGTGTTTGCTAGGAAACGACCTGGAGCACACCAAGTGGAAAGACGTCGAATTTCACGCTCACACAGAGATGCTGGGATTACCAGGGTGGACTTGCGTCAGCACGCGGTCCATGGCTGCCCGGCATGGAACTCACCCTGGGTTGGAGCCTGGAATCATGGCCCCACCCAGAGCCCAACGTGGAAAGAAGGTGGTAGAGGACATGCCCCGTGAGATGGATGGGGAGGCCGGAGAGGTGCCCCCGGAGTCCGCGGAGGTAGATGTCGTTCCTGTGGAGGACTTGCCAACCCTTGCTGACTGGCATGTGGAAGGAGGGCCTACCCGGGAGGAATTTTGTCAGGCACAAAGGGCGTGCCCCACGCTTGAAGGCATGCGTCGGCAGGCCGAAGCCCAAGTGGCCAGTCAGGAACTGGGAGGTTATCGCGTGTATTTGGGAGGATGGTCTCCTATACAGTGAGCCCAGGGTGCCGGTACATGGATCTTCGAGGGCCATAGTGGTCCACCAATGTTACCGGGCCTTTCTGCTGGAGTTAGCGCACGAGATACCCTTAGCCGGACACCTGGGTCAGGACAAAACCTTTGCACGGTTGGTCCCCCATTTTTATTGGCCCAGGATGAGGATTGCCTCAGACACCTTTTGCAAGACCTGCAAGTCTGGTCAGGCCAGTGGCAAGACTGGGACTAAGTTGAAGGTCCCGTTGGAACCGCTCCCCGTGGTCGGGACCCCTTTTGAAAGGGTCGGTATCGATATTGTTGGGCCATTGGACCCTCCGACCGCAGCGGGACACCGGTTCATCTTGGTTTTGGTGGACCACGCCACAAGGTACCCAGAGGCTATTCCTCTGAGGACCATCACTGCACCGGTGGTGGCGCGGGCACTGTTGGGGATTTTTACCCGAGTGGGATTCCCCAAGGTCGTGGTGTCGGACAGGGGCACCAATTTCATGTCGGCCTACATGCAGGCCATGTGGAAGGAGTGTGGAGGTGACCTACCTGGTTGCTCCAGACTTGCTCTTACTTACCCTCGCTGGGTGAGTCCATCAGACCTTGCTGGTCTGCACCGCAGTCCTTTCTCTGATTTCCTGAGACTTGCCGTTGCCAAGGCTTGTTAGGTCCTTCCTGGTCGCCGACACTGCAGCACTCGACAGACATCGTGGGACAGCTCGAATCCGGCTCGTGGACTTCGACGTCTCCTGGACCTTGTGGCTGAAGAGTCAAGACACTCGACAACTCACCTGAAGCACCCGACATCTGTGGGCATTGGTCCATCCTGCCCTAGGTCACTGGCAAGTGACCCAGACTCTGTCCCCACTGCTTTCAGGTTCCTTACATCCCAGATCCAGGCTTGGAGCTCTCTGGACACTTCTCTTCTCAGCAGCAGCAGTTCTTTGCAGGCTTCCATTGGAATCGACAACGCTATCCGACACCTATGCACCCGGCTTCCCTGGGTGAGGTAACTCAAGTACTCCAGTACTGTCGAGGGTGCTAGCCCTAGAACTGTTCAAGTCCAAAAGGGTTTGGTCCTAGTTCGATTTGAAGTGTCCCTAATCTTTAAAATTCCAACCGCTACATTCCCCATAGAAAGTAATAGGAACCCGCGGTTGTGTTTCCACACTGCATACGGCTCCTGTGGGTCCCCGATGTCCCTACCTTGGGTGGTTCCTTGGAGTCCCAGCGATTCTAGAGGTGATAGGCACCTTGCCTATTTCAGTCGTGGTTCTTATACCACTATTTTAGTATATGGTTTGGTACGCCCCTAGGGCCCAAACATGTATTTGTGTTTTACTGATGCTTAAACCCTTGTAACTAAAGTACTTCGAACTCCAGTCTCATAAAGAGACTAGAGGGGTGTGATTTATCTTAAATACATATATTTTAAATGTATACCTGGTGTGGTTGTCTTTTCATTTGATCATTCAAGAGATTATAGACTGGTAAAACATGCTGCTTTACATTCCTTCAAGACTTAGCCTGAAGGCTGCTCTCCATAGCTACCACTAGGATAGCTTTCACATAAGGTTGTCTTTAACCTATCACCATAAGGGGTTGCTTGGACTGATACAAGCTGCCCACTAGAACTAGTCAGTACAAAAGGGGGTGGTGATGGACGGAGCATCAGAGCCAATCAAACACTCACACCCAGTCAACAGATCTGGGTTTCATCCATCACCGTTCTTAAGCACACTCTGCCACCCCAGTTCAGACATGGCCATATGCAAATCAGTTTGACCCTGTGCCTCATGGGAACAGTCCAGCCCGAACTGCCAAGCCATGCCTTTCCTGGACCGGAAACAAGCTTCCTAGGACCGGTTTCTGGCATTTCAGCCGTCTTCAGCCAGGCTTGCTTGAATCCAGTGGCAAAGTGAGCAAGGGACTCACGTCTGAGCATACCCTGCCAACTTATGGCGAACAAAGCAGTACAAAAGAGGGTGGTGATGGACGGAACATCAGAGCCAATCAAACACTCACCAGATCTGGGTTTGATCCATCACCGTTCTTAAGCCCACTCTGCCACCCCAGTTCAGACATGGCCATATGCAAATCAGTTTGACCCTGTGCCTCATGGGAACAGTCCAGCCCGAACTGCCAAGCCATGCCTTTCCTGGACCGGAAACAAGCTTCCTAGGACCGGTTTCTGGCATTTCAGCCGTCTTCAGCCAGGCTTGCTTGAATCCAGTGGCAAAGTGAGCAAGGGACTCACGTCTGAGCATACCCTGCCAACTTATGGCGAACAAAGCAGTACAAAAGGGGGTGGTGATGGACGGAGCATCAGAGCCAATCAAACACTCACACCCAGTCAACAGATCTGGGTTTGATCCATCACCGTTCTTAAGCCCACTCTGCCACCCCAGTTCAGACATGGCCATATGCAAATCAGTCTGACCCTGTGCCTCATGGGAACAGTCCAGCCCGAACTGCCAAGCCATGCCTTTTCTGAACTAGTGGACAGCATATATCAGGCCACCTTCTCACATTGGTGTGCAGCGTGTGGGATTCCAGCTTGCTATTGTTTTACCAGATAATCTCAATTGAATTGATCAATTGAAAACCACTAAAGGTAACTGAGGTACATAAAATATCAAGTTTAGCTAAAGTAAGTTCTACTGAACTTAGAGTTGTGTGTCAAGGGATAGCACACCCTTTCTACAACTCAAGAGAGTTTAGTAGGCCACACTAGTGTAGGTGGTGCAATACACCACACCACACCACATTAGTAATGTCTAACCAGCCAGGAACCACTGATTCCCTACCAGGGACCAGTGGGCTCCTTCCCTACAAGTATGAGGATCTCTCTTTTGCTAGACTTAGGGCCTTATGCACAATTAGGAAGCTGAAGACAGGCAAAAGTCCATCCACACAGCATCTTATAGAGATACTGAAACTGGATGACATTACAAGTCCTAGTGGACCTGTAGATGGAGGCAGTGTGGGTGGGGTAGCACTTGAGACTGGGTCCAGGGGTGGCAACTCCCCTGACCCTAACTCTGATGCTGACCAGACTGGTGACAATGACCAGACTCTGGTGGACACAGACCATCAGGATGAGGATGAGGACAATAATGTTCCTTACTTCATTCCCCCTGGTAGGCCTGAAAACAGGGCTAGAAGGGATAGATCTCTGTCAAGGGGATCTATACAGTCTAACTCCTCTATTGGAACCTCTATTTCTTCTCATAGAGGGAGGGAATCCTCCCAGGAGAGAGAGAGACTGCTGAAGTATGAGCAAGACAAGTTCAACCTCAGAACGCAGCAGATGGCCTTAGATAGGGAAGCCCTGGAGCTCTACAGAGCTACTAAAAAGGAGGGACTAGAGTCCCTTGGTGGCAGCAATTTCCCTAGAGATAGGGAGAGGTCTTATGACCAAAGAAACCTAAGTAAGATTGTCCCTCCCTACCAGAGTGGGGATGACATCCACAAATGGATAACTGCCTTGGAGAGGGCCTGTAAAGTACTGAAGGTCCCTCAAGGTCAGTGGGCAGCAATTTTATGGCTCTCCTTTGCAGACAAAGGTAGAGATAAGCTCCTCACTGTAAGAGAAGAGGATGCTGATGATTACAAAGTCTTAAAGTGCTCTGATGGGTTTGGCCTAACCACTGAACAATATAGGTTAAAGTTCAGAGATACCCAAAAGGCACAGACTCAGGACTGGGTTGACTTTGTTGACTGTGCTGCTAAGGCTCTGGAAGGTTGGTTATTGGGCAGTAAAGTGTGTGACTTCAAAGGATTGTATAATCTGATGAGGGAGCAGATTCTTAATAACTGTCAAAATCAGCTGTTGCACCAGTGCCTGGTAGACTCTAATGGTAGACTCTAATCTGGCCTCTCCCCAAGAATTGGGAAAGAAGGCAGACAAATGGGTCAGAACCAGGGTGGTGACCCTAAGAAGCAAGATTCTAACAACTCTGAAAAGGGTGGGGACAAGGGTAAAGACCAGAAGTCTTCACAAGGGCCCCAAAAATCTTCTACAGGGGGCGATTCCCAGTCAGGAAAGGGAAAAGGCCAAAAGATGCCCTGGTGCAAAATCTGTAAGCAGAAAACTCACTGGACTAGTGACTGCACCAAGGCTAACAAATACTCCAACCACCACCAATGCCCCTAAGGCACCTGTTCCCCCTAGTACAGTTACAATTGGTGGTGGGAATACACAGAATAAGGGTGTAGTAGGGTTGACCCTGGTTTCTGAGATGGACTCTGGCCTAGTCAGAGTACCAACTCAGGCTGTGCTTGTCAGTGATGGGGGAATGGATATGTCCCCCTTTGTGAGCCTCAGTAACCTGGGCAAATACAGACAGCAGCCTTTAATTAATGGAGTAGAAGCTTGGGCATTCAGGGACACAGGAGCAAGTGTCACTATGGTGACAAAAGATCTTGTGGATCCTGGGCAGATTATACTTGGTGAAATGTACCAAGTGACCAATGCTAGCAATGTCAGAACAGACCATTCTCTGGCAGTTGTTAACTTCTCCTGGGAGGGGTAACTGGCCTTAAGAAGGTTGTGGTAAGTGCAGACCTACCAGTACAATGCTTGCTTGGAAATGATCTGGAAACTTCAGCTTGGGCTTAAGTGGAACTCGGGACTCATGCAGAAATGTTAGGGATCCCTGCACATGTGTTTGCTGTGACTTGGTCACAGGCTAACATGTCAAAAGCTGGACAGGCCCTGGATTCTGGAATAATGGACCAGGTGCCTCAAGAGGAGGAGCAGTAGGGTGAAGGCAGAGCCTTCCCAACTGTCTCAGGAAACTGATCAGTCTCCTCAGGGATATGATCTTGAGCCTGAAGAAGGAACTGTCCCAGAGGGGTTTGAACCTGATCAGGTTGAGTTCTTGGGGGCAGGGGGTCCTTCCAGGTCTGATCTGAGCCAGGAGCAGAAATCCTGCCCCTCTCTTGAAACCCTCAGACAGCAAGCTGCTGATGAGGCTGCTGGGAATGCTAGTGGCACCCATAAGGTTTATTGGGATGATGGACTCCTATACTCAGAGAGTAGAGACCCCAAGCCTGGTGCATCCAGGAGGTTGGTTACACCTCTGAAGTTTAGGGGTTTCCTATTGACACTAGCCCATGATATTCCCCTAGCAGGACACTTAGGCCAGAACAAGACTTGGGACATAATTGTTCCTCACTTTCACTGGCCACACATGTCTGAAGACACCAAGGAGTTTTGTCGCTCCTGTGTAACCTGCCAAGCCAGTGGCAAAGCAGGTGGCACTACAAAGGCCCCCCTGATACCACTACCTGTGGTGGGGGTTCCCTTTGAGAGGGTTGGGATTGACATTGTTGGTCCCATGGATCCTCAAACAGCATCTGGGCACAGGTTTATACTGGTGGTAGTGGATCATGCCACCAGGTATCCAGAAGCTATACTCCTAAGGACCACTACAGCACCTGTAGTGGCAAGAGCTCTCTTGAGTGTGTTCTCAAGAGTAGGTTTTCCAAAGGAGGTTGTATCTGACAGAGATGCAAACTTTGTCAAGTTACTTAACTGCTATGTGGAAGGAGTGTGGAGTGAATTATAAATTCACCACACCCTATCACCCACAATGCAATGGTTTGGTTGAAAGGCTCAACAAAACCTTAAAGGGCATGATTAAAGGACTCCCAGAGACGCTTAGGCGAAAATGGGACCTTCTCGTGCCCTGCCTTTTATTTGCATACATGGAGGGGCCTCAGAAGGGGGTTGGCTACAGCCATTTTGAACTTCTGTTTGGTCACCCTGTCAGGGGTCCATTGTGTTTGGTGAAGGAAGGATGGGAGTTACCTCTCAAGCCCCCAAAGCAAGACATATTGGACTATGTACTTGGTCTCCGCTCCAGGATGGCTGAGTACATGAAAAAGGCAAACAAAAACCTTGAGACTAGCCAGAAACTGCAAAAAGCCTGGCATGACCAAAAGACTGTACTGACTGTTTATCAGCCAGGACAGAAAGTGTGGGTGTTGGAGCCTGTGGCCCCAGCAGCTCTCCAGGACAAGTGGAGTGGACCCCCCACTATTGCTGAACAGAAAGGGGAAGTTACCTACTTGGTAGACCTTGGAACACCTAGGAGTCCCCATAGGGTTCTCCATGTCAACAGGCTAAAGCCATATGTGGACAGGGCTCACATGGGCTTGCTCATGGCAACTGATGAGGGACAGGAGGAAGAGAGTGACCTACTCCCTGACCTCCTCTCACAGAACCCTGATGATGGGTCAGTAGATGGTTTAGCCTTGGCAGGCAGCCTCACTGCCTAGCAGCAAACTGATTGTAGACATGTTTTCAATCAGTACAAACATATGTTTTCACTGACTCCAAGTCAGACTACCTGGTGCACTCATGAAGAGGACACTGGGGACAGTCTGCCTATTAAAAATAAGATTTATAGGCAACCTGACCATGTCAGGGACTGTATCAGAACAGAAGTCCAGGAAATGTTGGATCTGGGTGTGATTGAGCCCTCAGATAGCCCTTGGGCTAGTCCAGTGGTCCTTGTACCAAAACCTCACACCAGTGGTGGAAAAAGATAAATGAGGTTTTGTGTGGACTACAGAGGCCTCAATGCAGTCACTAGGACTGATGCTCATCCAATACCAAGGGCGGATGATCTTATAGATACTTTGTCCTCAGCCAAGTACCTTAGCACATTTGACTTGACAGCTGGCTACTGGCAGATCAGACTAGCTGATGATGCAAAGCCAAAAACTGCATTTTCTACCCCTCGTGGGCATTACTAATTTGTGGTGATGCCCTTTGGTTTGAAGAATGCACCTGCCACTTTCCAAAGGTTGGTGAATATAGTTCTCACAGGTCTGGAAGGCTTTAGTGCAGCATATCTAGATGATATTGCTGACTTTAGCTCCACCTGGGAGGATCACCTGGTCCACCCAAGGAATGTTTTGGAGGCCCTGCAAAAAGCAGGCCTAACTAGCAAGGCTACTAAGGGCCAGATAGGGCAGAGTCAGGTTGTGTACCTGGGCCACCTTGTAGGTGGAGGCCAGGTTCAACCATTGCAGAGCAAGATCCAGACCATAATGGAATGGACTGCTCCAACTACCCAGACTCAGGTGAGAGCCTTCTTAGGCCTGACTGGGTACTATAGGAGATTTGTCAAAGGGTATGGATCAATAGTGACACCGTTGAATGACTTCTAAGAAAATTCCCCAAAAGATTCAGTGGACAGCTAGCTGTCAAAAGGCATTTGATGACCTGAAGCAGGCCATGTGTACTGCTCCCATTCTGCAGAATCCTGACTACTCCGAAAAGTTCATTGTTCAAACTGATGCATCTGAATTGGGTGTTGGGGCTGTACTGTCACAATTGAATGAAGGTCAGGATCAGCCAGTAGCTTTCATAAGCAGAAGGCTGACCCCTAGAGCGAAACGTTGGTCAGCCACTGAGAGGGAGGCCTTTGCTGTGGTTTGGGCTCTGAAGAAGTTGAGACCATACTTGTTTGGTACTCACTTCCTTGTTCAGACAGACAATAAGCCCCTCTTATGGCTAAAACAGATAAAGAGTGAAAATCCCAAACTGCTTATGTGCTCCATTTCCCTACAGGGGATGGACTTTACAGTGGAACATAGACCTGGGAGTAACCATGCCAATGCAGATGGACTCTCTAGGTATTTCCACTTAGAACATGAAGACTCAACTGGTCAAGGTTAGTTTAATGTCCCTGCGTTTTGGGGGGAGGGGGGGGGGGGTTGTGTAGGAGAGTAGGATCTGCTTCACATGGGTACCCCCACCTTTTGCTGGTGTTGCACTATTTTTCGACTTTAGTCTGGCTGTGGCCCTGCTAATCAGGACCACAGCCTAGCTGCTTCCTCTCTAAAATGGTTTCCATGCACAATAGGTACATATCTAATTGGATTCTGGAGTGCCTTATAAGCCCCTAGTATATGGTATACGATGTACCTAGGGCATAGGTACATCAGAGGCCTACCAGGGGCTGCAGCATGTATTATGCCACCCCTGGGAAGCACTCCAAAATGACACCACAGGTCTGCTACTGCATCCTGGGTAAGGGTGGGCTTGCACCCCTTACTGTGGTATAGGCTACCTATATCACTACCTTATACAGACACATATAAACCTATAAGCCACTCCTATGGCAGGCCTTGACAATCCTGAAGGCAGAGTGCTTCGTTTTATGTGAGAGGGTGCCCAAGCATGAGCTGAGCCCCTCTGCAGCCTTCGGAAATACTTCCTTATGGCTGTTCCGTGATACATTGTAAATGCACATTGGAGGAAGCCGTTGCACTCCTGACTTTATTCCATCTTATTTCTCATTGTAATCCAAATCTTGTTATTTTGTTGGTTATGCGTGCAGTCTGGGGCCGCGCCTCACCTCTTTGCGCGGATTGTGAATAACAGGCATCCGTGTGCAGCCTAAATAGGCTGCGAACCCATTCGCACAGCAGCAATTGAATATATTGCAAACTTTCAAAGTTTATCATTGTTATTCTTTTATTGTTGAATTTGCCAACTCGACTTCTTTTGTACCAAAAACGTCCATTAAGCTTCACACAAAATAGTTGTGCCCATCCAAGCGTCTTACTACTTTGCGATCAGGACATGCAAGTCATGAATAACCGCAAATGACATAATATTCCCAATGCATTTCGGGCTTTTTGGACTGCCCTTCGTCAGGGGTTATTGTTGAAAAAATATAAAACCCATGTTCATTTTCCATCACATCTTACGCACAAACGTTTAAAACATTGCATTAACCTCCAAGCGTCAATCGTTCTGACTATTTAATTAAACACCCTCTACTAATTTGTACCACCGTAGAAAATTATGTCTCTGTGCAGCATTGTACCCTGTGAAAAATTGATTCATTCAGTACGATAAAAAACCTACCATAACTTGCCCGCATTACTGAATCTCCACTAAACATCACCCAATCGTTTTTGTGTTAAACTTGTGCTTTAAATAAATACCATCTCTCACCCCCCAAAACTAAATAATTAAACTAATACTGACTACCTGTTAACCTGTCCCATGCTAATAACCTAGTTGTGCTTTCCAAAACCTCCTATTTACCTGTGAATATAAGCGTTGTTCGTCTGCTGTTTACCGATTCTCATTTTGCTAATCAAAATGCCAAACTCTTGTTGCGCGCGCTATTTAACCTAGCTTTCACGCCCCTCACACCTGTGACACCAATTCACTAACCGTTACTAGGAAACAATTAGAAAACACCACCCCTTGTTGACCTCATATGTTCACCTTGCTCTACTTGCTCTATACTACATATCCCATAAATCCCCGCAATTCCTGCATAGCACTGTGTTATCAACTCAAAACATAGATCATGTGTAAACAATACTTCCATCGTGATTCTGGCTGAAACACTAGACAATTGAGCGTCCTGGATAATAATACCAATTAGTTATTACTGAAGGTCAATTTCCAAACATTTATGCAGTTCCGATGTATTTTCTCAATGTACACAAATCCCAAAATCTTTGTCCATGAATTCTGGCACCTTCGGTCGTCAAGTTGTTCAAATGTCTATATTGCTTTCATCTTATGTTTCCGATCTCTAGCGGGTGCAACACGGCTAATGAGGCGAGTGAATCATTGTAAATGCACATTGGAGGAAGCCGTTGCACTCCTGAATTTATTCCATCTTATTTCTCATTGTAATCCAAATCTTGTTATTTTGTTGGTTATGCGTGCAGTCTGGGGCCGCGCCTCACCTATTTGCGCGGATTGTGAATAACAGGCATCCGTGTGCAGCCTAAATAGGCTGCGAACCCATTCGCACAGCAGCAATTGAATATATTGCAAACTTTCCAAGTTTATCATTGTTATTCTTTTATTGTTGAATTTGCCAACTCGACTTCTTTTGTACCAAAAACGTCCATTAAGCTTCACACAAAATAGTTGTGCCCATCCAAGCCTCTTACTACTTTGCGATTAGGACATTCAATTCATGAATAACAACAAATGACATAATATTCCCAATGCATTTCGGGCTTTTTGGACTGCCCTTCGTCAGGGGTTATTGCTGAAAAAATATAAAACCCATGTTCATTTTCCATCACATCTTGCGCACAAACGTTTAAAACATTGCATGTAATAACCTCCAAGCGTCAATCGTTCTGACTATTTAATTAAACACCCTCTACTAATTTGTACCACCATAGAAAATTATGTCTCTGTGCAGCATTGTACCCTGTGAAAAATGGATTCATTCAGTACGATAAAAAACCTACCATACAGCCATACCATATACTCTTAAGTGCATTATAACCTCGCGGTAAATGCCAACTTTGGAATGGCTGCATCAAAACATGTCGTGTTTGGTGTCAAACACTTTGGAATACTAACTTTTGCAGCAGCCACACTTTCCTGGTCATCCTCGAAGTTGTACTTTGGGCTCTGAGTGCCCCAGCCTTGAGCACCTCCTGTACCGAAGATTGTTGGCCTCCACTCCACGAGTGACCCGTGGGCCAGCTCCAAGTACGACCGCTCGAGGCTCCTTCACGATCACTAGCCCGTTGGCTAGCAGGTCCCCACGAAGGTAACTCCACTTCTACTTTTCTGGTTGCTCCAGACTTGCTCTTACTTACCCTCGCTGGGTGAGTCCATCAGACCTTGCTGGTCTGCACTGCAGTCCTTTCTCTGATTTCCTGAGACTTGCCGTTGCCAAGGCTTGTTGGGTCATTCCTGGTCGCTGACACCGCAGCACTTGACTGACATCGTGGGACAGCTTGAAACCGGCTCGTGGACTTCGTCAACGCCTCCTGGACCTCGTGGCTGAAGAGTCGAGACACTCGACAAACCACCTGAAGCACCCGACATCTGTGGGCATTGGTCCATCCTGCCATAGGTACTGGCAAGTGACCCAGACTCTGTCCCCACTGCTTTCAGGTTCCTTACATCCCAGATTCAGGCTTGGATCTCTCCGGACACTTCTCTTCTTCTCGGCAGCAGCAGTTCGTTGCAGGCTTCCATTGGAATTGACGAAGCGACCCGACACCAAAAGACACCTATGCACCCGGCTTCCCTGGGTGAGGTAACTCAAGTACTCCAGTACTGTCGAGGGTGCTAGCCCTAGAACTGTTCAAGTCCAAAAGGGTTTGGTCCTAGTTCGATTTGAAGTGTCCCTAATCTTTAAAATTCCAACCGCGACATTCCCCATAGAAAGTAATAGGAACCCGCGGTTGTGTTTCCACACTACATACGGCTCCCGTGGGTCCCTGACGTCCCTACCTTGGGTGGTTCCTTGGGGTCCCAGTGATTCTAGAGGTGATAGGCTCCTTGCCTATTTCAGTCGTGGTTCTTAAACCACTATTTTAGTATATGGTTTGGTATGCCCCTAGGGCCCAAGCGTGTATTTGTGCTTTTACTGATGCTTAAACACTTGTAACTAAAGTACTTCGAACTCCAGTCTCATAAAGAGACTAGAGGGGTGTGATTTATCTTAAATACATATATTTTAAATATAGACCTGGTGTGGTTGTCTTTTCATTTGATCATTCAAGAGATTATAGAATGGTAAAACAAGCTGCTTTACATTCCTTCAAGGCTTAGCCTGAAGGATGCTCTCCATAGCTACCACTAGGATAGCTTTCACATAAGGTTGTCTTTAACCTATCACCATAAGGGGTTGTTTGGACTGATACAAGGTGCCCACTAGAACTAGTGGACCGCATATATCGGGCCACCTTCTCACAATACCAACCATTAAAAGCTCGCTCCCTTGTTAAAGGTCCAAGCGGATAATGCAAGAGCAGGCCTGCGATGGCCAGTACAGCCAGCTAGAGTGGGCTACAAGACTATATTAGCACAGGCATTATATGTGGAGGTTGCCTCAGACTTCAAATGAATCTATGATCCTACATATTATATGCTTCTGTGGTGCAAAGATGTATGTACATCAATTGGCTGTAGGCTATGATGAGTGTTGAGGGCCCCTTGAAGTAACACGCATCAGCGGGCTGTAGGGCGTGAACACTAAAGTGACAGGGTGGCATTAATGGCTGATAGAGACATTCTGCTCCAAGACTCCGCATTTTTTCTTTTTATTTTGGAACATTACAAAACTGGACAGGAATATTCTAATGGCATTATAGCCATTCTGCAACTGACTATACCGGTCATTAAAGACCCTCTCCATCATGACAGGCCATCCACCTATGGATCAGGTGTGTAACTCTGTTGAAGGAAGGCCTTTAATTACCATTACAGCTCTCAGAAATGGGCTGTAATGCTACTCCTTATTAAACACCAGTGGCTCAGTCATTACTGAAAGGTAAAACCACAGTCTGGCATGAGAGGGCAGTCAATAATAAAGCATAATATACCCAGTCTGTAATGAATATCAAAGACCAAGTCAACAATACACATCAATAAAAGGCCAGTAAGTAATCAACACCAAAAGTCCAATCTGCATGAACATCAGAGTCCCAGCACACCACAGGTAAGTCAGTGATAAAAGAAAAACCAAAACACAGTCTTCAAGGAATGCTGGAGGTCCAATGTGTTTGAAAACCATAGTCGGTGATGAACAGCAGAGGCTAGCCTGTGATCAGAATCCAAAGTTCAGTCTGAATTAACATTATTAGGCGGCCAGTGAAACACAAAACATCAAAGACCAGTCTGGGTGAACTCAAAGACCAGTTTTTATAAGCACCAAAATGCCTGCAATAATGAACACCACAGTAAAGTCAGTATTAAAGCTATTCTGTCCAAACATCAATGTGCAATCTCTAAGGAGCATCAAAGGCTGGTCAGTAATAAATGTCAAAGGCTGTCTGTATGAACATGAAAGGCCTGTAGGTAAGGAGCATCAGAGGAGGTCCAATCAGTATGAGCATCATAGGTAAGGCAGTAATAAACATCGGAGGCCAATCTGTATGAACATTAAAGTCCAGTCAATAATAAGCATCAAAGACTCGGAATATCAGATTCCCAGTATGAAATTAACATCGAAAGCTAGCGTGTACAGATATCAGTTCAAACAACTTTACTCGATTCATGTGAATCATAAAAGTATGTCATTCATACATAAAATAATTAAACAAGACTTAAAACTTTCTGTACAGCAATTGGGATGAGTACATATATTAATTTGCAGTTTAAAATGTTAAGACAGATTTTTATAGTATTCAACATTTTCTCAGTCTATCATAGGTTTACAGAACAAATTTAAAACCTAAAATCACTCGAGGCCCAGGTCCCCTCTCACAATGCATATCGTTTCCTAATTAATAAAGCAGTTCTAATGAAGTTGAGCACAGCGCTGCAAATCGCAGCGGTGGACAAAGATCGTAAAGATATCAGTCTTTAATGAGCATCAGAGGTCACGGTATATGAACATTATAGGCAGTCCGTGATGGACATCAAAGGCGGATACGTACCATTTCCTCGCCAATTGTTTGTTTACCATCTCTTCGCAACTTTTTTCTTGTTTCCATTTCCTTGTAATTTTGTGGGTAAGCCTTTTTTTTTTGCTATTTCATCGCCATCTCGTTGTTTGTATTTTTATCTTGTTTTAACCTTAGCCTTTTTTTAAATATTTTGTTACCCGTAACCTCAACCTCTTACATTTACTCCTTAAATTTATACCCTTAATACCTATCCAATTGACCCCCTTACCATTTAACTGCCTTACCGATTACCTTACTCTTCACCCGTTTAATTTACATACTTTACTCTTCCTCTCAAAACCTTTACTCTTAAGTATAAGAACTTGACACTGTCCATATGATGGTGCACAACAGGTCTTCTCCTGTGCCCTTCTCCCAAAGATCACAGATTGGATGGAGGAGGCCAACATCCTATCCCCCTTTCAAACGGGGTTTAGGAAAAAAGTCAGCACTATTGACCAGGTCTTACAATTCTCATTATTGCCCTGGAAAACAGTCACCTTAGAAAGGGGTAGCCCCTATATCGCATTCATTGACTTAAATTCAGCCTTTGATCTCATCCCCAGATTAAAATTATGGCAAGCGCTCTTTGATCTGGGCCTTCCGTCATTGCTACTTGAGCTGATCATTCGCCTTCACGAGGATAATTTTGCGAGAGTCCGTTGGGGAGAACAGAGCAGCTGACAGACCCAATTAGTGTTGACAGAGGGGTCAGACAGGGTTGCGTGCTGGCCCCTACATTGCTTTCACTTTTCATCAATGGGGTGGTAAATTACTTAGCAGAAGTTCCAACACATGACCCCTCTCTGGGTAGTGACAAAGTAACTAATTTATTATTTGCAGACGACACGCTGCTGGTCTCCAAGACACCTAGTGGTCTCCGACTGCTGTTAGACCGCTTAAATACTTTTTGTGGGCTGAGAGGCCTGGAGGTCAAGATGTCCAAAACAAAACTCCTACTGATGAACTCTCATAAATCCTTTAAAGGACAGCTATAAACTTGTAGGGCTCCCTCTTGAGAGAGTAAGAATATTTGACTATCTGGGCATAACTCTCTCTGATGAAATGGTCTGGAAGCACCACATAACTAAGCGGATTCTCCAACAGAAGCAGTCAACTGGGGCTCTCCTGAAGGAGCACAGACGCTCCCAGTCAAGACCAATAGCGCCACTGCAGATCTATGATCACAAAGTAGTGAGCTCCACTTTGTATGGGGCTGAACTCTGGGGGTTTGATAACTTGGAGGGTTTACTCACTACTGACAACAAATGTTTGAGATCTCTCTGTTCTCTTCCACAGAGCACCCCGCTCCTCCCCTTGAGATTTGATATGGGCAGACAATCTATTCTTGACAAAGCAAGACTTTGCACCTTGCTCTTTTGCTTATGTCTGAAACATACCCCAGAGCTTTCCCATTATTCTGCTGCAGCTGATGATGTTTGCAAACTTGATCACTTCAAAAATATTGGATGGTTTACCAAAGTCAAATCCCTGCTCACACTTGAAGGAAGTGACCCGATTAGGGTCACCCAGGTCACTCACGACCACCTCTCTGTCTTCCCAATGAATGAAGAGTCGTTCAGACAGTGGAGAATACAAACCAATAGTTTATTAGTAATACGCTGCAGCGGAGCTCAGTCTGACCAGTCTCCTGAGATGAATCCCGAGGGAAAGCTCCCCCCAACATAAAATCTGATATTATACATTCCCAATTCTACGAGAACACGCCCAGACTAGAAAATTCTGGCTCAGGCTACGGTGAACAAAGTCAGCAAAGAAGGATGAGCCATGGCACAGGACTGGGTATATGCTACCTCTACTCCAATGCCATTCGGCCAGTGCCTACCATTCTAAGATGTAGGAACGGGTCTATCTAACAGCAAAGGTATGCAACAATAGATAATACATTCATTAGTGCAGTAAGGCTTCAACCTTGGGAAATACAAACTGGAGGCACAGGGGCAGCCTGTCTGCTGAGGCAAGCATTATGAAACAGAAGCTCGATCTCAGTTACAAAACAAGATGGTGTCAGTAAAGGTGGTGCCATGAATGCAAACTTAGCATGGAATAGTTTGGGCATAGCAAAGGGGACATTTCAAGTCTCTGCATTATGGGAAAAACATTTCAAATCTAACAGACCCTCCTTTTAGCATGCATGCTAAGCTTTATTGGTGCCATTAGGTAAGGGTCTTTACAATTCTAAAGCGAGAAAAAGAGAAACTTTCACACATAGACTATCACTACTAACATATGGACTGTCCATGGAAACTAGTACTCTAAAATGTTAAGCACATATAATCAATATTCAAAAATACCCTCATCAATACTCATCAAATCCTGAACACCCTGCATCATCATAGCCTTTGCATCAGAATCACGCCTTGGGGTCCTGGGACGTGCCTTGAACATTGATACACAGCAGGCAGGGAGGCAGTGTATGCACAGACAGCATGTCAACATGATACGTGCTATGGCAACTAGAAAAAATAAGGATCTTGCAACCTCAAGTGGTGAATAGGCCCCAGAACCATCCCGTGAATGACCATGTACCATTCTTCTGGTGTATATCTGAGGCTATTTTATGCAATTTCCGTATAGCATCGTACACAGTGGGGGCGTGGTCAGGGATGTACACACAACAGCTACTGCAGATGACACAACAGGCCCCACCCTGATCTGCAAGGATGACGTCTAAAACCATCTGATTTTGAAGGGCAACAAGTCTTGTAGGCTGGACCTCTACTGTGATATTTGTCAAAATTCCTGCTGTTATATTTATGACTCCTTCCACCACCCTAGTGAGCCGTCTAATGTTAAGACTGTTAGCCAAAGGAACCCAGAAGGGTATGATACCTTTCATTGCATCCGTGAACTGCTGCAGGGTGGTGTCTGTCTGATCTATGTCATCAATGATAATCATTCTCTTAAACCGGAGTACATGGACACCTCTACGCTGTAGACGATGGTCCTTATGGTAATTGGGAGGGGCTATATACACAAGTGGCAAGAGGTAAGAAAGGTAACATCTTCCCAACCACCCTTTAGGAAGCCAAACATAACCATGAGCTCTACAAACAAAATAGACATCAGGTGGAGGATTCAGGGGTGAACTTTTTGTTGCTTTCAAGATATAAGTAGTGTTGCATCTGCTCTCCCCCCACCTCTATTTTCCCAGCCCCCTGGACACAGGAAGGAGCTGTGACATCCACCACCGACAAGGGTATCGGCTTATCTTCAGTAACGTTGCGGGTCTGAAAGGACTGGTAGTATTCTGATGCGTTGAACTGTAGAAAATTGTCCCTTTCCACCAGAGACCAATTTCCCTTCCTCACTCCCTTGTACGCATACATGCAAGAGCTCAAGAACACCCTGCCAAACGGCTCTCGGCCTGTGGGAGCACCGGGTGGTACTCTATGCTGGAAACGTACAGTCTCTGACAGGGTATGAGAACTAGTACTTTTTCGTTCCAATGTGTGAGCCTGGTGGAATGGACGGACCATGCTAAGCAATGCAAACCACCCCTCACAGCTACTAATAGAGGACAATGGCATGTATAGTAAGTTCTCATTTCTATGAGTCACCAAAGGCAACAACCCACATACCCAACATTTTGTCGTATTATAAGCGGTGTGCGTTTGATGCAAGGTCTGAATGAACACATTATCTTTATAAGACTTCCTGTGCTCCTCCTTGTGAGGTGCCAGAGTAACAAAGAAATGCTCGAAGGAGCAGGCGTAGTACCAATCAAAGTATGCACAGGATATTTCTCCTCCAGAAAAAACGTTACCCCAAGAATCAATATTAAAGAAAATGGAATAATTGCTACAAACACTTTACTTTTCACAGACCAGGAGGACCAGACAAGCCCATCCCGCTCAGGACGCAGAGCTGCAAAAGGCTGTTCTTCCTCCTGAATGGAGGGACCAAAAGGATACATTCTCGTAAAGAAGTGGAAAAGACTTATTCTTGGAGCCAAGCTGGAATAAAAGCAGAAACTAAGACAATATATTGTTCGTTAGGCGTAGGCACTGTTGAGCACCGGCGGTGGAGCTGGTCATCTAGCTCGGATCCAGATCACATGTTGCAGGGCAAAATATCTTCTCCTGGGAAACACAGTTTGTTTGCCCTGTTCGGTGACTTTTCAAATAACGCACCAATCTCCCTTTCCCTATGCTATCGTTGGTACCATGTGCAGGGTACGTTTGCCCTACTCTTCAGCAATGCAGTCCATCCCTACTAATCTGACTTTCCCTTTGGTGCACTGCTCCTCTTACGGGGGCGCAAATTATACCTCAACACTCCCGGCACAGCGGGGTCAGAGAACAAGGGGTCAGGCTCAAGGGGCAAACTCAGACAGGTCGGTGGATTGGGGCTCAGCTGGACGTGACAATCACAGGTGGACCAACAGGCTGGCTCCTGAGTGGCCTTCATTTCAGGTGGTACTGCCTCATTCAGCACTGCATGACTCTTTTCCTCCGTCGATGCCCACGTAAGCCAGGCGTCTGAGAAAGGAATGAACCGTGGCACCTGCTCTATCTCACAATCCTGTCTGCGACCCACTGATCATAGGGCAGCGGGAGGGGTACCCTCTTACAATGGGTACTGTGTATCCAATTCTTCTGACCGTCGACCTTCACCGCTGTCCTGTTAGCTAGAAGGACCTGCAGGGGTCCCTTCCAGCATGGCTCCAAACCGCTCTTCCGCTGAAAGTTCCAGGCCAGTATCCAATCGCCTGGCCGTATCTCGTGACCCAGACCCTCTCTATTTTATTGCATTGTTGCAGCGATCGGTTGGTGAATAGAACACAAATTTTTAGTCCACTTATAAAGGTAGTCTATAAGCAAGGGGTATTCTATGTCGCAAAACCTGTGAGGTTGCAGGATGCCCCAAATATTTGCCGGGCGTCCAAACACGACCTCATACGGGGACAATCCTGTTCGAGAGTGAGCTGTGACTCTCGTAGACTTTAGTGCTACGGTTAAAGCATCTGGCCACTGCAATCCTGTGCTCTCTTTGATCTTGGCCATTTTCAGCTTGAGAGTACCGTTATACTTCTCGATTAAGCCTGCTGATTGGGGGTGGTTCGCCGCATGAAACTTTGGCCTAATGTGCAACTTGTTGCACACCAATTGGATGACCTTGGCATTAAAGTGGCTGCCATTGTCAATCCAAATCAAACGGTGCAAACCAAAACGCAGGAAGAGCTCTTTCAGAACTACCTCCGCTGTCGCCATGGCGGTGTTCTTCTTAGTGGGGTAGGCCTCAATCCACTTATTGAATGCATAGATAACCACTAACACATATTTCAAGTTATTGACTAGTTCCATTCCGATTAAATCCATCTGGAGAACCCCGAAAGGGAGGGAAGGCAGTGCAGAACTGCCAACAGGGGTGGGGGTACCCTTCCCAGGATTGTGCATCCGGCAGATCATGCAGTACTTCACCAGGTGGACTGCAACTTTGGGAATATTGTCATTCCGCCACACGGGGTCTAACAGCTTGCAAATCCCTTTTGCACTAATGTGGGCTGGCCCGTGCGCCATGGTAAACACAGGGAGGACATATACATCCAGTAGCATTCATCTCTGCTTTCCAAACTTGTCAGTCCAGCACCCATCCTCATCCAAATTAGCCGTGCTCTCTTGCCATATTGCTAACTCCTCAATTGTCGCCTCACTCTGATCTCCTTGACATTTTCCAGTGTATCCTCAAACATCGCACACTCAGGCACGCATCTAGCAGGACCTGCCACAAACATACTCTTCATTTCAGTCCGTGCTGTCTCCTTCGCTATCTGATCTGCAAATGCATTCCCCTTCCCAACATCATCAGTTATTGCCTTGTGAGCACTGCACTTCACTATTGCTAATTCCTTAGGGAGTGCCAGGGCTGACAAAATTCAGTGTTTTAGTGGGCTGTTCTGTATTCTCATTCCATGGGACGTTAAGAACCCCCTCTCCGCCCAGAGCCGCCCAAAATTATGAGCCACACCAAACGCATACTAGCTACCAGTATATATATATATTGACAGCCAGTCCCTCACTCAACTTGCAGGCACGAAGAAGTGCCACCAACTCTGCAGCTTGTGCTGATTGATAGGGAACTCGTGATGTCTCAACTACAGTGCGTAGGGTGGTGATAGCATAGGCCGCTGTTGTTGTGCCATCTGGTAATTTAAAACAAGAGCCATCGACATATAGCTCCCCTTGGTGTTCAGATAGAGGAACATCAGTCAGGTCTACCAGTCCCTCCATCTCTTCTTCAATACAGAAGATGCAATCATGCACGTCTGTCTCCTCACTCTCAGAAGGGAGGGGTAGTAACGTGGCTGGGTTCAGGGTGGCACATCTTTTAATGGTGACATGTGGTGCAAACAGGGTCAGCTTGCAGCCAGTCAAACGTGCACTGGTAAGGTGCTGCATCTTTGTTCTGTTCAAAAGTTTGTCCACAGCATGCGGGACCATGACTGTGAGATCAGTATCAAGGATGACCCCTGCCGATTGTCGGATAGAAATGGCCACAGCAGCGACCGCTCTTAGACCGCTCAGGAGGGCTCTGGCGACGTTGTCGAGCAGAGAAATAAGCACACGGCCTTTGTTTACCTTCAAAAGCCATTTCATGTACGTACCATACTAACGGCTTTTGATAGTCTGGAGTACCAAGCACAGGTGCAGAGCAAAGCGCTATTTTTAGTTGCTCAAAAGCATGCTGACACTCATGCGTCCAAGGCAGGGGTTCATGCACATCTTTAGTGGTTAGGTGCAGCAAGGGCTTCATTAGTAAAGCGAAGTTAGGGATCCAGTGGTGGCAATACGAAGTAATACCTTAAAGATTCGCACATCCCGTTACGTCTTAGGGATGGACATTTCAGTTATACCAGCAATGCGCTCAGGTGTTAGTTTCCTTCCCTCCTTCGACAGTAGGTGATCTAAGTAGGTGACCTCCTGTCGACAATATTGAAATTTAGAAAGGAACACTTTATGTCCATGATTTGCCAAATGTAACAATAGTTTAACCATTTTCAGTATCCGAAGCTATTAAGAGGTTGTCCACGTACTGCAATAGGACATTACCTGAGGGAAGGACGAGGGAGTCTAATTAACTTTTTAAAGCTTGGCTATAGATACTAGGACTTTCAGTATAGCCCTGAGGAGCCTGACAGAATCTAAATCTTCCGCCGGCCAGTGAAAAACCCAAACAGATACCTGCTATCTAGATATATGGGGATGCTAAAGAACGCATTCTACAAATCAATGACAGAAAAGTATGTGGCAGAGGGAGGAATCATGGTCGGGAGAGCAGTGATGTCGGGGACAACAGGGAACTGAGGGACCACAATCGTATTCACCTCACGCAGATCAATCACAAAGCAGTGGACATCGGGTGATCATCTGGGGAACCCAATGGTGCCCTTTTTAGGATGGGAAGAATGGGGCTATAGCACACATTCGCAGTCGTCTCTTCAACAACCCCAGACACAATCAAATCCTGTGTAATCTGCAATAGCGCCCGTTACCCTGCCTTTGGTATCTTGTACTGCGGAAGACGAGGCAGAACAGCATTGTCCTGAACTCTGATGGAGACCAGAGGTATCTGCAACAGCCCTACGTCCATATCACCTGTAGGCCATACTATCGTTGGCACCTCTTTAGTTCATGGGATGTTAAAGATCCCTGTTTGCTCCCTAGTAAGGGCCTGATTAAGTCACAATCCTGGAACTGGGTTGCCCAGTCCAATGTAACAGACCCACTAGGTGGCCACCTCACATTAGAATGCCTGGATTTTAAAATCTCAAAGCGCACACAAACAATATATGGAGGTTATTACGACCCCTCAGGATAGAAAGCTTTGTATCCAATTTAGATCTCTTCCTGTTAATTCCTTCATATCTGCATGGCTGCATTGCCCTTGCTGCCCCAGCTCCACTGAGTCCACTGCACACATCTTCTTTGCTTGCCCGTTGTACAATTCTCCGAGGCGCAAATGGATGGCACCAGTTTGTAGGATGCTGGGTACACGTTGTCATCAAGAAGCGCTGCACGTCTTAAGATCCGATTCGAGACCATTAATTGCTTGTGCAGTAGCCAAGTTCCTTGGGAAAATGTGGATAATTAGAAGGCACACACTAAAGATGCGAATTGATGCCCCTATGGTTTCCACTCAATCCTCGCAAACACCTTAAAGAGAACTAGGCAGTAGTATTAGTTATCTGCAAAGTAGTGTAGTGTCTTACCCTTTTTATTGTGTTTTTAGTATTGGGTTCACCCCATTTTTAGGTCTCGTCTGGAGTTGCAGCGCGCATGCGCTGCTAGCTCTGCGAGGGATTCTTGAAATCGATACAGATTCAGAAAGGGACTTTAAGCCACGCCCTTGTTTTCAATTGGTTCGCGTCATCGTTTATCTTAAACACTGGCGGTTGATTGGAAATCGGGCTTTGTGTTACCGCCCTGTCCAATTTTAGGACGGCCCATCTGGACAGGCAGACGCCATCTTTGTTTGGCGTTACATAGGATGGTGTGCTGCTAGCTCTGTTTGCGGGAAACGCTGGCTCCTCATTGGAAATCCTACCAGCTCCTCCCTCCCCTTCCCTCCATCCAAAAGCAAACTCCCCAGAGTTGCGCTGTTCATTGTTCATGGGCTTACATCGTGGAGTTGCTGGAAGCGCCCCTTGCTTTTCTCTGCCCCCAGTGCTCGCGCACACAGAGATGGAAAGATTACCATCACACCGGGTGGAGTCCGAGGCCCGGAGCACGTTCCTCGTTATGCTTTACCCACCCTCTTCCTTTTCGCAGATGCGCTTGTTTTGTTTTGCCAGGTTAGCTTTCTGAACGTGGCCCCCCGCTTCCCTTTCCCTCGCTCGCTTGCGAAAGCAGCTGGAGCTCATTTTGTAGCAGGCATGGGAGGCGTATGGGTGAGAGCAAGGCTGCTTTGACACCGGCTTGGACGCACTGCTCTCCTCCCTTCGCGTTGCCTGTGTCTGCTCATACTTAGTCCCTGCAGCTGCTACACTCCCAGAGGCCAGCCAGCCACAGCACTCCGAAGGCGAGTGACTGTCTCTGCGGCTCCGCTCCAGTATTTTCCAGAAGTGCCCTCGAACATTCACGGGACTCAGGATTGTAATACAATGCCATTCTGAAAGGAATGCAGTAGTTACAACAGACTACATCTTCCTGCCACGGAGCCCTGCCAAGGAACCTCGCTTGATATGGTTTATCTAATTCTCTATACATTTTGCAAGGTTTTCAAGGAAGACTGTGTGGTCGCATTTCAAATGCGATTAATTAAAAACAAAACGAAGACATGCTGTAAAAAAGCAGATCCTGTATTATTACCACCACTGTGGTAGCACCATGTGCACATGCGCAAAACACACCATCTATCACATCATTTGGGTGCACTTACAGGGCATTCTGTACTTGCTCACTGCCTCCGCTATTGGGGGATGTTTTTAGTTTTTCTTGGATCAGGGGCCATCCGAGATTTAAGGACGTCTGTTAGTAGGTGAGTGGACTGCAAGCATGTGGGGCCAACACAAAAAGGTTAATAGGTCGCCCGGGCCATTACCCCAACTCAAGGGAAGAGGCACTTACATAGACCGACTCTCTTATCTTTAGACTCAAGCTTCGGTGCTGCTGACTTCTGTTGCTCCACACTTTAAATCACATTGCATTTGCGAGTAGATATTGGCGTTTTTATTTGGATGAAAAAACTCACTTTAGTATTCTAGATCGCTCGCTCTGCAGTGGGCTTATTGCCCCCGAACAGTCATGGCAAAGTGTATTTACAATCACTAAAAAAGCACCCATTTTCTGTTTTTATCCACATATAAAAATAAATACAGACATGAAAACAAATGGGTTTCTGTCTGTATTTATCTGTAAAAATCAGTAAAAACGGAAAACAGGGAGCCTTATTTATATTGTACTACTGTAATTTTTCTCTAATTGTTGTAATTATGTACTGCTAGCACTTGCACTTTTATGGTTGGAACGACCGAATACAGTTTGACTGATGATGATTCAACACTTTATACTACCCTCCTCCCCTTAACTGCTTGCTCCACCACTCCACTTTTAACTTGTTACACTTACGCCCTTACCTTTACATTATTGACCACTTACAACCCTTACACTATTAACCCAAAAACGCTTACCATCTTAATCTTAGCAATAGCCCGTTTTCCCTAACCCCTTATACTTACAACCTTACCTTTACACCCTTAACCTCTTACCGCCTTGCTCCATACCCATAACTGTTTACAGCCTTCCACTTTACTCCCTAACCTTACCATTAAATCTTATCCTAAACTGCATACACTTACCTTTAGACCCTTACACCTTGTTCTTACTCTTAACCTTATACCACAGTCCCTTAATCTTAGTACCTTACCTTTTCCCTCTTACAACCTTACTGCTATTCCCTCAAAACCTTTAACTTTGCTCCTGCCTCCTTTACCTTTAAACAAACCCCTTACTTTTATCTCTAACCCCTATACATTAAACATGACCCATTATCTTTATGACCTTACCTTTACACTCTTAACCTTTTTCCCTTAACCTCTACATCCTCAAACCCTTTCATCTTAACTGTTGCCCCTTACCCATATCCACTTATCCTTACACCCTGTCTTCTTTCCCATAACCCTTACCCCTTTGTCCAACCACAGTCTGAAACAAAGTATGCATATACTATTGATTTTAGATGTTTTTTTATTAAGTGATAAATGATAGGATGGTCCTCTATGAAATTGTGGTCCAAGAGGAAATATCCAAAGAAATTGGCATACAAATGGATGCAAACAAATGGTATGTCTCTGTGAGCAACAAATGCCAGCCTTAGCAACACGAAACACCAGTCTGTAAAGAACATCACAGGTCTAATCTGCATGTCCATCACTGGCCAGTCAGCAATATGCTTTATGGTCATTATGTATGAAAGTGGAACGCCAGTATGCAAGAATATGAATAAACAGACAGTAATGAATACCAAAGACCAGTCAGTATTTATTTGAAAGGCCAGTCTGCATGAACATATGAACACCAAAGACCATCCAGTAATTAGCATGAAAGGGGGAGGGAGCTTGATTTGTGAGTCCGTTGGGAGAGGTCATTGCTGGTCAGCTTGCAGGCAGGAGAATAGTTTGTGGGTTAGCCTGAGAACTATTTTGGTGTCTCTATTGTGCTCCAGTAGGGGATTCTCCATGGGGGATCATAAAGGGCCCGCATGGGTATTGTACCGGGGGTCTTCTTCCCCAGCTTGCTTAACTGGCTGTGCGGTTGGGAGTTGTGGTCACTATCTGTCGGTGAGGAGGGTTGGGGTTCCCGCTAGTGGGTCCTGTTCAGCCTCGGATTGGCAGGGTGGGCAATCGGGCATTGCCCGATGGTTCTCTTGCTCAGGCCAGTTGATTGGCCGTTTTTTTCTCTCCATTAAGGACTTCACCTCTAGTGCACAGCGTGAAAGGCTGTTTTTGCAGCGTTAACCAACATGACCCCATGCATGTGAAGTCAGGCCAGCGGCCTGGTCAGAGGCAGAATAACAATGGGCTGCTCTCCGACTTTCACAGCATGAGGTGTGCCTGCCAGCCTCCTTCCAGGTGTGACAGAGTCTGCAACAAGCTGCTGATGGGAAGCCATTAGCACCTACTTTTCAGGGGCCAGTAGCAGGGGGATGTACTGGAGCATCAGGTGGTGGGGGTTGGCGAGGACCAGTGAGGGAGCGCCTCAGTTTATTTTTGTTCTCCTCCACTTCATGCAAGTAGCGGAGATAAATCTCCTCTGTCTGCCAGATAACAATTGCAACAGTCAACGGGGGCAGGTTGTGGCTCTAGTTGACTGGGAAACCAGGCTCAAGTCCCAGCGTCAGTTCGACACCCGGTGATTCTGGGCAAATCACTTAATCTACATGAACCAACCAAAACAAATATGACCCTCTGTAATGCTATCTGGTGCTCACATAAAGCGCCCAATGCCTCTGGGCCTAGTTCATGCTATATAAAACTGCATGTAAGGAAAGCACTATTTTTTGTTTCTTTTTGCATTTACACACTAGCATCATTCCCTTTCTCAGAAAGCTCTCATGACGCTAGCCACAAGTAAACCAAAAAACACAGATGCAGCCATCACCAGTCTCTGAACATTGGAGGGCCTCTCAAGAACTGAAAAAAATAACAGGAAAGTCATAAAAACCCATGGCGAGTGTAAAAGGAAGTTTAGGTCTGTGCAATATCATGTTCTCCAGTAAACCTTAATCATAACATCCTCAGCACCTGTATGGATAAAAAATACAATTAAAAAATGGATTAAAAAAAACAATTGAAAGGGAGCTCCTAGTATTTTTCGGTACATCTAAGGTATATTTTTTCTCATTGGAATGTTAATTTCCTATTTTATTACTGGTCCTATAAGCTTCAAATTACTTTTATTACCACAAATGTTTGTCATCATGTAGCTCCATTATCCTAACTAAAGGTTGCTATCTGCGAATGTGGGCCACTTTTTTGGGGGGCTGGCCGGGCCCCAAACCGATCCTGGTCCTGTTGTGAGGAGTCTCCCCGGGGAAATTCGGAGGCTCTCTCGCTAGATTGATCTAATACATGTACGTTTTAAGAAAACGTTTTGGGGATGTTGAGTAGTCTTCTAATAACATTTTTACGTGACTATCGTTACACGATTTACATGCCACGATTTCGGATTCCTTGGCTCATGCTCTGACCTGGGCAAAGCCATAGTGCCAATATCGGCAACCGTTATCATAGCATACATCAGTACATAATCATAATAAAACACATGACACTGAATGTAAGTGGAGAAATATTGCTGCAGGTTTATTAGCATAATAAATATGCAAACACGGTGGGTTATCTTACGGGCGATCCCAGGGCAGGCCAGCCCCATGCCGCCTGCCCGTCTGATAAGCCTAGAGTCACCATGGCAACGCCAGTTGGTGACCACCAAATGTTGGGAGGGTCCACCCCTCCCATCCGTGGACCTCCAGTCCACATGCTTCACCACGCCCCCCCGTGATGGGTGGGCGGAGCATACATGGCAGCCCCCGGTTGCTCAGACCCACAACCGCCTGTCGGTTAGCGGGGCGCCGTAGGTCTTCCAGTGGACACGCTAAAAGATCCCTGGGTATCCTGGCTTAGCACCACACGGTGCTGCTGCATGCTATACCCCTTGGTATGTGCAGACCCTGGATCGCCCTGTAACTCCTCCTGCAACACAAAAGTGAAAGTTGTTAGAAAAACCTTCCCCCCCCCTTCTTGTCCCTCCTGATGCCGGGTAAGCGGATGGGCGGGCAAGGCAAACGAGCGGACAAGAGGGCGAGGAGGGGGCGGGGACCGAATATGTACCCCCCCCTTGGCTCCTCCCCGCCGGAAGCAGCTACCTGACTGGGGTCTCCCTAGGTCAAGCCCAGGGACACGACCTCCCACCCCTGTGCCTTCCTGTGGCACTAAGGCGGCCGCCCTCAAGGGGGCGGGCCGCTGCGCAACCCCCACCCCGGGCAGCCTTACATAGTGCCAATATCGGCAACCGTTATCATAGCATACATCAGTACATAATCATAATAAAACACATGACACTGAATGTAAGTGGAGAAATATTGCTGCAGGTTTATTAGCATAATAAATATGCAAACACGGTGGGTTATCTTACGGGCGATCCCAGGGCAGGCCAGCCCCATGCCGCCTGCCCGTCTGATAAGCCTAGAGTCACCATGGCAACGCCAGTTGGTGACCACCAAATGTTGGGAGGGTCCACCCCTCCCATCCGTGGACCTCCAGTCCACATGCTTCACCACGCCCCCCCGTGATGGGTGGGCGGAGCATACATGGCAGCCCCCGGTTGCTCAGACCCACAACCGCCTGTCGGTTAGCGGGGCGCCGTAGGTCTTCCAGTGGACACGCTAAAAGATCCCTGGGTATCCTGGCTTAGCACCACACGGTGCTGCTGCATGCTATACCCCTTGGTATGTGCAGACCCTGGATCGCCCTGTAACTCCTCCACAGCCTTGGGAGTGGCCACCGTCACTACCAGGGCCCCCCACCAAGGTAGACCTATTTCCTTACAACCTGCTGCAGCCAAAGCTTCCCCTAGGCCCAGTAGGTCCAGTCTATTCGCAACCCGCAGCTGCCAAGGCTTCACCAAGGTCAAGTAAAATTAAATTCATGCCTAGCGTGGAGAGGTGCACCCCATCACCCTCCAGACACCCTGTTGATTTGGCGTGTAAAAGGCCATGCCTGATGAAGCCAAAGCCTCTTAGCTCAGTGAACTTGCACATGGCGCTATTAACTTTTCTCCTTGACACCTCAATGGCTTCTCCTGAGCGGGCTCCTTGCCAAGGTAGCCTATTACTAACAGCCTGCTGCAGCCAAGGCTTCCCCTAGGTCCAGTAGGAAAAGAACCGTGCCTAAACTAGGGAGGTGCACCCCATCTCCCTCCCGGCACCCTGTGGACTTGGCGTGTATAAGACCATGCCTGATGAAGCCAAGACCTCTTTGCTCTGCGCAACTGCGCATGGCTCCTGGTAGGCCATCATACCTACAGCATACTGATACCGGGCTTCTCCCAGGTCCAGTCAAAACAAGTCTACGCCCAACCGGGCCGGCGGCCAGCGTGCACCATAAGGACAGGTTCCCCCAACCTTTCTAAACTCCTCCGTGGATTTGACTGAAATGACCTTAAACCTAAATAGGCGATGGTCCAAAGTTGCCTTTGCATGGCTAAATAACAATCCCTTTGCCAAGACACTCCTGCCTGGCAGTGCCCAGCCTGCCTTCCTTCCTCTTTCACTCCGTTGGAGTATGCCCATCGTATTCCATCAGTCACCACCAAATGTAAAGCCTTGCCCTCCCAAAATTCTGCTAGTATACCAGGGAGAGACAGGTCAGAGTGACCACAGAGGAGAACAACGTGTAAAATGCTTCTCTATTTGAATACTGGAAAAGCCAATTGGTCTCCAACAGATTTATAGCTTAAAGTGTTCCCCCGGTGCTTCCCTTAATCATATGGACCATAGGCCCCTGTTGGAAGGCCACTTCCACAACCTGCATAGCTGCCAGCCAGTGCTGTAGGGCGGGCGAAGTTACCCGGTACTGATGCTCGCAAAGGTACCTGTTTCGCCAAACTCAAGGGCGTGCTACTCAGTGAGCAACCAGACTCTGCCCTAGTACCCAGAGGTCAAACCCAAGCCCCTCCAAGTTCTGCTGCTTCACCTGCCTGTTAACACGAATCCCAGGGCAGACCACCGGCCTATAACCCATGCTTGGCCATGCCTGAGCTAAAATACCTCTGAACAGCCTGACAACAGGCTAACCACCAGCATTGCGTTCTGAATGTTTCTGACACTGCCAAGAAACATGCGCATAACTAAAGCAACTGGCACCATGCCATAAAAGTAACAGTTCAGCCTTCTATGAAACAAACGTGCCCTTGTGGCGATCAGAGTAGTGCTCCCTCCAAGCCAGCAGCCCTAACAGGCAACCCGCACCCTCTTGGCACTGGCACACCCCCGCCACAGCTGCCCTCGAGTGCCTGGTCGTGTGAGGCCATAACCTATGTTTCATCACTGCGTCATACCGGGGTATGATGACCCATCTAACTCTACTGCTGATTGCCCATTGCACCATCGCAAGTATGCCTTTGCCTGCTCAGAGTCTGGCTGTAAAGTTGGAAGACATTGACCCCCCAGCCCAGGGCGAAGATGGCAGCATTACAGTATCTGGTGCTATAGACGGTCCCCGTACCCTGATGGGACAGAATGCAATTCCCTTGCTCCTGTTGAGCACGAAACCAAAACCAATTGCTCACCCTGGTTTAATACCTTCCTGCTGCTAATCATTTCCTAGCTGAATGTTGACAAATCCATGTTCTGTAATGGCACTACTTCGCCGCCTGCACCATTCTGCCAGTGCCGAAAAGACCTTTGTCATGCTGCCTGGCCTCATCAATCATGCCCTGTTCTAGCAGCGCCCGCTTCAGCCGAGGAGCAAACAACTCGCCGGTACCCCCAAACTGGCCCTGATGCGAGACAAACCGGGCCAAGGCACAGCAGTGCGGTACTAACTAATAGCAGGTCTAACAGCGTCAACAGGCGTCCTCAGCTTACAATAGGCGTGGTGGAGTGAGGGTATCCAGTGAGAATCAAGATGACAACTTCCCATCTGACCGACCGTGGTGGGAACCACTCCTGCATATTCTAGTACACATGGTCCCAGTTCACATGTCACTGCCTGATGTACGTGCCCTAGGTACATGGTCCCCTTGCATGGCGGCCTGCCATTGAGACCCACACCAGTCCCCGATCAGTACCACTATCTGCCTACGCTACAATCTTGCCTGGCCTTCCTTCATGCCCAGCTGTACCACGCGATGATTGCTCTCCTCCGTCACTTGACCTGACCACACCTAGAAATACAAACACAGCGAGAGGAGGCAGCCTGTGACCTGCCCCAAAACCACCATCCCGCATCAAACCGACCCGATGAAAAGACAAGCGCCTAATGCTCTACACCCCTGGAAGACCCAGGAAATAACCCACCGATCAACAATCGAGTAAATAACAACGGACATCCTTTCAGCATCTGAAGGCCTAGCCCCTCCGAAGTAACCTGGGAGCCCAACGCCAGGCCTCAGCACCTGTGGCGTGAGTGATCTTTGCCCACTACCGTGTGAGCCAGGGCCCCCGTTTTTTTTTTTTTTTTTTTTTTTTTTTTTTTTTTTTAATGACTGAAGCACACGAAAACAACCCTAGCTGTTCCTTGCCGCTAGGTCTTCCTACCCTCAGGAGACCAAGAACGACCAGGAAACAATAACACTCACTCAACACTAGGCGTTCCAAGTCCACTCGGCCTAATTTGCCAGCCGGTGAGCGTTCCAGATTCTTTAGCTTGACCCCTCCTATGAGCTCCCTGTTGTAAGTGGCGAGCCGGACCTGCCAGTACTATCTACCCTTCAACTCATTGCCGCATGGCGGCACTACCCATTGCAACCCTTGTCAACCAGCTGGCAATGTGGGTTAACCTCCCATTAGGGTGGCGGCAGAGCATCTAGCATGTGTCCTAGATGCCCAATCTATGTGACGTTGTGCCGGGGTAGTGGAAACCTTACACTGATAACTGTGCATCGCACCCTCAGACAATCGTAAAATTACTTGCTATTTAATAAAGCTGTGAATTGCAATGTGTAACTGTTGCTACTTTTATCACACTCCAGGAGTGAGAGGCAGAGCTAGCTACTGATGCACTGCCCATTATACATGGGGTTAACAGCAGGCACATCCCCTGGTGGGCTATCTTGTTTGGAAAGGATCCTTGAGCTGAGGATTACACCGCGATCTCCCTGCCAAGTGCAAGTACACCTAAGAAATGTGCCAGTTTCATACCTGAGACCTGTAAATAAATCCCCGTAGACCGGCTACCTAACATGACCATAATGCGTGCTACCGCCTCAGAGTTTGCCTGCAAAATAACTGCTGTGATTCCAGGCTGATATGAAAAACTCATGCATGAGGCAAGAAGTATTGATGGAAGGATCGTGATGTGGCCAAAATTGCAGTCACTGCACCCCCAGTGGGTTGACCCCTACCCCGCCCATCCTACTTACTTGCTGAGTCCTATCCCAAGTACCTTACCTGCTGACCTACAGTGGCCCTTGGTGCTGAACAAACTATGCCCCGGTATGCTTAGTATCCCCCGGAGTTGCTAGCCTCCCACAGGAAGAGGTGGAACTGGGCCTGCCTGTATCTAGGAGTACTGGAGGATGTATGTAATTTGCCCTCCTTGGGATAAAACCTGCCCTTACCTACACATGCATAGATTCGTGTGCTGAACTACAGCAAGGAGCATGCCCAAGTAACTTGCCCTTCTATGAGACCTGGGCAGGAGAGGACCTGCGACATACCCCACTATGGTTGACCTACGCAGATCCCAGCTGTGCCCACACACAGGGAGATTAAGCGATTTGCCCAGAATCACAGGATGTTTTAGCGTCATTGCCGAGACGCCCACCCAGTTCCCCATGTCCAAGGCCCAGCGCCCTAGCCGACAGGGTAACTCATCTCCCCAGCTCTCCATCTTGGCAGCCCGATCTGTACTCCTGTGACGCTGAACATACCAAAGCTAATAGTACTGGCTTGGCCATGCCTCTTTGTTGCATAAGATCAATGAGTCATAATTGCGGCAAGCAGGCATATCATTTGGAAAATGCCTTGGTTCAGGCATGGTGAGGCAGGGTCACCAAACACTACGACAAAATACATTTAAAACATACAAATGTCTGTGTATGTGAGCGCAAAGGCGATGACACGATAAACCTGATTTCCCGGAACCTGACATACTGCGCACATATCCTCGCATCTCTATATATACAAAGCGAGGAGCACTACTTACACCAAGCCCATCTATTGGCTGCTCAGTGCTTATGATTGCATATAGTGAAATAAGTACCCCTCCTAGCTCAATTGCAAGGCCCACCGAGAGCTATTCTCCCCTCATGTCAGCCTGCCTGCGAATACGACAGCTGGGCTGTCCCTCCACACCAGTAAAACGCCAATTCTCCATGAAAGACACCAACAGAGCCAGGTGCGCCCTGCGCCAGCTTCAAGTATGGAATAAAAGTAAAAACAACTGGTCTGCAGGGCTCCCTAACTAGCTGAGGCAATGACTAGGGAGTGAGGATGCATGCCTACCGGGATTGACTTCTCCACAGGATGTAATGCAGCAGAAAAACACCAACACGTAGTCAGGCCAGGCCCAGCCTGCAACTCCCAAAATCATATATGTCACCCAAGGAATGTGATATGTCACAAAAGCATATCTCAGAGCAATCACCACCTCTCATTGTGTAAAACTACTTAAACACAATATAGCGCGTCTCCACCTTCAGGGACGGGAGTGTAAGCGACATGCACGCAATCCAATTGTGCGTACGCGACCCCGAGGCTCAAAAACATGGTGCCATTGCCAGCCTGGGGCCTCATACATGCGAAACATGCGCCCACTGAGCAGTACTGTTCTTTTTAGCCACGGCTGCCGGATGGAAAGCTGGGGGCCGCACAATGGATTAAAGCCCGTAACCTGCAGATGCCACAGCATAGCCCACGTGCCCCCCGTGCGCATGCATACCTCTCCGTGTCGCCACTACTGAGGAGATAAAAATTATAGTGCGACTCTACCTGCCGGAAAAGGAGCGCTTACACGAGCACCGTGTTTCCATTGCACATTCAGGCACGGGAGATACAGTGACTTGGCCCGAGTCACCGGATGTGGCACGACCCCGAGGCTCGACCCATATATTTCAAGCCCCAAGGTCGGCAGTCTAGCAAGCGGACCACCTCCTACCCCCAATACTCCCCGGCTGCGACCCGATCTGAGGCCCGAACCCTGGTTACCCGCACAGAAAAAGGGCAATATCACGTAGGCGCACGAAGCTACCCGAAGGTATAGAAGCGCACGGCCTTGCCCCATGGTGCATCACACCTTCCATCCCGGAAGAAGTGGTTTGTCCCGGGGGAGTTGAAGGGATATACATACCCGTATTCACACACCAACTCTGGTTACCGCACCTCGTCGCAGCGTAGCCGGAGGGCCACCTACTCTCCCAGACAAATAAGTAACATATGAGGGTTAGATTCCTATTGCTGACGACAAACCCCGGGGATCGAACCCCGCTCGTCTATTCACCCTGATTGTATTGACGTGCTACACTAATCCCACTCACTGGTAGGCGACCCCGAGAGGGGGTGCCACAGATCGCTGCGCCGCGCCCTCCCCCAGGGATACCCGTGCCGCTCCGTGCGTGGGGGGGGGGGGGGCTAACAGTGCCCCTGCAAGGGATCAAAGGATGTTGAGTGTTCCTGCCGAGACTCGAACCCGGTTCCGCAGCCTCGAGGTCGGCCGCTTTAGCCGTTAGGCCACATCCTCTTCAAAACCTGATTCCACAGACTCATTAGGCCGTCCTGCCCGCTAAGGCACAGCCTCTGCGTCGAGCGCTAGAAGCCATAGGCCCTGGAGAGAAATGATGCCCGCTACTGTGAGGCCACCGCGACCCCCGGGCAGCCCGAAATTGATATTATACCGCAACGCTCTCTGACTGGCACACGTTTCCAATCGGTGCGCGCTAGTTCCAGCCTTCCTTTTAACACCTAGCTGAGTCGAGAGCCTGGTTTTTACAAACGTTCCCACTCACGCGTGGCAGGAGTCCAACCCATGCCTGCGGACTCTGGGGGCACCGGCCCGAACCACTGTGCTAATGGCATTGCTTCTGGTATACAACGCAAATAACTGCCATTAGTACCAATTATTACACAGCTGTCACTACATGCTAATACTGTTCAGGAAATGCCGTTCCGTTCGAATAGTCATGCACTTCCCGGGATCTTTCCCCTGCAGTATCCGTGGTGTTCGATGCAGTTTCGGAGAACTGGCAATGGTAATCATATCCCACTGCCTATTCATATTATGGTAGCAAGGGCCACGCCCGAACCGAAGACTGTCCGGCCTCTGCACACCGAGACAGCCTCACCGCTGTCCGCTGCGTCCCCGTCTGCTGCCTTATTAATTGAGCTCTTCTAGATTGTATCGTCCCCGTAGCAGCGCGCTAACAACCGCACCACAGCATAATTCCCGTGTTCCCAGCCCCAAAATATCAGCTATGCAGTGCAGTGCCAGCTTCTTTCGCTCTCAGTCCAACAAGTTCGAGCTGAGAGACAATAATATGAAGTCAATGAAATACGTTTTTGGGTTCTTAACAGTGGCACAATAAACCTGAATGGGATCGCCCCCAAAGCATTGCGCCACCAACGCACCACCAAGACGGATCTGCGCCACACCGAATGCCTTTAACAATGTAAGAAGCCGTGGCCACGCCCCCACCAAAAGGCGTGCGAACAGACGCAATATGTATCCATGCGGTTGCCATTAATGGAGTACAAAAACAAAAGAGAAGCTGCCAACTTGATTCCAGGGATCAAACCAACATGCACTATGAGATCAATAGCTGAAATTAGCCTCTCTTATGGTCCAGGCTCGTCGCATGACCTGCGAAAACGTGCCCCAACAGCCCCTCGCAAACAATGTGCCCCAGAACTTTTTACGGAGAACTTGTTCCCAGCTAGTCCCAGGCATATCCCCCTGCCTCCAAACTAATTCCACAACCAACACCGGTCAAACCCCCGACCGCGGCATGCCCGGACCCCATGGGATTCTTCGCACCCGACATGTGGACGACACTCCTCGCCGCCAGACCAGCGGCCCCCAGTGCGTGAGGCAGTGGGCCCGACTCACCGTCATACCGAAGAGGCCGGCCATCAACCACGCGACAGGGCAATCCCGCACGACGCATGACCACAAGGCAAACGAGCGGACAAGAGGGCGAGGAGGGGGCGGGGACCGAATATGTACCCCCCCCTTGGCTCCTCCCCGCCGGAAGCAGCTACCTGACTGGGGTCTCCCTAGGTCAAGCCCAGGGACACGACCTCCCACCCCTGTGCCTTCCTGTGGCACTAAGGCGGCCGCCCTCAAGGGGGCGGGCCGCTGCGCAACCCCCACCCCGGGCAGCCTTACAGACACTTGGCTCTGCTCTCGCTTTTAAACGTGCCTAATTGCCCAGCTCTACAGGTTTCATATCTACAGTTTTGGCTTTATATCATATCGCCTGCATATGACTTATCGCCTGTGTCATAACTCCACAGTCTCCACTCCATCAGCTTCAGCTATTAGCAACATGCATCTGCTCTCCTGCTGACACCGAACCACCACCAATATGGCTGCACCAGAAGGCTTCTACGCGGAAGTGACGCACGAAAAAAGCGACTGAAAATGAAAGCGTAGTCCAGGCGATCGGTACGCTGCTAGCTGCTGCTAGCTAGCCCATGCACAGCATTGCAAGCAGGTTTGTCCGTGGAGGGAGAAAGCGGTGCGGGCGTGGGGCTGAACATGTACAGCTGCCCAGGAGAGGTGAGTGCAGCCTGCTCTTCCTTACCCGTGCACTGCTTTCAGGTGTTGCCATCTGTCCCTATAGTCATTGGTCGCTGTCACTCGTTCTTCCACCAGCTGTCACAGATTTCTAGCTAATTGTTTTATAAAGAAGGCCATGGCAAATAGGCCCAGTGAGACGGTGCTGGAGATTGTCTGTATTTTGGTGACTTGATATACACCGTTTTGTTGTCAGGTGTGCTTGAGCAGTAATACGTTTTCGCAGTTGTTTTAATTGATGACAGTGTATTGGCGTTTGCATAGAGCCTCCTAACTTTGCAAGGCCCGAAGTGTTTTCCAGTTAGACAAAAGCATCTATTCCTTTCGTCGTGCATGGTAGAAAATGTGCAGCTTGTGGTATTGCTTCTTCAGGGATCCCATGGTAGCAAATGTGCAGCTTGTGGTATTCCTTCTTAAGAAAAGCCTTGGTGCCATGAGGGTTGGTGCACCATTGGTGTCGTGGAAGAGATGTGATGCATATCGAGAAGGAGCATGAGGTATAGAATCGCAGCTTGCAGATCAGTGGGTTCTGGCGAGTTCCACACAGTTCCTGTTATGTTAAGGGAAAAACCTGGTCTTTATGATTCTTTGAAATTCCATGTTTGCTAATTGTCTTCCTGAGCTTACATGTATGAACGCGCATCTCCAAGATTAAGTTTTCTTTATTTTATAAAAAAAAAAGTTTTTTCATCTTTTTATTTAATTTTTTAATAAGGAGTAACCAGGAGTGTAGCCTGTCTATATTTGAGGTTTCTCATTTGGTAGTAGAGCCTGAGTTCTGATTGTAGAAAGATGGCCACTGTTCCATGGATCACTCTGTAGAGGATGCAGGACTGTAAATGAGATTCTTCTAGCCACGGTGAGCCAGTCCAAGGAACGCCAGTAGTGATGTGGTCCCAGCTGCTGAAGTTCAGCACTTGTCTTGCTCTACATTGAGGATACGTTATAGTTTTGCTGGTTAGTAGCTTTGGGAGTGCAGTATGAAGCTCGAGGGTGTGGTTTAGGCGTGTTAGAAGTAGACTGTAAGGAACCAGAGGCCCCTGGGAGACTCCCAGACGAGGGAAGATCCTACATAAGACAGTAAACAGTGCATTTTTGCCCACTTTGTTAATTAGTGGTTTGAATCCATGATGTCACCAGATTTTTTTTACTGGTCTAGAGGTGTTTGAGGATGTCCAATTTCCTTAACCTAAAAGTAGTGGGTCACATTTTTGTCCTGCTCCTCAGTCAGTGCGATATTTGTTTTGAGTAGCATCCAGGCGCCTGTGACTTGTAAACATTGTTCAATCAATCAGGAAATTGTAAGCGCGCTACTCACCCGTGAGGGTCTCAAGGTGCTGATGGGGGGGGGGGGGGGGTGAGGGGGTCCTCAGATCTGTTTAGCTGAAGAGCCAGGTCTTGACGGTCTTCCTGAAGGTTTTTGGAGGGGACACGTCTGATGAGTCCTGATGTGCACAAGTATGATGTTTTTTCATCATTATTATGATATGGTTGTTGTCTGCATAGTTCTTGTAAGTATACTTGCTGCTGTAAATGATTCCTAGAAGTGTGCCTAGGTAAATATTAAAAAGTCAGAGGGCGATCAATTATCCTTGAGAGATGCCTGTTCAGTAGGTGATTGATAATGCACAAAAAGGATAGAGGGAGACAATTTGGACCCATTCCTGCAGGGAGTACTTAATCCATTTAAGAATGGTGCCTTAGATTCCAGTGTTACCTAGTGTTTTGAGCATCCGACGATGTTCACCAATGTCAATTGTTGATGACTGCTAAGGAAGAGCGTTGATATGCTGTTAGAGTATTTTGTTCTTGAGATCATTCCAGATTGCAGGTATTACTGATTCGTTCCTTCTTCCTGAGCCTAAATATCGTTGTTGGCAGGGGGGTGTGTTGAAATGATTACCGACAAAACTGTAGAGATCCTGAGAGTGGTTCTCTTGGTTTGAGTTGCAGCCTTGGTTTCGGAATTCAGAGATGCGTTTTTTGGTTCGGCATGCTGTGTCTGAAATGCGTAGCGACTAGCTCAATCTCCTGCTTTTATGTAGGGTACTTTAAAAATGTTGTACTGTCTGTAGTTGCTCTTTTAGTGTTATGAGTTGTGTTCCTTCAATTTCAAGGCTAATATTACATCTGGATTGAGAGAAGCCAAATTCCGATAGTGTTGTCAGTTTCATCAGGTTTTGAGAGGAACTCCTTTCTCGAAGATCTTCATAAGCCATCGGTGGAATTGATTGAAAGTGATCACAATATCCATGACAGTTGATTCTTTCTGAAATGTGCATAGATTTAGATTTTTCTATGGTTTGCTCAGAGTGCATGTGGACGAAGATGCAGGACAGGGCAGTGAACTTGGAAGGCGTAGTTCGAAGTTGATGTAGTAATCCCTTCAGGTCATAGGGCTTTTCCCTGTTGCTAAGGTTAGTTTGGTGGTGGGCTATGATGGCATCAAGGGAATGACCCACAGAATAAGTTGGCCCAATAACTAGTTGGTAAAGGAAACGCACTTCAAGGTTAGTGGTGAGCAGTGAGGTGTGACTCAATTCTGGCCACTTTAACCAGGTGTTGGTGTCACCCAGGATAGATTGATTTGGGTGGTCTGATGTGAGCAGTGAGGAGACTCATTCCAGTGTGGTGTAGTCTTTGAAGCTAATGGTTGGTTAAGTATTTCTTGACGCCACTGCCATTCATTCTACACTTTTCCTTGATTAGGACATTTTCAGTGCATTTAAGTAGGCCTTAGGAATGGCCTCATGTAGGATCAGCAAAGGTAACTTCTCCCAGCCAAGTTTCCCGAATAAGAGGAAGTCTGATTTGGAGCACAATAGTAGATCACATATTATCATTCTCTTCTTGCTTATGGGTCTTGCATTGATGAGGGTGGCAGAAAGGTGCTTCTGGAGAAGATGAGAAGGTATCACTTTTTTGCTTGAATTAGGCGCTTTCAGGGATTCTGTTCTTTGCCGAGAATGAAGATGTTTTGAAGGATGCAGTGGAGTTAACACATTCTCTGATGAAAGGTGTGGTTTCAGAGATTCTTGTTGTCAGTGAGGCTGAAGGAGGATGCACTGCAATGATTCCAGGGTCTAAAGACTGGACCAGCCAGGCACAGTTCTACTCCTTTTAATTTAAAGTTGGGTACACTATTTTTGGTTGTAGGTTCTGGATGCTGAGAGGTGTAGTAGTTTGCACTAGAAGCAGTAGCTTTGATTATTCAGACGTATTGCACCAGTTATGGGGTGAGCATAGGATAGTTGCTTGCTCAGAGGTGTATTGGTGCGTATGCTTTCCTGCGATATAGTGTGTAGGTTTAGATCATTCCTGTGTGGTGACATCATAGTTTGGTGGCAATAGGCTTGGGTGATTACTTTTGTTCTAAACGTTTTCTAGGCCATTGTAGCAGTCTATAGGCAATGTGAGTACCAGGGTTTGTCCTAATGATCAAAGAGCTTCAGTAAGGTTTTGTTGATGGATTTAGGAAGAATGTGAGCTGCCTTGAGAGAGAGATAGAAGATAGTGGAGCATTTAAGTGAAATCCGTCTGCAGGCAGATTAGGAGAGAATAAGTGAACAAGAGCCTTTGAAGAGAGTCATGTGCTTGGTGAAGGAATTGCGGGGTGGGAGATACGATTGTTTGGATTATAGTTGAAGAGGATGGTCTGAGTTGGATTGTGGGGCTGGAAGAGAGAGAACAGCTTGCGTCTTTTGTAGTGGTCGGTGCAACAAGAGGCATGCGTGTGGGGTCTGAAAGGAAAATGAGCGGATTGCGTTCTGTTGTACATGTGGAGGGAAAGAGGTGATTGTTGCGGTAATAGAGGAAGAGTAATGGTGGATAGAAGGTGAATGGAGAAAGTGAAAATGGTAGAATGAGGAATAGGATGGAAAACATGCTCTGTTGGAACAGTGAAAAGAAGGGGAGAAGCAGGTGCGATGTAAGAAGTATAGGACGGGGGAAGGTCGGTGAACGTAGATAAATGAAAAGTGGGTTAGGTAAGTGGAGGGATAGGTGAAGGATAAAAGAAGCAGGTTTAGGAAGGAAAGAGGCTTTTTTACTTTATTGAGACTTTGTAGGTAACGGTGGGAGACTCGGGAACTATGGAATCCTACTTACAATTTGGAACTTTATTAGCTGGATACCCTGTTACAGATTAAAGGTTTTGAATTAATTAGTGGTGTGATGCCTGGCACAGTAAAAGCTCAGCTTCTAGGACCACTGGGATATTTCTTGATTGAAATCCACTGAGGGATTATAGGTTTTGAGTAACGTGGTGCATAGTAGTGAAGGTTGGTAAACGGTGATATTCATGTAAGATCTTTCCTATTGGATGCACCAGCACCACTTTGATATTTCTCAGTTGAAGTCATGTTGGATGTATAGGTTTTAAATCAAGTGGTGGTGGTGCAAGATCTGGAGGAGGGTAATCTCGTGTTCGATCACCACTTGGATATTTTCCTTTTTACTCCATTGAGGGCCTGAGAGTTTAGAATTGTTGAGTGGTGGTGTGAGGTCTGAAGTTGCAGGAGCTCAGCTACCTTGATTACTTGGATAGTCCAGTGAGGGTCTGAAGTTTTTGAGTTGGGTATTGGCATGAGGTCTAGAGCAGTTGACGCTTAGCTGCTAAGGCGATTTGATCATTTATTAGCTGGATGTCAAATGAGAATGTGCAGGTTTTGTGACCAGATTATTGAAAGATCGGTAGTGGTGAAAGCTTGTTTATGAAGACCACTTGGATATTTCTATGTTGTAGTCCAGTGGTGCTTACAGGATTTTTTTTTAAATTAGGTGATGATGCGTGAACTGGAGCAGCAGAAGCTCTGCCACCAGGACCACTTGGATATTTCTATCATAGTTTGTGATGGAAAATCTGGAGCATTGGAATCTCAGCTACTCGGGCCAATTAGATATTGTTTTAGTTATGGGTTTAATAGAGCTTATTAGGGTTTTTTTTTTTTTTTTTTTTTTATAAATCTGTTTATTAGGTAAAATAGAATACGTTTCACAATCATCAGTGAGCAGCATACAGAAGAACAGAACGTTATAACAACAGTACAGTTCCAGACAGAGTAAAGAATTACAGTGTGCATTTTGGAGACACGGCGTGTGCCCTACTGTGGGCCCGCCCCACGAACAGCAGCACAGCATTACCCCTAGAAATAGACGTGACACAATCGCACTCACTCATCATCAGCCAACATTTTCTCAGCAAGGAAGTTTCTGAGCGGCCCCCAAATATCCTTCGGTTGGGAGGAGGCGGGTAGCTCCTCTGCATACAGTTCCAAGTTTTCCCTGCAGTATACCATGTCTGACAACCACTTGTTTAACGTTGGTTTGGCCACTCCGTCCCATGTAAACAGAATGCGCCGTTTAGCCAGCAGAAGGGCAACCCTCACAAATCTGCCCACCACGCCCTTCAGCTGAGGTACATGAGCCAACAGACACACCGCTGGCACACATGGAAGTAATGCCCCCGTCATTTTATGAATATGGGTCAGCACCGCCCCCCAAAATTCAAATACTGGCCCACAGCCCCACGCTAGGTGTAGAAAGTCCGCCTCGTCTTGGCCACACCGTCTACACCGAGCCGATTCTCTCAATCCCATTCTGTGCAGTCGGGCCGGGGTGTAGTAGACTTGGTGCAAGAATTTAAAGTGGATAATGCGCAGGTTGCCATTGGGGGTGAGGCGACCCGTCAACTGGCAAATCCGCTCCCAATCCGCAGCTTCGAGTGGGGGATCTAGAATAGCATTCCATTTGGCAAGGCTAGCATCAGGGCCGCTAACCGTCTCCTCCTGCACAGCTTTGTACAATTTAGTAAGTAGTTTCTTCTTAGACGGAGCTACCAGCAGCAGCTGCAACGCCTTGAGTGTGGGGGGCTCTGCAGGGAAACAGGGGTAGTGAGCCTTCATGGCCTGTTTAAGACGGTGACATGTATACACAAATAGTGGCGTGGGGTTTTGTATGTAGGCCAGATCATTCTGCTCTAGATAATGTCCCTGCGGGTATAAGTCTTGCATATGAGTGATACCAGCTTCCTTGAGCGACACTAGAGGGCCCGCCTCTCGTGTGACCGACAGAGCGGCGTGGTGTGCCAGTGGCAGGGCCGGCGCATACAGCGGCAGCCTCTGTGTCCTGCGGCCTATTGCCTGCCAGGCAGCAATTGTCATGTCCAGCGTGTTAATTTCAGCGCGTGGCGTATGTCGGGCAGTGTGCGTGAGCATACCTCGAAGCGGGGTGGGATGGCCGTCCCCATCTTCCACCGCCACATGTGGAATGAAGTTATGTGGTCCATACCAATAGTATGCATATTGCGCCTGTGCGCACAGATAATACACGTAGAAGTCTGGCGCCGCGAATCCCCCTCTTTCGTACGACAGGGTCAGTGTTTTCCAGCTAATTCTAGGGTGCCGTCCCCCCCAAATTAAGCGCAGAAGTTGGGCACGCAGCAGCGTGAAAAATTGCTGAGTTAATTTTATCGGTATATTGCAATATAGGTATAGAAAGCGCGGCAGGACGACCATCTTGATCACAGCGATGCGGTCTGCCAGGGACAAGGGGAGACGCAGCCAACCGTCCACCTGCTGCACCAGCGCGTCATAAGCCCTACCGTAATTTTCCCTGATCACTACCTCGGGATCGCGATGAACCCACACTCCAAGATATTTTACTGGGTCGGACGTCCAGATCAGAGGGTATTCCAGGTGAGGCCGGGACGTACCCGTCGTGAGTGGAATCACGACCGACTTGTCCCAGTTTATCGTGAGCCCCGAGTACAGGCCAAATTTAATGTATTCTCGGAGGACCGGGGATAAATGCGTTTGTGGGTGTCTGACGAACAAGACCATATCATCCGCATATAGCGATATCCCAACCGGCCGATGGTTAAAGTTGAGGGCGGACTCTCTGTGACGTTGTCGAATTTTACAAGCTAGCGGCTCGAGAACGAGAGCGAATAGTAAAGGGGACAGTGGGCACCCCTGTCTCGTACCCCTCGCAATGCGGAACGGCCCGGACGTGTGGTTGCCCACGCGCACCACCGCCGATATGTCCGTATATAGAAGCCGAATCCACTGCAGCATGACTTCTGGGAAGCCCATCTTACGCAGTATGTAAAACATATATTGCCATTCGACGGAGTCAAAGGCTTTAGCCGCGTCCAGCATGACAGCAGCCGCTGGCAGCTCAGGATTAAGGATATGGAACATGGAGAAAATAGTCCGCAGATTGTGAGAGGTGGATCGTTCCGGTATGAACCCAGATTGATCTGGGAGCACCAGTCGGGTCATAAGCGGCTGTAGTTTTGTGGCCAGAATTTTAGCCAATATTTTCGCGTCCAGATTAATCAGCGATAGGGGACGATATGAGTCGCAGCTGGAGGGCGATTTATCCTTTTTAAGGAGGGTGATAATCATGGCCTGGCGCAGAGTTGGAGGCAGCACGCCAGTCTCATGCGCCTCAGCATACAGTTCTAGTAGGTGCGGGGCGAGCAGGTCGGTATACGTCTTGTAGAATTCGGCCGACAGGCCGTCAGGCCCGGGAGCCTTGTTATTGGGAAGAGAATGAATAGCGTCCCGGACATCCTGCTCATCTATCGGGAGTGACAGATATTCCCGGTGGGAATCACAGAGCCACGCACACACTATGTCCGACAGGTAGTCCGCCAGGGCCGACCCTTCCACCTCCCCCTGCGTCGTGTAAAGCGACTGATAACAATCCTTGAATTGGTCTACAATGGCCTGCGGTGTGAAGTGTTCTATGCCTGCAGCATCCACAATTTTATCTATGTGTTGATGATGCGCCCGAAATTGTAATTTAGCGGCCAGATGCTTGCCAGGTCGCCCACCCTCTCCGTACGCTCTGGCCGCGTGTCGCTTCCCCCTGTATTTGACCTCTGTGTCCGCCCATTTGTCATATTCCACCAGCAGCTCATGAATACGCGCCAGCGTGGCAGCAGACGGCGTTTCGGCATAGGTCATCTCCAACCCAACAAGAGCGGTCTCCATTTTAGCAAGCTGCCCCCGTATGTCCTTCAGAATGCCAGCGGTGGTGCCAATGCACACCCCCCGGATCGTCACTTTGAACGCCTCCCAAAGAGACGCCTGACTAGCCACGGAGCCCGTGTTTTCAGCAAAATAATTGACAATGGCCTCCCTGATAGTGTCTAGATAGAGCGGGTCCCGCAGTGCCTCCGCGCGAAAGCGCCATGTGAAGGGGCGATGGGGGCACGCTGGAATCCGCAGGTGCAGATATACAGGGTTGTGATCGGACAGCGTGCGTGGTAAGTTGCGGACGTCGAGCACCCATTTGTTAGTTTCCTCTCCCAATAACCAGTAATCCAGTCGGGACCAACTATTGTGTGCCGGCGTGATGTGTGTGCCTAGACAAGTCCGTTCATTCCTCAACCGCCAGACATCCACCAGTCCCCACTCCCCCATGGCCTCACGAACGCATTGAGCAACTCTAAGCGTGCGAGCCCCCGCCGGGTTTGATTTATCAACCTGTGGATTGAGATGTGTGTTGAGGTCTCCCCCCCAGAGTATCGCAGCATCCGGCCAGGAGCGCACCGCAGCGAGCATCTGCGCAAAGGGAGAGGGGTCGTCAACCACGGGGCCATACATATTGAGAATCGTAACGTAGGTCATGCCGAGTTTGCCCTGTACCGCCGCCCAGCGCCCCTCTGAGTCAGTGGACGTATGCATGGGTTGGAAAGGAACACCTTTTTTAATCAATATGATTACCCCGCGCGCGTAGGCTGAGTATGATGAAGCGAGCCGGAACCCCGCCCACCTACACGCCACTGCGGTCTCAGTGTGTTTGGTGAGGTGTGTCTCTTGCAGCAACGCCACCTGAACATTGTGCCTATCTAAGTAGTGGAGGACTTGCCTGACTTTCTTGGGGGTGTTAAGGCCGCGGACATTCCAGGTTAAACATCTGTAGTCTTCACCCATTGTCACCAAGTAGGGGCCCCAGTGCAATCTCAGCTACCATCTCCCCCATCACACCACCACTCGCACTGTGCGCCGTCATCCAATCACACACTCCAGGTTCGCACTCCGCTTGTATCCGGAACTGTAGTAAACCCCCGCCCCCCACCCACTTCAGCAGCCCAACTTTGCCAAAGATGACCCCTGCCCCTACACAACACAACATAAAAACAAAACCCAAAACAACCCCAATGCACAATGGTGAGATCGAAAAGTGGGGAGCACCCATTGGGGGAACGTAGCGACCGTAAACACCTCCCAGTCTTTTGGGGAGGGGGCCACCGTGTCGTGTCTAATGCTCCCGGTGATTAGCCCACCACCCGATGCGTCATGTGTCTGCCCATCGTGCGGCCATTTTTCCAAGGCGTCGTACAACAGTATCACCACGGGTGCAGCAAACCAGGAGGCCCAGCAGCCCACCCCGCACCATGACAGCCAGGGGCTGAAAGTACATTCCGAGGACAATCAACAGACCCCCGGATCAGTCGCACACCCACGCCCCAGCAACAGTACATGCTGTAGTTAGCAGGGAGCCACAGGAGAGGTAGTGTGATCGCCACAGGGCAGCGCAGCAAACAGTAAATAAAAGTCCGCAGACATGCGGCCCATGGCGTCCACCAAACGTGCAAGTCGGGTGGGTCGCGGCACATTTCCGGCATCAGTGAGGGGAAACCTAAGTCAATCATCAGCCTCGGGGGTAGGAGCCGAGTGTTGGTGCGTTTTCCTCAAGGACCTTGCATAGTCCATAGCTGACTTGGGGCTGGTGAAGATTTTAGAGGCTTCGTCAGTGCCAATGCGAAGGCGCGCCGGGTACAGCATCGCATAGGGGATGTGGTCTTTCATGAGTAGTTTTTTAACCCCTAGGAATTCTTTACGAGCCGACTGGACTGCGGCAGTGAAGTCAGGGAAAAAGGAAAGGACATTGCCTTGGTAGTTGATCGTGCCTTTCTGGCGAGTGATACGGAGCAGTGTGTCTCTGTCCCTGAAATTCAGCAGTCTAGCTATGATAGGGCGCGGTGGAGCACCCGGTGGCGGGCGCGCATTGAGGGATCTGTGAGCGCGTTCAACGGCAAACATGGCTGAAAGATTCGTGGGCTCGCAGATGTCCCGAATCATGGTTTCTATGTAGTCCTCAAACCTGCCCACATTTGTGGATTCCGGCAGACCCAAAATCCGTACGTTGTTGCGCCGAGAACGCGCTTCAATGTCCTCGTTCTTGGCCTGTATCGCTGCCAGCAGCTTCGCCATGTCCGTGGTCTTGTCGGAAACCTGCCTGAGGCCATCTTCGGTATCCGAAATGCGCTGTTCCGCCTCGCCCAAGCGCACCCCCTGCCTGTCCAGTTTGGCGGAGATGGAGTCCATGCGGCCACTGAGAGCCTCTATCTTTCCATCGATGGACTGCAGGCTGGCCTGAATTGCCGATAGTGTTGTCTCTAGGGCAGTGGGGGGCGACGCGGCAGACTCCAACTCCGAATCCGAAGCCAGCGAGTGCGACGATTTGCCTCCCTTGCGCGTCTCGAACGTGAGGCGCGCCTGAGACTTGTCCGGCTTGCCCATGATCGCCCCCTCCAGCCCTCGCCAGTCCAAGCGCCACTGAGGGCCAACAGGTGAAGGAGGTGCCCCCCAAGTCAGGAAGGAGCAGAACACCAGGTGGCGAAAGGATCCTCACAGGGCGGGGGGAGGGGAGTAGCAGCCGCCGATAGTGACCACTCCAGGCGGGGGGGTGGGGGGGGGGGCCCACACTGCACACCCCACACAACGCCAGCAAGTACGCACCTCACAGGTCTAGCACAGCAGGTCCCCCCGCCACCATCAACGACCACACCGCCGGAGGTCCCACGACGATCCCGCACCGCTCCTCACCACACAGGCTCCCCGGCCAAAGTCTTCACCACAGGCGTGTGTGTCTAGTCTCCCAAATCTCGGTATCCAGCCGCAAGGCAGACGAAGAGGCACCTAGCAGGGGGGGGGGGGAGGGAGGGGAGCCACCGCCGGATCGACAGTCCGGCAATCTCCCGTCGTAGTACAGGCAGCAAGTCCAGGCCTCAAGCCACCCCTCCCTCGGCAGGCCCCCGGAGCCCTCAGTGATCCGCAGCGAGCGTGAGCGTCCAGGCACCCACAGTCCAGCGCAGGGTAGAGCAGTCCGATCGAACACAGGAGGAGGAGCGCGCCAACCGGCCAAAGGGCCCACTCACCCGTCCGAAGCCGGCAGCTTGCGTGGGCGCAGCGCCGCCCGCTCCTTGCCCTCGTCGGCCGATCCACCACACTTCTCCCCAGCTGGCGCGTGTAGCAACGGGCAGCTCCGGGGTCGGCCTCGCGTCCACCACCTCGCCCTCCGGACGTCCGCTACGCAGGCTCCAGGCAAGCGACCTGGGAGGGCTGCAGCGTGATGTCGCTCCTCACCGCCTCACCCGCTCCGAATCCCTCAGGCGTCACAAGATGGCGGCTCCGCTCGGCGCCGCACCGAAGGCACGGTTACGGGGCACCGAGCCGCACCAGAATCACATCCCCGGCTAGCGCCCGATCCGGGGGGGCTCGATCTCCCACTCTGGCGCTCGTGGGCAGGCAATTAGGGAGCAGGATAGTGCAGGATATTGGCGGTGGCCGGCGGAGCAGCACTACCGTGCGGCCATCTTGCCTCGCGTCAAACCATGCCCCAGAGAGCTTATTAGGGTTAGTGTTTAGCGATGGTGAAAGATTTGGTGGAGCGTTGATTTGGCTACCGGGACCTATTTATGTATCTTATAGCCAGACAAAGTGAGATAAATAGAGTACACCACCAACTCCACTGTAGTAGGTCTATCAGGTCTGCCAGGAAGGGGAACGTTGGCCACCATAGAAATACTGAAGACACCGTATTGGTAAATCTGCCCCATTTTCACTTCACTTCTTCCCTTAAAACTATTTGTCATCCCTTAAAGTACCTTTGTGGAAAGAAATCACTCCAACTCAGAGGCTCACACTAAAAGCTCACAACAGATAATGTCTTCAAACAGACAATTTGTTAAACGTTCACACCTTTATTTACACATTGTTGAAACCTCTCCACGTTTCAAGAAATATTTCTGGTTCTCCCTGCCAACATGTATTTCAAGGTTAAAAGTGGCCATTCCTCTGGGTTTCAATGGATCAAAACAATAGGCCAGAACCTTTTTTGTGACCATTTGCTGTGATCCCTTGAGACCCTGAGAAAGGGCTAGTTTATGGAAATGCTCCTGTAGGGTTTTAAAGGCTGTGTTAAAAAGAAACAGAAGGGAACTTTTAACACATTCTCTGTTTGAAGACCTTTCTACTGTGAGCTGCTGTGCAATGTGAGCCTGTGATTTAGAGTGAACTTTTCCTGCAAAGGTACTTTGACATTTTTGAAGTTTTAATGCGGTTGTCAATCCAGCTGCTGCACACTGGCACGGTAGTTAGAGCAAACATGGCATCTTAACCTGTAGGGAAGTACAGAGTATTGATTAGAGGATGTTGATCAGTATTTGTCATCACTCTTTCTCAAATATGAATACATTCCTTCCAAAGTTCACAGAATCACACCTCCACCAATGGATTACTCACCAAAGCTTCTGGGTGGACCCCTTATACCTGTTCCTGTGGTGTCTGTGGTTTACCCTTGGTTACCTCATTTCGACTTCTGGGGGAACCAACAGACTCACTACTGTGGTGTTTGTAGTATTACTTGGGTGTCCCTGTCTCCGTTTCGTTGTGGAACCTATTGACCTACCAGTATGGTGTCTTCTGCATTTCTTGGGTAATACCCTATCCTGTTTTTCTCTGTTTTGTGCAATTGTCCTGTGTAGAATATGTATTTTATTTTGTGTTTGGGTTCTATATGAGCACATGATGGCACATTGGTGCTAAAAACAAACCCTGTCAAGCGGCGTAATTCCAGGCCATGTGTATTCATTATAATGGGTACAAACGTTTTTAAAGCCTTCCCTAAATTTTAGTCCTTTTGTGTCCTTTCCGAACAGTTGGTGAGAGTTTCTTCCAATGGATGACAGCTGCCATTAAAAAGACTCTGCCTACTAGCTTCATTTCATAAAAAGAATTGTAAAATGATTTTTTTACATTTTGGAACTCATAGAATTAATTAATCATCTAAAGCAAATAACTGGTTGATACCGTGTTAAGCTGGTTAATAAAGATGTTTGATGTTCACTATGCAGAGCTTGAATTCAAGACAGTCTGGCCCACATTACTAGTTGACCACTATTGGATGTGTTGATAAAAATAGATACCAAGATGTTTCGGTATTTATCTGGTATGATAATTATCACCTATCACATGTTTTTCACTTGTTTTTGGGGGCATAACATACAGATTTTGCTGGTTACTACACCAAAAGCTGCATGTTCCAGAATTAACTTGGCATTCCTCTCCTCCCTCCCACCCCAGTAAATATCAGCAGTTTGACTTGCTGATATTTATCATAAAACTTATAATTCCGATATGTGTGGTAACAAGAATTACGGCACATATCATCATTTATCAACCTATTCCTAATGAGGGCCTTGGACTGGACCAAAGTTCTCTTCTTGACGGGCAGCCAGCTAGGGCAGTTCTACCAATGCTGGTGTAATATGATTTTGCTGCAACACTTTGGATCAGCTGGAGTTGGAATATTGGTTCTGCCTGAAGCTCTAAATATATTACAGTGGTTAAAGTGATCGAGATGAGGGCATTCATAATCCTTCTCTTGTACAGAAAATAAAAAAGATGAAATGTTCTACTCGACACATGAAGATGTAAAAATTAAGTACAGAATGCAGCACTAATCTGAGCTGTAAGATTCAAAGAGGCATCAGCCTTGGCTCTCAAGATTCTTCGCATAAGGGATTAATTAAGGAAAGGCCCAGAACGTCTTAAGCCATATATCGCAGATGTGGTAGAAACAAGAGGAATCAAGACCTCTATCTTATCCCCATCCCTATTCACCTGGTTTGACCTATCCAGTTGCAAATAGCCATACAGATTTCATGCACTGACATCACAATCATTTTATATTTTAATAATAATCTGAGTGCCATCGGCACACCTGAAAAACATCTAGCCAAATTAGTGAATCAGAAGAGCCAGCATAAGTACACAAAAGTTGAACAGTAGTGGGGACAATATAGAACCCAGTGGTACTCCGCACAAGCCCTTCCGTGAAGTTGACGTAAAGGAGGTTAAACCTCTTTCTGCAATCAGGAGATTGAGGTGTCCTAGAACCAAGCTATAGCTACACCTTGGAATCCAAGATTAATAGGATGTGCTTGTAGAATCTGGTGGTCATTGGCACATTCAAGTAATATAAGAGCTGCTGGGAAACCTGTATCTTAAATTTGCAGAAGATCATGTTATGCCAACACCAGTGCCGTCTCAGTACTACATCCTAAGTGAAAACGAGTTAGCAGTGAATGAAGGATTACATTGATCTCCACATAATCCTATAACAGATCACAGACCTCTCTTCCACATAATTTAGATAGCTATGGTAACTTGGACATATCCCTTTAATTAGACCGCATTGCTGGATGTAGAATTGCTTTTTTTTCCTTTAAGATGTGTTGAGTAGCTGCAGATTTCTGTTCACTGCGTACCTTTTCTGAGACCAGCGATGCATTGATGATCTTTCTGACAAGGGTAATCTCAGCTAACAGCACATCTTTATTTAATTTACCAGTAATAGGTCTTCCAAACAGTCAGATGATCTTCATCCTCTTACTAGTAGGTCAAAATCTTACCTAATAAGTTGACTCAGCTTAGAGAGGCTTGAAGCATCAGGTGGAAAATCCACTGCAGTAGGGCCAGAACATAAAATGCTAATCTTCCAACTACCTATTGTTCGCATGAGCGAGTCAATATTCTTTGAAAAAATCAGCAAACTGATTGTATTTCTCAGATGACTCCTGGATTTGTATGAGCAGGACATTGAATTTCTTTTAAGCGGAAACTATACTATAGCCGCCAATTTGTTAAGGCCCAAGAAGATCTTTCAATGTAATACTCTCTTAAATCTTTTAACTACAGCTTTATAATTTCGTTTGAAGATTAGCTACTTCTTTTTGTCTCCAAATCATGTAGAGTGACTTTCTGTTTGTGTACCTGTAGGCGTCATTAGATATTTTTTGTACTGCACATATGTTGTTCTTTGCTTCATTGGAATTTTGATGTTTGATGGATCCTGTCTGGGTGTTTATTTTATTTTTTCTATACCGACTTGAGTTGGCCTGTACTCTGTCTACGATCAGCATTGTGAGACTTATTAAGTATCCATTTGCTTTTAGCAACTGGTATAAGGCAAATATTTTTAGCTCTGCATGCATGCAGATACTACACATTTACTCTTCAGAAGAATCAAATTAACGAATATTGTTAACTCCTCAGTGTTTGCACATCTACAATTAGAGAAAAGGCGCTGCTTGCTCTTGCTCCCTGTGGTTTGTGTTCCTTTCATCACTAAGAAAATCTGAGAAACACCAATTGCAAACGTTTGGTTTAAATCGTGCTATTTTAGCCATTGTCTTTGGTACTGACTGCATAGGGCATGCAAGACCTGGAAGCAGAAAGGGATGAAAGCCCTTGCACAGTGTGTAAACCTATACTATCCTGCTCCTTTTTGTCTTTCTCTCTCTGAGCTGTTTATTGTTACTCGCCTTTATTGTTTAAAGGCTGAGTGCAGTCCCTGGGATTCTAACAGGTGACAATGACTTCAATTATTGATTCCTGGAGTTGGATGCATTAGTCTATTGAGTCACCAGACACAAGCAACGGTTACACCCAAATAGTACACATAACCATAGTTGAGGGTGACTGTTGCCTCCTAGGAGGCGGTCAACAGATCTCCCTTGAGTAACATCTCCTCAGCCTCTCATAACCTGGGACCGCCACTTCCCCCGGAAGCGATTGGCTAGTGTTTTTTTTTTTTAAAGAAACCTTTATTGGACTTCAAGGGGTTACAAACATGGGCCTACAACCCTTTGGGCCGGCCGCTAAGTAGCATGAGACTTATCATTCACCGTTATACAGATTGGTCAATCCGGGGAGCCCGTCAGTCCATCATCGCACCCAATGAAGGCAGAAGCAACAGTTGAGTGACAATATTAGATACGGTTTCAGTTTTCAATTTAAAATTAAGAAACATTACACACAAACAAGGCAATAGACATTGTGAATAGCAGGACGCGCTCCCCGGGGTAGGGAACCAATGATCAGCGGCAGAGAAGGGAGGGGGGCACGGGAGCAGAGGAAAAAGCAAACTGTAACACACTCGTAACTTAACAGACGAGGAATGCTCGGCTAGGGGGACGAAGGGGCATCCAGTACAACAGCCAGGGGAGGGGCACAGATGTCTCCGCGATAAGCGTTCCACGGACCCCACACCCCAGTCCATTTCCGCGGCTTGCCTCTCGCTACATACACCGTCTTTTCTCTAAACATGCACCAATCCATATTTTCCTTCCACACCAAGACCGTGGGCGGCCTCTGGGAACCCCATAACTGAGCAATGTTACGTTTGGCCACCATATTTCCCAAAGTCGCCCACCGCGTCTGTGCCACATTATAATCGTTTGGCTCCCACACGTTCAGCAGGCATCTCCTAGCCTCTGGAAGCAGCGCAGGTCCTCCATTTCTGGCTCTCCTTTCCCAGAGTTCTCAGCGCCGGGACGCCCCGTTGGGGCAGCTGTGCGCTTTATAAAATACACAAATAATAATAATAATAACGTGAGTGACTTCCTCCATTACCGCATGCACCCGACGCCAAAAGAGCGCCACCTCGGGGCATTCCCATAGAACGTGAAGGAAAGTACCCAGCGAACCACAGCCACGCTTACACATCCCATCCACGGAGAGACCCATGCGCATCAGGCGGGGACCAGTGACGTACACTCTATGGAGTATCTTTAGTTGTACGAACCGAAGGCGGGCCGGAATTGCCACCTCCCGCGGGGAGGCTATTGCCGAAACCCAGTCCTCATCATCTAATTCCAAACCGTCAGCCACCCAGATCTTCCTCAAGCGGGTCAACAGATCCGCCCGATCGTTGATAAGCTTTTTATAGATCAAGGAGATTGTGCTGTCAGGCACATAGCCATCGAGAACCCTATCCTCCAGCGGGGAATTTTCCGGGATAGCGGTGGCATCAGAGAAAACCGAGCACAACGCATGACGGACCTGGGCATATCGGAAATACTCCCTATCGTTTAGCTTATACTCTGCTTTCAGCATTTCAAACGTTTTAAACTCCCCTTTCACCCAGAGGTCACTCACTTTACATATGCCAATCATATCCCATTTCTCAAACCCTTTGGTTTTCCACAAACAGCCCAGCCTTTCAGAAGCATACAGTGGAGTCGCTCGAGTCAGGCGGTCCTTCCAACCCATCGCAGCATTAGCAGCATGCCACACCCGTACCGCTATCTTTGTTGGGCCAGTCAGCTGCACACCAGGAGACTTCGAATAGAGTGCTCTATTATAGTCCCCCCCCCCCCCCCCCCAGGCAATAGCATTTTATCCATCTCGAACGCCGGGTTCAGGGCCGGCCCGTACATCCCGTGGTTCACTGCCGCCAGTTGGGACGCCCAATAATAACGCTTGATATCGGGGAGTGCGATACCTCCATCATACTAAGGGAGTGTCAATTTTGTGAGAGCGATTCGGGGACGCCCGTCCCAGAACAACCGCCTCTGCAGGCTCTCCACCTCACGGAAATAGCGGGCCGGTATGACGTCGAGTGTATTTTGCAGTGCATACAGGAATCGTGGCAGCGACATCATTTTAAACAACGCCGCGCGCCCGAGCGGCGAAAGCGGAAGCCGTCGCCACCTCGAGACGTCGGCCCTCAGTCGTTGGAGTGGGGGGGAGTAGGTTCCGCTCATAACGGGCCACAGGGTCCAAAGTTATGAACACTCCCAGGTATTTAAACCCTGACCGCGCAATCTGGATAGGGCAGCCACGCGGAAGGAGAGGAGCGTCCCCAGAGAGAACATAGACGCATGACTTGGCCCAGTTAATGACCAAGCCGGAGTTGCGACCAAATGAGTTCAGAACATCGACCAGTACTATCAAAGACTGCCGGGGAGATGTGAGGTACAGGAGAATGTCGTCTGCATAAAGAGAAATGCGGTCCTCAAATTCAGGCGTCCACCTAATGCCGCGCAATGAGGGCTCCCATCGTAACCAGGCAGCCAGAGGTTCCAAAGCAAGCGCAAAAAGGAGGGGTGACAGCGGGCAACCCTGCCGCGTGCCTCTTCCCAACCCGAAGGGCGCCGATACTCTGCCATTCACAACTACCTGAGCCAACGGTTCCTCATACAGCAACCTCACCCAACCGATAAACCCGGGGCCAAAACCAAATTTCGCAAGCGCCGCCCAAAGATAGGGCCATTCTAGGGTTTCGAACGCCATAGTATTGGCTAGTGTTTTTGTGTGTTTGCATGTTGGGAGTCTTGTGTGTTGTGTGCATGTTGCCCTCCAAAAGACACTTTGATTAGAGGACAAGTTGAAGATTGCGCGCTATGGTGTCTTTGCCCTGGTAAAAATGACAACCTACACGTAGCTGGCCCTTGAGAAGCCCTGTAGCATCTCTTGGCAGGTTTGGGATATTTGTAGAGAACAATGAGAGAGCTAGGGAGGCATAGGGTGCGTCCGTATCCCCTGTATATATATCAGTTTTATCAAAGTTGGACGAACCCAAAGATGTTGGTACGATCACTGTCAGACAGTGCTTGGGAACCCACTAGGTAAGTTAAAAGACCCCTCACACACCAACCTAGTTGGTGTCATGCTTCATCATTGGGGTCCCAACCGGGTGGCCGAATGCCCCGCGGTTGTGCTACAACGCCTGACTACAGCGGAGCTGGTGTGGTGCAAGGGTGTGATGTAGTGAAGGTTTAAAAATATCTCTGAGAGTCCTTGCCGTGGGAAGTTTCTTGTTGGCGGGGGATATGCTAAAATAAAATTATGTGGTGCAACTACGAAAGAAATTAGTTTCTAATAGTTGTATGTGTTGTAGGTCTACATGTTTCAGCCATCATCGAGGTGTCAGGGGCTTTCGTCAGGACCAGTGAATGCAGTGAGTGGCAAAGTGAAAGGTGCCACGTGATGGGTGAAAAAATTAAAAAGGTTGATTACCTACACACTCGATAAGGTGTGTGGACCAGGTGTCTGCGAACTTGCGGACACCGCAGCGAAAAAAAGACCTGTGGGAGGAAGAAGACATCACAGAAACATGTATAACAGTGACATATTGTGCTGAGTATAGCAGCAACTATAAAATGCAATCTTACATGCTGTGAAGGAGCAAACACTTCCGGACGGTCGTACCTGTGGCAACACACACACTGTGCTTGTGTGGCATGCTGCTAAAAAAGGGGTTTGTCGAGGGCAAATCACTAGCAAATGCTAAGAAGACGCAGGTCCCCCTGTTGACTCTATAGACAAAGTGGTGATAAGCAAGACAAAACAAGCAATAAAACAGATAGGAGTGCAAACTATGCAAGCAAGGTGCCTGGTGAGTGAATGCAGCAGGCAAATAGGTGGTGGTACCGTGAGGCCTCCGACTAAAATGGTCGGGCTGTGTCACAGTAGGGACCCAGTGAACGCTTGCCGGTTTGACTTGCCGAGTGGCAGTGCGCATTGCTTAATAGGTACTGAGTATGTGGAAGGGGTGGTGTACCCCTGTGCGCCGCGCTGGGGAGGGGGGAGAGAAGAAGTAAAGAAAAGTAATTACACTATGGCTGAGTGAGATCGCTGCTCAGGATGCGGGAGGAGTGCGCTCCTCGAGTCACAGGTTCTGTGAGGAGAAAGGTAAAGGCGGGCATGAGAGGCGGGCCGTGGAAAGCAAGTCCAATCCACCGAGGAAAAGCGCGCGTCACCTTACTTGATCGTAGAGCTGCACCCGCCTGGCACCTACTGGGGTCTCCCGGGTCCCGGTGGTGAGGGATCCATGCTGGAGGGAGATTAAATATTAATAGGGTCCATGGGGTACGTACTGACTGACCGGAGGTCGCGGGCTGGGAAGTGAAGCCTGCGCAAGTGCAGAGCCGGAGTGTTGACTTCCCGCACATGCGTGGAAGGGAAAAAGTGTACCGCGCATGCGTGGAGGTGGAGGGCGTGCGCAATAGAGACATTACACAGTAAGTGCGAGAAGTGGGAGGTGGAGAGGTGAAAGTTCATGCGCGCGTGCGCCAAGGTGACATTAGGCAAAGTTGAGAAGGAGAAGGAGCTGGTGGTACTGCCAGGCATGTGGAGGACTGGATACCTGGAAAGAGATCAATACTTGGAGGCTACAGTTGGGCCAAGTCAGTAGATGAATAAGCGTGGTTAGGATCTCCTGAGACTGTTCCAGGGGATATTGTCGTTTAAGCCAATGGTATGGCTAGACAGGTGCAACTCTACGATCAAGTAAGGTGACGCGTGCTTTTCCTCGGTGGATTGGACTTGCTTTCCACGCCCCGCCTCTCATGCCCGCCTTTACCTTTCTCCTCACAGAACCTGTGACTCGAGGAGCGCACTCTTCCCGCATCCTGAGCAACGATCTTACTCAGCCATAGTGTAATTACTTTTCTTTACTTCTTCTCTCCCCCCTCCCCAGCGCGGCGCACAGGGGTACACCACCCCTTCCACATACCCAGTACCTATTAAGCAACGCGCACTGCCACTCGGCAAGTCAAACCGGCAAGCGTTCACTGGGTCCCTACTGTGACACAGCCCGACCATTTTAGTCAGAGGCCTCACGGTACCACCACCTATTTGCCTGCTGCATTCACTCACCAGGCACCTTGCGTGCATAGTTTGCACTCCTATCTGTTTTATTGCTTGTTTTGTCTTGCTTATCACCACTTTGTCTATAGAGTCAACAGGGGGACCTGCGTCTTCTTAGCATTTGCTAGTGATTTGCCCTCGACAAACCCCTTTTTTAGCAGCATGCCACACAAGCACAGTGTGTGTGTTGCCACAGGTACGACCGTCCGGAAGTGTTTGTTCCTTCACAGCATGTAAGATTGCATTTTATAGTTGCTGCTATACTCAGCACAATATGTCACTGTTATACATGTTTCTGTGATGTCTTCTTCCTCCCACAGGTCTTTTTTTCGCTGCGGTGTCCGCAAGTTCACAGACACCTGGTCCACACACCTTAGCGAGTGTGTAGGTAATCAACCTTTTTAATTTTTTCACCCATCACGTGGCACCTTTCACTTTGCCACTCACTGGTCCTGACGAAAGCCCCTGACACCTCGATGAGGGCTGAAACATGTAGACCTACAACACATACAACTATTAGAAACTAATTTCTTTCGTAGTTGCACCACATAATTTTATTTTAGCATATCCTGAGCCGCCAACAATGAACTTCCCATGGCAAGGACTCTCAGAGATATTTTTAAACCTTCACTACATCACACCCTTGCACCACACCAGCTCCGCTGTAGTCAGGCGTTGTAGCACAACCGGGGGGCATTCGGCCACCCGGTTGGGACCCCAATGATGAAGCATGACACCAACTAGGTTGGTGTGTGAGGGGTCTTTTAACTTACCTAGTGGGTTCCCAAGCACTGTCTGACAGTGATCGTACCAACATCTTTGGGTTCGTCCAACTTTGATAAAACAGGTTTGGGATATTCACATCATAGCACATACTGAGAACTGGCTGGATCAAAATACTGCGTGAACAGGTCTAGATATAGCTGTGTCTCCTTTTCAGTGTTTCCCCATATTAGCAGATCGAAGAGCCATTGCGTTATTAACAGTGAACCTTTCGCCCTACTGCTGTTCTTCTCTTGGCTAGTATATATGCACGGTCCACTAATCTGTTTGTGCACCTGTGATTTTTCAGTCTAGGTTGTAGTCCCAGTAGATAAGATTTCGAGCCACACATGTGTTACCAGTCCATTTATTCTGCCTCTGTATTCTCCACTGTGTTGCAATATTCCTTTACTATGTACAATCCTTAGCATGTGGTTGAAGCCTGCGTCATTCCTTTTGTATCTAAGGCATGTGCTGCTCATCCCAGAGTACATTTTGTTTATTCGTTTTGGAGGCAGGTGAGGTTAGTGTAAGTAGTTAAATTGTAAGAGTTTAAATTTGGATTCTTGGGCACATTCTTCGTGTTCTCTGGTAGTTTTAAACATTCAGGATCAGTTATTTACATATCAATCATAGTGTTCTCGGATGTTCTCAAAGGAGCGGAGAGCTCTGTTTTCGTATAGATCACCTACTGTCTCGCACTCTTCTTCCCATGGGCGCCTGCTTCATAATTCGAATATTAATCTAAAGTGTGGTAGGCATTCTATTTGTATCTCAGGACATAATTTAATTTGTCTCCCATTAGTTTGACACTTCTCCGACAACGGTACTATTTTTAGTAGTCAGAGCATTTACGCTGTGCTTGCAAGTACTGCTTCAAGTAACCTGGTCACAGTCAATTTGGCTTCTCTATGTCTTCTTTCAGGATTTCTGCTACTTCTAAAGCATCTTGCTGGCCTTTTCGGCTGCTTTACCAGGTAATATGTCTCATTATTAGGAGCTGCTAATACCCCAATGGGCTACTAGCTTTTGTCATAGCAACCCTTTTCAGTCCCTTCAGCAATATGAAGTCGGACTGAGATGCATGCAACTCCGCAAACCTTTTCCTTGTCATCACCACTGTTGGGGCTGCAAAAATATCAGTGCCCTTGGCAATACTATCGTTTTGGGTACTGCTGTTCTACTCATGGGAGACTGGGGAAGCCACCACTAGGACATATTTTCGTTGGTCGCAATAGCCATGCCTAAATTTGTGGTCGGCAGTTGCTTGTCTCTGCTATATATATATGCAACCCTAGGTATCTAAATGGTTCCCTCTCCCAAGGGAGTCGTTTCTGGCCAGATGATTGTGTTCATCTTCTGGAAGTGAGTTCTATGGGTATAGGGAGAATTTGCCACACTTTATTTTTAGAACAAACACCCTGCTAAAATTATTCTAATGTGTTAATGACTGCCGGGAGGTCTATCTCTGCATGTCATAAGTGTAGCAAGATTTCATCGGCATTCAAGGATATAACATGATATTGGTTGGCTATTTGTATTCCCAAGGAATGACCTTTAGCCGTTGAGGTTCTTGTTAGAGGCACAGTTGCTGTGGAATACCATAGTGAAGACAAAGGGCATACCTGTCTGGTGCTTTTTCCCATCATTCATTGTTTGTGATTTAGTATACATGGAGGATGTGTATTGAATGAGGGGCCTACTATCGGAGGGAGGCAGCTCTCGACTCCATATCACAATTTCAAATGCCTCTTTAAATCATTGGTGACTAATGTGCCATTCATCTCCCGTTGCAGGTGGGGAGAGTAGATTGTGAGAAGGAGTGTACTCCCTGTCCTCCATGCGCTCCTCAATGGTGATGAACGTTCGATAGAGGACCTGGGCAAGCAATGCTCTTTATTGTGTGGCTTTCTTACCATTTCATTGTCTTGTGGCTCGTGGAGGGATGACTGCATGCAATCGCTCTCCTTTCAGGAAGTCACCATTTAGTAAGGTGAATTTTTTGTCTTGAACAAAGATGCTCACTGTAGCCAGATGTGTGTGCATATATTATGACTTGTGCGATGGGTATGAAGATGAGTGCCTTATTTGTCACATTTTCTAGCTGATAAAGTTGCAGGATGAAATGTTGGATCAGTAAATTTAAGCACATGAAATTTTATTTGCAAAAATGATTTAATAGCTAGAAAAAAACCTAGAATGATACCATTTTTTGTATAGGACCCTGAGGGCATGGGAGGAGTGGATGGGGACTGGGGGAATCTTGGGGAAGTGGAAGGGAGCTTTGGAGCAACATAGGCCTACAAAAGTGCTTTTTGGACTAAGGAGTAGCCCGGCAACAAATGGCAACTACTGGGCCTCCCAAAAATTTAATTGAAAGCATTTTTTTAAAAACTGTGAAATGGTTGAGAAGCATCCGCGGAGTGGGGCGAGTGAAGCGGAAGCAGCAGGGCCTGTATTTGAGCAGAGAGGATGCTGCACAAGGGAGCAAGGAAACACAGGCGTTCTCATGGAGTGCTTAATACAAAAAAGTAGTTTCCTAAAAAAGAGCAGGGGATGAATTCAAGTCATAATAATTGTAAAGAGGCTATGCTCCAAAGGAAGGGACAACAAGAGGAAGGCAAATCATCATATTAGAAGTATGCACATGAGTGACAATAAGCCAATGCAGTGGTAAACAATGGTCACTATGGCTCTAAGCCGACTGTAAGTTTTTGGTATGGTCCACAAGAGGTTTTCACCTATGGATAGATTTTAGCAAAACCTAAGTAGAGGGTGCACTTAAATCAGCAAAACTATTAATCATAATTGTACACAGTTTAAGATTATATACTGTGCTGTACTATCAGACAAACATTTAAGCCATATTAAATAGTAAAGCGCTTCGCAAACAAATAATGGACTGAATGCTGACTGAATCATACATTCACCCCCAGTCAAGAGATCTGGGTTAAATCCATAGTTCTTTTGCTCACTACGCCACCATATGCAAATCAGTCTTGACCCTGTTTCTCAAGGAAACAGTCCTGCACGAACTGCCAAGCCAGGTCCTCTCCAGACCGGAAAAAAGAGTCCTGGGACGGGGGGGTTAATGTTTGACAATGTTCAACATTCCATCCATTATCTTAAAACACAAATCTAGCTGAGTTCGAGGCTCAAATTGAATCAGTCATCTTCTAAAAAATTCCTCTACATTGAGTTAAAACGACCAAAAAGATTGTAAGTGGAGAGGTGCTGTGCTGAGAGATGTATTTTGGGATCTGTTCATGACGGACTTCACCAGGATGCCTAACATCTCCTTTTGTTTTTATTGTTGGACATTTGTGTTTTAGGAGATGCTGAATGAGGAGTACACTGAAGAAGGTATCAACCCCACGGAGTTTTCAGATGAAATTCTATTGCACATCCTGAGTTACATCCCTAGCACAGACCTGATTCTTAACGTTAGGAGAGTGTGCCGGAAGCTAGCAACACTGTGTCTGGATAGTAGCCTAACTAAACAGGTTGTGCTGCACAAGGAATATCAGGTAAGTTTACATGCATGTAAAAAGTTCACACCAAAAATGCTCGAAACAAAAGTGGGCTAGATGACCTAATTTCCAAGTGAATATAACAGACTAGGCCGTGCACATACACATGACTGAGAATGTGATAGGTGAGCAGTTTTCTTTTCTCTTCAGACCACTTTTAAGGGAAAATATTTTTTTGGTACAATTATTATCTGCCTCACTATTTCTCCTTCCCCACACAACACAGAATGCCTCACCTTCATTTGTTGCTGTTTGTAGAAACATGGTACAGGGATAAATAATTATAAAGCGAAGGAGCCTCTGAACAAAAATTTCAAACTGTAGTTGTCCTGACTAGTTTGTTCTTCTCACATTACTAAGCATTGGAACATATTAATATCTGTGACAATACAGCCCGAAGCCTCCCTTCAAACACACTACCTAAGGAGCGTATCTTGCCCAGTTTCAAAAGCAACCCTAAAAGGCATCTTTAGAGGTAGTTTTATCAAATATGGAGTATCTCTCCTACAGTCTTACTAGAAACTGATATTCTGTTCTTTAATATCCACTCTTGTCTCTTGAACTCTTCTTTTTGGAGTCCAGGCACTGAACAACCCACTCATCTGTTGTCCTAAAGCAAGTTCTATTCTGTCAAGATGTCCTCATTCCCTGGATTCCTCAGGTCAACCTTGACACTTATTGATGTTTCTTTGTGCATTCTACATTATCTTTTATTTTTTAACATGTCTATTGTAATCATCGCCTTTACCTCCCCCCAACTTGACTATATGAACTGGGTATGTCTCTCTTGCACATGTAGACTTCCAAAAGTCAATAGCTCTACAGGCCGACATATCCTGGGACTACAAAAGTTTGAACTTGTCACCTGTCCTTTGTCAACTCTCCACTTTTTGATCATCATTAAACAAGCATATTTGAACTCTCTACATTCTACATTTTTCTAATCACAAACAGGCTGCTTTTCTCATACAGACACTAAATGAACATGCTTAGTCATAAACTGTCCACCCAAAATGTGTGGTTCGGAGATTTGTGCTTTTGCTGTGTTAGTCCTGAATTTAAGAAGGATACCGTTAATATGCTTAAGTAGGGTACCATGGGACCGGAAGGAAAGACCAGTTGCTCTAAATTTGCTATTCACCTCTGATTTTCCAATAATTACGAGGATAGTGAAGATGCCCAGTAAAGTCTCTATACTGAATTTACACATTTGTGTAAGTACTGTATTCCATCTAAATTAATTATAGCAATCAAAACGAGGATGATAATTTTATTGTGCAAAACACTGATACAGATAAACACGCTTTTGACCATGCTATAATTGAGTCCTTGTCTTGAGAGGGATTTTGTTTTATTGATGCTGGGCAGAGAGCAAAGCTACTCAGCCCAGGGAAGCTCAAACTAAGCAAGAGGGACAAGCACCGACACAGTCTTTTTTGGGTGTTTTAAAATATTGTCTTGACAAATATATTCAGTGGGACACCAGCAACTTTGCAGGTGCTTGGCACTCATTACTGATCATTCCATCTTTGGTGCCCATAAGTGAAGCTCAATACACTGAGACTGATGCTCCTGCTGACCTGTCCTCCAGCTCACCCGCCTTCTGATTCCAGACATTAGTGGCCAAATCTGCCGAAATGAACCAGTGGGTGAAGGAATTGTAGCTGCTCTCAAATGCTCAGAAACAGCCAACTATATTTCTGTGTTTCACCTCATTAAATTAGGGAATCACTGGGAGACTATGTCGCAGTTATCTAGCGTTAAAAACCAGAGATTGGGAGACAGAAGATCTTTGGACCAGAACGTCTGTGCAGAAATCCGTACAAAGCCACTCTCCTTTGTCACTCTACATATAATTAGATATTTACTCCTGCCCACACCCTAATAGAATATGCAGGTGCCTTCACACCCTCAGAGAAAGAGTTTCAAAAGGACATTCCTGCTGCAAAGATTAGTAATGTTAGGGGCTGGTATCATGTGACATCTTTTGAGCGTGCCTGTTGATGCACTTCTGCCACAGTGTGAGCCCACTCAGCCCTTAGAATATGAGCCGAGCTATGAGTCTACATCCGGTGGAACAGGGGGGCCTGGGAGCAAAGACTTTCCATTCTGTCCCCCAAAATTAATAAAAGAAAATGGAACCCGGCCAAAAGGATAACTGAGGCTCTTATTGAAGTGTTTATTCTTGATCGAATGAGCCTGAGCAACAGCAGAGTAATGTCAAAAACAAGGCCGGTATGCATGGGTTTTCTTTAGAGTGTTGATTTTAAAACTCTAGATTCGGAGGACTGGAACAACAGGAATGATCTTAGAATGGTTCAGCATAGGAGAAGGTCAGACAGGCGAATAGGGAACATTTTTATCTAGATCTTAAGACCTCAGATTTCATAAAGAAAGTCGATTTAAAAATACAAATTAAGAATTATGATGGATTGATGAAGCAAGTCGCACTCAATCACTAATGTGTGGAACTAAACCTTGAGTTTATTGATTGCTCTGGCATCTCTGCTTTCTAAACCAATATTGATCAATAAATGTTTATTTGCAAACTGACAGTCGAGAATCAACAGAGATTCGAGGACATTTAGAACATTCATGCAGTGTTTCTGAGATCTAGGTACAAGCATTTCCTCAGCTAAAACAAATTTGTAAAAACAAATCTTAGATTTGTTATCTCAAATGAAGCACAAGATTTGTCTGCCTAACTCTTAGCTTACTCTTACTCACAAGATAATATAAAGGTGGTGTTAAAAATAGAATATATGAAATTCCAAGTACCTCTTCCTTTCCTTCCAATGTCTATTTTGCTTTCTGTAGCTTTTACACACTTATGTCTTCAGTGTTTGCACACAAGAAGGATGAATAGGTGTTGTATTGTCTTCTTCAGGAAGATTGAGGAAGCCAGGTGCTGTCAGAATGTTCAAAATGAATCTTGAAGTATTAGTTAAAAAGATAATTCAGTCTTTTTAAAGGAGAATAATCTCCTGTTGTCCATTTGAAGATGTAATTTGGATAAGATGATCCTGGCCTGGTTCAAATGTTCATTTAAAAGTCCTTCTCTTCTATAGGTTTGTCTAATATTTCTACTAACTTCAGTCTGGCATCCCCAGCTTCATAAGCTGCTACAAGAAAATTAAGGGTGTGGCAAAACTTTAATGGATCCTGTTCTCAAAGCTAGTTGGGCCCGTCTTGATGTTTTTCCGCCCATGACGGTAATCTCTTTAATCAATTTGTTTTGAGCAAGACAGACCGTATTACTATCTGGCTTTGCTATTTGACTGTGGCCATAGACTACAAAATCTACTTAATCTTAGAACTCAAAGCTCTACCAGCAGATGAAGTATGAGAATCGACTATGGTCAATGAATGTTACGATGTAGCAAAATATTTAAAACTTCAAAAAAATTCAAGGTAAGTGCAACTTCTGTGAAAAATCTTTCAACCCCATATCTCTAATGAGCACATGCACACATATGATGTGAACAAGCTTAGGGAAAACCGATAGAAGTACATTTTTTAAGTCATGTTGTACAATAGCGTGGCTGTGCAGAGTGACCAAGTTAAACAAAACAAATTCTATGAAGCAGGGTAGCCCAACCAACGGAAGGCAGGGTGGGAGCAGGGCAGCACCGAAAACTGGATGGAGGGTAGGGGCAGGGCAACACGTGCAATAGAACGAAGTGTGGGTGCAAGGTAATACAGACAACTGGAGGAGGGAGGGTGGGTGGGTGGGTGTGGGCAAGCCACTTCCCTCGCATATGATTCCATAGCCCAAAGTGCTCCGAGGCATTTGCAGGGAGGTTAGGAGTGCTCAATTGAAAAGCCTAATCCATAAAGAAGTAAATAATATAAGTAGTCCACACTTCAAGCCAAACGGGAGTAGAAAGAAAAAGCTGTAATGGGTATCCGTCTTAGGATATAAGGGAGGGGGGAACGGTGTCTTGAGGTCAGCAGGAGTGTGTTCCTATGTTAGAGCATGGGATTCAGTAAGGTGGACCTTCAGTGAGTAGTGGATAGTGCTCCGAGCAGGTGTCTTGCCTACTTGTGTCCCTTGCAAGAAAAGAGGTCTTTTAATTTCCCTTGCTGCCTCACAAACCTGAAGCACGTCGACCTCTGAAGCTCAGCTACTTTCTGTTCATATATAACGAGAAAGGGTGGAAGGGCACTGTGTACTTCAGATAGCAAGATGACAGTACGTACCAGTAGTAACAGTGCTTCCTCTTCCCCTTTGGATATGATGAAAATATGGCCTAGTGAGTTGGGTGAATTCGCCCTCCCCCTCTCGCCAACATCTGTTGGAAAAAAATCTTGGGGTGAATATAGATGCGGCCCTATCATTTAAACTTTATGTTCATCTGTAGCTGGATTCTGTTTTTCTCTACTGAAATCTTTGAGAAAGACCTTAACATTTTTTCCAGAGGTCACTCGGGAAGATATAGTTCATGCATCGACCACACTTAGATTGGACTATTGTAATGTCCTTTTTATGGGGGCACCTCTGGAGTTGACTAATAGGCTATAATGCATTCAGAATGCGGAAGCTCGTCTTGTTCTGAACACCCCTAAACATCAGTCTATTCGGGAAGACCTGAATGTATTACATTAGCTACAGATCAAGCAAAGAATAAAGTTCAAAACCCTCATGATCACTATAGGGCTGTACTTAAGAAGGGCCCGGCCTATATCCAGGACAAAATTATAAAAATACGGAGCCGCCCAGAGCCCCCGATCTGTGAGTCAAAATCTTTAGATTGCTAGGGAACATAAAACGAGAGCTGGGGGAAGAGCATTCTCATTTTGGCTCCCACCCTGTGGAACTCCCTCCCAGAGCATCTTCGGGGTGCACCTTCTGAGTCCATCTTTATGACATATTTGAAGACTTTCCTTTTTAGAGAAGTGTAATAGAGACCTTCTTCCCCATTGTAGCAGAGCGCGGGGACGCTCCTGTTGGAGCAGCTGTTTGCGCTTTAGAAGTTGGTTTTATTTATTCATAAGAATGTTAATGTCACAAAGGTTATTTCCTCCTTTTAGATTGTGTGCACAGTTTCTTTTTTGGACTTAATAAAATCCATGCAGGTATGTCTTAAACACTCTTTAGATCCAGTACTCTTTAAACATCAGTAGTATTTGATGTCTTTGAGGAGATAGTTCAAATAACATTCAGATAGGCTGACACATGAGTGAATTTTAGTATGGACAGGAGAATGGCTGGAGCAAAGGGACAAGGTAGAGTAGGATCACCTGAAGTTATTTGCCCCTGGAATGGATAGTCTGTGCTTGATCACAGGCTTTTTCTGTGGTTACTGATCCGTAAGCAAGAGGGGAACATGAATAGATTTGATACATTGCATATACAAACATCTCAGCTTTGCAATTCAAATTGGTGGATGATATAAAATTAAAGATGGTGGTGGAGTAATTTGAGGATTGGTGAATTCATGGAGGCGTCTCAAGGTATTTTTAGTTTTTATCCTTGCTGGCCTTGCTTATCCATGCACTTGAATGCTGAGTGGCAACCACTAGGGCTAGAATAGAGCACCAAGTCGAAAAGAGCAAAATAGCAGATATTCCTTCAGTATAGAAGACTGTGTAAAAATTCACAGAAATAAAAGCATTAGTCCCAAACAAGACCTTGGAGACTTGCTTCCCAGGTTAGAATTATTGAAGAGGTCTGGACAGGTTGCTTCTTAACACACTTACAAACACTTGTTCCATTGGCCTTCATAACTATTCTTAGCAACTTCCAGACTTGATAAAAAATATCTCATGAACATTTACTGGACCCATATTAGCAATCCTTTTTCCACATTCCATGCTGTCTCTGCTCCAGCTTGTTTTGAAGCTTCATGCAGGACCTCCTCCATACTCTCTTAACCTGCCTTGCATAGTACAACCCTGTTCAAATGACACACTTTATACCCTTTCAGGATTGCAGAAGCAATCGACCACCTTCTACGAGTCCAGAAATGAACATCATTCTTAGGTTCCTTTACTTTTCTTTTCACTCTCCCCTTCTGGGCAGAAAACGTTGCCACTTTTAAATAAAAATTTAAAATATCCTGTGGCATTGAGCAGTTATTTTACTAGACGTCTGCAACATTTTCAGATGCTCCTCCATTCCAGCACAATTTCTTCTTAATTGCCCGTTGTTTTCAAGTTCAATTTCTTAATTCGATCATTATACCTTGGTTGATACAGAGAAGTTTGTTTGTCAGCGGCTTACAAATCCGCTAGAAATTCCTTCATAAGATTCTTCTGGAAATGTATTTATGCATCCCCAACAAAAGACATTGAGACACCATGCCTCTGAAGTGAACATATTGACACTATTTCTGCTAATTGCGTTTATGGCATATTAATTAATTCAGCCGACAAATTACAATAATTTATTAACACTTACACATACTAGTGTATCCCTTAACCCACCTATGCATAACACTTGATTTTGTATACATACTACTGCAGAAGCTTTCCTGCACAGTACTCTGTCCGAGTGATGGACTTTAAGCGATTTAGGTGCCCTGGGTTTGGTGATATGTAGGTGGATGGCTCCAGGGAAATCTGGAAATTGGGTTTTCTGTATTAAGAAGCATCTGGGTGGTCTGTGTGCCTCACCCGTTAACTAAAGATTAAGTTGAGGGAGCAGGCAAGTCAGGACTCTCTACACATTAAGTTGGTAAAAGAGATCACTCCTAGTCTTTGCACAGCAATAAACATCAGTACCAGATAACAGCTTGCGATAAATCACACACTTAAGCACAAATTTACACATGGCCATGTGTAGTATTCAGACTTTATGGTGTCTGCTTCACTAGAGTCATTTCCAGGTCCCAGCAACAGCGTGCACTCTGAAAAGATCTAACATTTGATTTCCGCTGCCTGCTTGGTGATGTTGTAAGGTTTAGTGTATGTGGCTGACTACTTATAACATATTGGTGAGATGGAGAACTCTGCCTGGCCTTGTAGACGAAAGAGATAACTGCATCAGATCAGAAGTGGGCCTGCCAGGAAGCTGTCCTGCTCCCCGTCTGGAGAAATGTTTTCCCTTCAAGTGAAGGTGTGACCTGCCATAGGCCCCTGCAGTTAGCTGCAGATGCCCACAAGGCACACGAAACCCCTTGGGTCTCGTCGCACTGTTTTCCAAAACAAAGCACCCCCCTTTGGCGTGGGTCCAGGGAGAGGGAGCGAATGACCTCAGGCAGAGGATGCTCTGTCAGGCACTGCAGTCCTCCTGATCTGGAGGCCAAAGACAGTCTCAGCTCCTGACTCAGTTTCCCCCAACACCCCTCGGAGCACAAGCGAGCACAGGTCCCCTTGAATGCAAGCACAGGCCGCTTGGACTCTGCAAGCTTCCCCCGCATTCCTTGAACTCCTCATGTCCCAGCACATCAGATGGCTGCCAATCTTTGCACACACTCCTCTTGCACAGCAATATGATGGTGTATGTCAGGACGTTCCTTGTCCCAACCACGATCACTTCCACCTGTCTCCGCTGCTCCCAGTGCAGTCCTTACTGTTTCGTGGAGACAGTGAGATGCTTTTTGTCCCTGGAATCTCGTGGACACGAGGCCAGCTCACCGGTCCTCAGAGAATACTTCGAGACACGGGCCACGACAGTTTACACTAGCTGCATGCCAGCAATGTCCAGGCAAACTCACCCAGTGATAGTCCCCTTCTTGAAGCACGACCAGCGCCAAGCCACCACAAGTCTGCAGATAGTCCAATTGCAGTCCCTCCTGCCCTAATGATTGCTCATGTCACTGTCCTAGTATCCAACCAGCGTAGTATGGTTCCAAGTCCAGATGTGTCTCTACTTCCGGAGGTCGAAGTCCCAGTAGTTATACCCACTATGGCCTTTGAAGATACGATTGGTTCAAAAGGCCACCTTTCAAATGCACAGGCCCTCTCTAAATGATGTCCTGTCTGCTATCCTACCCCAGTAGGTTTGATCACTATTTTTAGTGGGGAAAAGACCCTGCCACTTGGAAGGCATATGCCAATTCCACCCCCACATAACCATGCCAGAAAAGCCCTTCAAAGTCAGAGGTCTGCAGTTTCCAGTGAACCCCTAGGTTATGGCCCTTAATCAGGAATGCACAAATGTGGCTATCCCCCTAGCACCCAGTTGTGAATTAGGAGACAGGCACACAGAGCATTGCACATCGAAATGCCCACTTTCCCAAAGTGACATTTCCATCATCATAATGTTGAACTCACGCCCACTACCGGAGAGGATTCGCATTATGAACTCTTCGATACCCAACATCATACTGTTGCTATTCTGCTTGTAGGAGGTAATACTAGACCGCCTTTCCCTACATCCTCTCATGCTAATCCGATCCCAGAAGCAGGGCCCATTGTACCAAACTCACCACCTGGTATCAGTCACGACTCTTGCATATAACACATACACACACCTGCCCAACCTCTTCCCAACACACGCTCCCCGTCACGAGGGATAACTCTGATATAGCAGGAGACATGCAGAACCTTGGCACACAGCTTTGTAAACGCCAAGGCAAGTAACAGTAACCCGTGCACACAGAGACCCCTTCATGGCAAACCTGTGTCACAATTAATGAGCTACCTCTGTGGATGGCACAGCCAGTATGGCACACCCACTGAGGCACATTGGAGATAAATGCTCCTGGTATAGATCTTACCCCAGGACAAGGGACTTACAGCTAACTCGAATCAGCCAATCATACAACACCACTCCGCAGCATGTACATAATGAGCACACGGCTTTGACAATGCATGGCAGTGCAAACGTGCCTAAATCCTAAGGCTAATGAACAAAGGTGTACTTGTTGTACACCCAGCTGCTGCACTGCTAAAGTGAGGAAAACGATCCTATAGAGTAAACCTCATATTCCAAGTTGGCCAGATTCATCCATAGTATACCACTCATTGTATCTTCATTGTAATCTATTACTTTGCTGCTTGATAGAACCACTCCGGAAACATCTATGTTGAACCCAATTACTTTTTTCTCATATTCAAATGCCTTCTGTTGCCCATCCGAGCTTTAACATTGGCATGTGTGGTCAATCAATTCCATAACAGTCTCGTTTAAAAACCCAATGCATTTCGAACCAAACAGTTCTTCGTCAGGGGTTGCTGTGAATAAATTAGAAAGAAACGCTAAACCAACCCATCACAAACAAAATAAATAGGATCAAATACATTCAGTGGCTAACAGTGCTAATTTCACCCCTTCACCCTCTTCAATAATTTCCTGCTTCAGTCCCACCCTGTTGTCCCCTCGTGTACACATGTGAAACTGAAATTATTTCAAATTACTCAGCAATCAATGCAACAATCCCTTCAAATTATTTCCCCAAAGAATCTGTTTCCGTTATTCTAATGCAAACAAAACCTTCTCAAAACCTGTGCTAACAATAAAGGTGAGCCCGTGATGTGCAGGAGGCTAAAATTTTCTTGTAGTATTATCAGAATATGACTCGTCTTGTTAATCTTTTCTTGTCAACCTGCTTGCGCATAAATCACCATCATCCCACCTCCCATTCTTATCAACAAAAATCTTTTACAAGCGCTCGCCCTTTAATGTTGCCTCATTAACAAGATTAAGCATAAATACCTCATGAAACCGTTACTGTTGACATGATGTTTCCTAAGGCTGGCATCTAAAACAACGGACAATAGGGAAGAAGAAAAGCTTAAAGTCAAGGGAAAACACCCTAGAAAGGGCCATTTCCAACAATCAGGTTATGTGATTAACAGTGGGGTGTGGTGATTGTTACTGCGACAGCAAAAGTAAATATATGTTTTTGAAACATTGCTGGACACTCGGAGAACACCGCACCAATTGACTGGGAAGACTTTGATTCTACACATGCTGTCTGCACTCTTCCATTGAGATTTTTTTATCCCGGCTTTGGGCATTAGGGGGACGGCGGGGGGGGGGGGGGGGGGGGGAGTCCAAAGGCTGGTTGTGGGTAGGGTTACATTTAAACTGTCATGTTACTGCAATAGAAACTGATCACAAACCTAGACCGCAACTACTGTTAACCTTGAAACCACGCTGCAGAATGATGCCTTGTAATATTCATAACCGAGAACTTAAACACAGGGATGATTCAACTGCTTTAAATGCAACAGATCGCATGCTACTTAACTGTCACAACACTACAGTGCTAAAGACAGATTTGCCATAGTGGTAGCAGGCGATTTTCACACCATACTTGAACCTACAGTGTTCACATAATCCTCCTGCATGAGGAATTCCGGGCAAGGGAGATCCCATGCACCCTAGCTGTGCTTATGACCTGCTGAAGAGTTTGGCGGCATATGGCCCATTTGACTTTGATGCACGGATTCTGCACCTGTACTAGTGGATCGAATTTGGATTCCATTCAACAACATACCATCAGTAGCTGGCAGTACAGCAGGATGATCAATTTTATAATGTTAAATCAACCAAGCTGGTACCTGATCATTGACTTGGCTGTTGAGAAAGGTGCTGAAATTAACTATGAACCCCTTATATAATATCTTGAATAAAGTGATATTGTGCTTTCCCAAAGTTGCATCAAGTTTTGCAATAATGTGGTCATAGTGAATAATTTAAGACTCAAATGGGACTCGCTGGCAATGAGCAATGAGGTGTGCACTTCTTTCCGTTCATACCCTAATTACAGATATTCTGTGGTGCTTGTGAATCGAATAACTAGAACCCTATCAGTATGTTGAAGTTCACCAATCCCTCTGTGAGATATGGCCCAGTTTTGTTTAAACTTTTCACTAAAGGAACCCGAATCAAAAGAAACCTATCCTGCATATGAGAGGGAGTGCACAGGATTGAAAATCTTCCTCCTGGTGAAGAAAAATTGAAAAAACAATGAGGAAATGCGATCCAATATGAAGGTTTATAAAATATACCTAATAGGGAAAAGGAGAACTGGGAACATACAAATTGCCCTGAACTCCTTGAGGTAGGTAGGACCAATGATGCACAAACTATTTGGCATCTAGTTGCCAATGGTAGCAAAGATTTAGTCTCTAAGACTCGGGCCACATAATTGAGAATCAATGTCTTGCTTACTTTTCAGCATTGTACTGGGATGGTAGCATATTAGTAGCAAGGTACTCATTAGAAGCAAGGATCCTGTGCTAATTAGGTCTGAGGAGATGTAAGCTACAATTGTTGTTTGGACAAAAGGAGTCAGTTTATGGATTTGTAATGATCACTGCAGACCTTCTGCAAAAACTGTATTTTGAAATGGTTGTTAAGGATCCGAGATAGGTACTCTCAATGTCCCATATTCTTGAGTATTATGGGCATCACTTTAGTTAAGGCACTCTATGGAGGACATGTGAGCGGTCCAGTGGTGCTTGGAGTGGGGGAGTTTGTAATGCTTCTCGCATGTCTGTGAAGTCTGTGCTCCTAGAACTGCCACATATGGGGCCAGCTCCAGAGACAATCACATAATGTTAAGTCTACCAATAAGTAATGGCTCATATTGAAGCAATTGGCTAATCCAGCTCAAGAGAGACTGGCAGGTGCATTCTCAGCTCTAAAATGGATCCTGCCTTATTGGATGAGGTCGAACTAGGAAAGCCCAAAGTCTTGTATGCCAAATTCAGACGAGTCATTTTACCACTTTCATCCTTCAGATATAATTTGGTTTCCTCTTTTGCTCAATCTAGAACTTGTCAAAAATGCACTTCCTGGGTGGAAAATGTGCCTCACTATGTTTGCTTTTGTCCAGTTTTTGGGTGCCGAACAAGAAAATGGCTGTGATGGGTATTGAAAATAAAAGCATTTGTAACCCTAAGTACTATATAAATCAGACACTTTGAGAACTGCAGTCTTTTTAATGTCTTGATTTTTGCTCTTTGCTTAGAGTATCTAAAGGCGTTTATTTTGGTCTATGTCTTAAATGGTTCATCATTAACTATGTTTTATCAAATTGAGGGTAATGATATAATTTTTTTACTATGTTTTATCAGTTGATTCCCAAAGTAAAGTATTTGGCTGACTGACTATGTTCCAAAACACACATTGGTTTATTTATTTATTTTATTGCGAATTAGTTAGGAATACACCACTGTTCTCCAGTCCTTTGGTTCCATGACCAAGTTAAATATTGAGATGTCTGGCAACGACTTATTCTGCATTTTTCCTCTGGTGATAATGACCATGTTCCCTTGGTAAGTACAAGGCTCTACACAAGTGATCTGCCAAGGATTTAAACAGCATAAAATGGCAGTGGTTTTAATTAACTAAACAATAACATTTTTTGAATAAAGGGCATAAAATTGGCAGTAGTCTCTCCCACCCTCTCACCAATAGCAACAAAAGCAAAATAAAACACACTTTGATCTTGAAAACACTAGTAAGCCCTTCACTGTATGACTGTTTAACATAAATCTTTTTGTGTGTGTACTGCAGGCCAGTGATGACAAAGTCAAGCAACTGCTGGTTGAGATTGGGAAAGGGCTGCACGTACTGGATTTAAGTGGCTGCTACTGGCTATCCAGCCGCACCATTGACCTCGTCGCACGATGCAAGGACTTAGTGAAACTGAACTTGTCTGGATGCCACTTGACTTCTGTCCGCCTTTCCAAGATGCTGTCATGCCTTCAACAGCTGAGGTCACTTGCCATTGATGTGAACCCGGGATTCGATGCTGGTCAGTTAAGCAGCGAGTGTAAAGACACGCTGAGCCGTGTTTTAGAGCTGAAACAGACACTGTTCACACCATCTTATGGGGTCGTGCCCTGTTGTACAAGTCTTGAAAAGCTTCTGTTGTACTTTGAAATCCTGGATAGGACGCGAGAGGGTACTTTGCTGTCTGGTCAACTAATGGTTGGCCAAAGCAATGTACCTCACTACCAGAACCTTCGCCTTTTTTATGCACGGCTTGCCCCAGGAAGTGTTAACCAAGAGGTGGTCAGGCTGTATCTGGCGGTGCTGAGTGACCGGACTCCAGAAAATCTGCGTGCATTCCTCATCTCTGTGCCAGGCAGTCTAGCAGAGAATGGAGCTACTAAGAACCTTTTGGACTCGATGGCTAGGAACGTTTCCTTGGATGCTTTGCAATTGCCTAAATCTTGGGTTAATGGCTCATCCCTTCTTCAGCAGCTGAAGTTCATCAATCCCGTCTACTTCAGCTTCAGCCGTTGTACTCTTTCTGGAGGGCAGTTAATTCAAAGGGTGATAAATGGGGGCAAAGACTGTAAAAGCTTGGTGAGCCTTGACCTCGGTGGGTGTGTTCACTGTCTGACACCAGATACTTTGTTTCGGAAAGCAGAGGATGATATTGACAGCAGCATTCTGGAAGCTCTAGTTACAACTTGCTGTAATCTGAAACATTTAAATCTTTCTTCTGCTCATCATCATAGTTCCGAGAACTCAGGAAGGCACTTGTGTCAGGTACTGGCACACCTCCGGCATCTCCGGTCCTTGGCTTTGCCAGTTTGCGCTATTGCAGACAGCTCTAGAAACTCCGAAAACAACTCTGTGCAGACTGCATCTCCAACTATGGCTAATGCTGTGCCTCGAGGATTTGGAAAGAAAGTTAGAATTGGGGTGCAGACATACCCCAGGAATGTTCCTGAGCAAGACCATGTTTTTTCTTCTAACTATTTCTGGAGTTTTCTGGGGGACAGCCCATTTCTTGAAAGCCTGGAATTAATTGGGTCTAGTTTCTCTTCTGCTATGCCAAGGAATGAACGAGCCATTCGCAACTCTTTACCACCTTGCAGCCGAGCACACAAGGTCAGTGATGCAGAGGTGGCAGCAATCAGCCAGCTGACATTTTTGCAAAGCCTCACTTTGGCACAAATGCCCGGAATTCTTACAGGCTCTGGACTCATCAGCATTGGTTTGAAATGCCAGAAGCTCCAGGTGCTATCCTTGGCCAATCTTGGCATGATGGGAAAAGTGGTCTATATGTCTTCTTTTTGTGAAATGCTGAAGCACTGCAAGCAGCTTAAAGATCTCAGGTGAGACTTCAATATTGCTGTGTTTGAATTGTGCCCCTGCCAAGTCTGGTTTTGTAGAGGGGACTGCAGTGAACCATGAAGAAAGGAAAAAATAATGAGTGCCTAAAAGAATAACATTTGATTGTAAGAAAGACATTGCAAACTGATGGAAAAGGGAATAAGGTAGTGTGAGATCTAGCTAAAAGGCTTAGTGCAGTAAAGGGCAGTTTGAAGAGTTGAAGAACATACATGATGTAGATAAAAAGGGAACTTTACACTTTTGATGGCGAGTAAGCGGAAGATATAGAAGAGGTAGAGAAAGGTCGGATTGAGGAACTTGGTGCTAAATGTAGATGAAACCAACAAAAAGGTGATAAGATATCAAAAGAGTTGTAAAGCATTTGTGAAGAAATTAAAGACCGATATTTGTAAGAAGAATTATTTAATCAAAATCTGTGTTTCCAGCGGGTGCATGAAGAAAAAAAAAATGTGATGTATCCTGGCTTGATAAATACAGAGTTGCCAGACATAGCATCATATTGCTATAATCCTAGGTCCTAAAAGTGGTTCAGTAAATGATTCCACAAAAATTTTACGTTTTATTTACAGTTGCCTCAAAAAAATGAGTTCTAGATCTTTATTCGGCAAAGACGCACAAGATTTAAACGGACAGGTGTTTAGCTTCAAATACAATGTATTTGAAAGTGAAAGAATGTTTGAGTACATTATATATGTTGCTGTTTATACGACACCCCCGAAAAATTGTTCACCCTCTTGAATAAGGAAATGTATGCTTCAGATTTAAAACGGATGTGGATTTCTGTCCCAGTGCAAGTGTATTGTATATTATGTAAACCAAAAAGATTTTTATAAACAGATATCACATGTGGAATTCAGCTTGGGTGCCCCTTCCCCCTATGAATTGAGCCATAGGCTGTAGTAATCAGAATGAGATTGGTTATTGGTGCCATTTGCAAAACATTTTATTGTATAAAAATATATTCAAATAGTGTTGTATTGTATTGTATTTGAAAACAGATAAGGAGAATTTATGAATAACATTTTAAAGGTTGATAAATGTATCCAATTGAGAAAAAGCAATATTAAGACTCCAATAACTGAGAAAATTTGCCAAGCCTTGTGAAGGTAAGTCTCCATTCTATTAAGGACACAGAGACGAGGATTATGCTTTCCTTCTTCGCTTTAATCACAAATCATCAAACACAGTAGTCATTAAAGCATTACCAAACAACTTTTCCGATAAACACCAGGGAAAACGAACACAAAGTTTATAAGTCCTTCTTTAGTCTCGGCAGTCAGGTCTCGACATAGTCCTCTGTCGCTGCCTACTCTTCCTCTTCCTTTGCATGAATCACTCCACAAGGTCCTGTTCACGCATCCTGTTTCGCTCCATCATTACCTGCAATGAGATGTTGCATCAGTGACCGTTCAACAACCTCTTCTTTGGCAAAACATCTTTGTTTAAGGGTAAAACTGCAACATTGAATATGCCAACATCTTTCTTTGAGAGGCAAACACCAAACAGTGTAACCCCCTCCACACGCGGCAAATTCCGCAGCGATGCGAGGGGGTGGTGGGACTGGATGTGGCGCTCAGGTACCCAGGACAGCTCCCGGCCGTCATAAATCACGGTGGGCGTGTGCTCATGACGGCCGGGAGCCGTCCGAACTCCGCCCACCAATTAATTACCCTCGGCGGGAAATTAGCCACGCGTGGGTGGAGCGGCAACGGTCGGACGGCTCCCGGCCGTCATGAGCACACGACTACCGTGACTCATGACAGCCGGAAGCCGTCCTGAGCATCGATGTGGGCAATAGGTAGGTGGAACCATTTTACTTATGAAACATGATCACAACAAATTTCGTGAAGGTTAGACCAAAGTACTCACTCCAGAACGGTGTGGGATCGCTTTTTTTTAGCACTAGGTAGACTAATCCTCGCCTCTGCGTCCTTAATAGAATTTAAACTTGCCTTCACAAGGCTAGGCAAATTTTCATTATGTGTCAGGAGCGGTGGCGAGGATTATGCTAGTTCAAAGCTTACTCACCACCACTTGGGCTACATCCTCCACCAGCTTCAAGTAGAATTTCTTAAAGGTAAAGTCCGAAGACTAGTCTGCGGCACGCATGAGATCTCCAATCATGCACCCAGACAAAAAGCTGTTGAAGCCATTGCTCCTCTTGTTGCATGTGCTCCAAACATTTTGGTATCTGTGCCAGCTTCTTGCATCATCGTACAGGCTATAGTCGGGGAAGATACCGCCTTGTACGGTTTTCTCAATGCAATGAGAAGTTGTCACCCCCCTGGAGGTCGAACCTCTTCAATCATTTGCTCGTATGCTTTGAGGCATTGCACCACACAGAGCTGGGAGATACTGCAAAAGCTGGATAGGAAATTGTGCGAGTATTGGACTTTGTACGGCTACTGACTGTGAAAACCACCCTTTCTGGGGAGAACAGACGGGCCGTTAGATCCAAAGCTTGTACATCTGACACACTCTTGCATGATACAAGAAAAAGTAACGTAGCCAACTTGGCTGAGAGTTCTTTCCGAGACAGAAACCGATTTGGTTGCTATGACAAGAAAAGGTGGAGGACTAGGTTAATGTCCCAAAGTACTGCATAGTGTGGTCCAGGTGGAAGGGGGAGCCGAATCCCCCTTAGCAACCTGCAAAGAGAGGGTGCTTGCCCGTAGGGCCCCGTCTACTGGGGTTTGTCCCACTGAAATCGCCCAGCGGAAAGCGTTAATTGATCGATATGCTAGCCCTTCTTCTGCAAGGCTTGACAAGAAATTGAGCCTCTGCACTACATCAGCATCCAAGGGATGCATGTCCCGTCGCAGACACTATCCTACCCATCTCTTCCAGGATGAACGGTAACTTTTGGTAGTACTATCAGCTCAGGTCTTGACGAAGAGGAACTCCGCAAGGCGCAAAAGGCCTGGGAGCGTTGCCTGTGCTCGGCCATGCCATCTGTGATAAAGATCCCTCATTCACCAACCGGTGCGGTTCGAGAGCTGGATTCAGCAGAATGTGAGGAAAGTTGGGTAGTTGGTTTGGAGAATCCCAGAAAAGTTCCAGAAGAACTGGAAACCACACTTGAGACTTCCATACAGGTGTAATCATGATCAACTCTTCTTGCGGACCAGAGCTAATACCTGGGTGATCATTGAGAAGGGGAGGGGGGAGCATAGCCCTTCTCCTGACTCCAATCTTGGAGCAACGCATCCTTTGCCTTCGCTTCAGGGTCTGGCCTCCTGCTGAAGAACCGTGGCAGCTGGTGATTGAGGCAAGGTCGATTGAGAATATACCCCATTTGTTGACCAGCTTGCGAAAGACGCGAGAGTCTAGCTTACACAAGCCCAAGTCCCAGAAGGGCCGCGAATGCCAGTCCACCATCTGGTTCGCATGGCCCGGGAGGTATTCCGCCGTGACAGAGACCTGATTCTCCAGGTAGAAAGTTCGGAATTCTGTCGCCAAATCTGCCAGGGGCGCAATACCTGGTGTCCCTCAGGTGGTTGATATATTGCACCCCTAAGAAATTGTCCATCTTCAGGAGAAACGAAGATTGAATCCTGTCTTTCATATAACACTGAACAGCAAACAACTCTGCCAGGAGCTCCAAACAATTTAAATGTAAGTGCTGTTCCAGTGGAGACCAGCTTCCACCGGTGGAGAAATCCTCACACATTGCGACCCAGTCGAACCTGCTGGCATCCGATTCTTTCCCCAAATCAGGAGCAGAATTGAAGATTGCTCTCTTGTTCCAGGCCTCCATATGGGTGATCCATCATTCTATCTCCTCTCTGGCTTCGCTTGACAGTGGAACCTGCTGCGAATAGGTTAGATCCTTTTACAGTGGTGCGCTTTGTGGTGCCGCAGGGCTCCAAAGTGCAGAGGACCCGTAAAAAGTGTCTTGATCGATGAGGCGAGAAGTCTTACTAAGCGGACAATCTGTCTGAGTGACGTGTGAGACTTGGCCTATGTCTGACGGAGTTCGTGCCTGATCTTGGTCATCGTTCGAGACGGAAGATTCAGGGATGCCGATGTGGAATCTATGACGAAACCTGTGAGCCGGGGTAAGAAAAGACGACTTTTCATTGATAGCAAACGCGAGGCTTTGCAAAAGGTTTATCGCTGTCTGAAAGTGTGTTATCTGTTTCTTGGGGCATTTGGGCCGGAGGAGCATGTCGTCTAGGTACACGATGAGCTGAATTTCCTGTAATCTGAGGAATTCCACTACCTTTGTAAAGCACCAGGGTGCTGACGAAAGGCCGAAGGGAAGGTGATGAACTCGAATGTCTGAGATTGCCACATGAACTGCAGAAACCGGCAATGAAGGGGGGAGGGGGGCACAGGCACCACTAGGTATGGGTCCTTCAGGTCCAGGCCCACCATCCAGTCGGACAGGAGCAACATGTCCCTGAGAAGATGAATGCCTTCTATTTTGAAGCGGCGGTACACCAGCCACTCGTTGAAGTCGCGGAGGTTGATCACAGGCCGTCGGTCCCCATCTGACTTATGGAATAGAAAAGGGTTGCTGAGGAAACCATTGAGATGCACAACCTATTGACAGATTATGCTTTTCTGAAGGAATGCTTTAATGGCTGCTATGTTTGATAATTTGTGATAAAAGTGAAGAAGGAAAGCATAATCCTCGCCTCTGGTCCTGACAAAGAATCTTGAATAACCTAAAACACACTGTGGTACCTAAGGAATTTAAGATTAGATTTTCTTTTAGCATATCAAAAATTTGGTTATGGTGGGATTCTCTGACATGCTTCTTTGTGTGATTGTAAGTACAGGCTCTTGAAACAATAGCTGAAATTATCATCGTCAATTGCTTTTATTAGATACTATTTTATTAGCCTTTTATTTTTAATTCTGAATTTACCTTTTGTAATTGTTTATTTTGTTGGGTAGATGGTATAGTTGCTAGTTTAATTTAGAGTAAGGATTAATATGAAATATTAGATTGCTACAAAATGTTGATTTGATCTCAGATAATAGTGCAGCTTTTAATTACGGAAGACTAGAAATCTTCAAGACATGCTGCATCAATTCAAAATGGAAACCTAAGGATGTCATGCAATTAGAACAAGTGTACTCTCTACAGGATGGTATTGAGAAACATTTCAATGTCACCAAGATACATTACATAAATTCTGAGCTGTAGTATGAGTACGGATATGGTTTGTAGATAGAATTACTATATTTAGATAAATTGCAGTATTATTTATATTAATATAAAATGTCTTGATTGGTTTGATTATGCTTGTGGCTGATTTTTTAAGTTTTCTATTGACACGCAAGGAAATGAGATGAGAGTTCCTTTTGACGTTTTTAAGTATCAGGTGCAACACCACCAAGTGACCAGGTACCTGGGTGGGCACCCTTCTAGAACTGCTTCACCATAATTTCACTCCCCAACATTCCCCATTACCTCACAGACCACTTCTGCATCCTATCATGACAAGATTATCCCACTACCTTATGTGAGTAACGACAAAACCTAATCTGAGAAAAAAAAAACCTTTTAAAAAAATTGGAACTGTAGCAAAGTGTTGAACTATGTACTCTTTAAGTTCAAGCTATAGAACAGTAATAGTAGCAATGGTGCAATATGACCACTCTCAACCAACATAGTCCTTCGTCCATTTAGGGTGCTTTCTGTAATAGCCTGGGTTGGAGTCCCTTGAATGAGCTTCTAGCCCCTTTCATTGACCACTCCACCCTCCAGGAATGAACCTGCCAAACCTACTTCAGTACCTATTTTGGCAAGTCTTGATGAACTCCAGACTTCACCATCTTGACCATATTCCTCATAACCTTCACAATCGTAAATGGTCCTAAATACGCAATTCACCTTTCTTAACAAACCTAGGACACATCACCCACTTTCCATTACATTTCCTTTACACCTTGCTTCTTATCGTACTAAATATTGTAATGCTTCTGGTTCCTGCCACTCTTTCGGCAGCTACACACTTATTCTATCAAATCTTTAGCCACGCAGAGTGCTTTTTGAATCTGGCAGCTTAGCTCTTCAGACTGGAGAAACTCCCATCACTCAATATGGCTTTTCCTATGAACACAAATTGTCTTTCTCAACACACTCTTAAAAGGATTTTCGTGTCTGCTTTGCCCTCAAGACACAATGTTTGACAAACCTATTCATCCTTTCTGCAAGGCAACTCATTTGAGGGAAGTGCCGTTGCAATAAGTTATAAAATTTCCCTAAAACTCACACATTTCAGTGGATGTAAACGGCACACTATTATCCGTGACTATGCTTTTAGGCATTCCTTCAGTGACAAATTATTTGTTCAGAAACTCCAACAAGACTGGCATGTTATGGTAAGTTCTTTATTTTATTTGTTTAAAATGAGACACTTCTAATAATGTAATAAATTGAGACAATCCATTGCTAAAAAAAATCTAATTAGTGCAACTAAACATCTAAAAACCACATTCAGTTTTGATGATCAAAACTGTTTCTTAGTAGTTCCTATAATTATCTAGTTCTGCATTCAAAGCCTAATACTATTGCTATAGTTATTGTTTTGTAACCATTATGTTGACATTTTTACTTTTAAACATTGCTTACAATGTCAAGTTGTTTAAGGTGTGTAAAAAACAAAAAAAACAAAAAATTATTCTGTAGTTCTATCATGAAAATAGTATTTTAATTTATGGAAGACTTTATTATATGGTCACTTAAGGCCAAAATTGCCTTGGTACATCCTATGCTTTTTTCAGTCCGGCCTTTAAAGAATGTATAATGCTACTGCTTCAGTTATTATTCTAATGTCACAGAGTCAAAAGATTAGTCTTAAGTATTTTTATCAAGCTTCTAGTAATTTAGGAAATCTACACTATATGTTTAATTGTTTCTTGGTAGGAAATACCTCGTTGACAGAGCAATTGTTTTTTTCCTTTGTTGTTCCATGAGCCTCCAAATTTAAGGAGTGATATTTATGAAGTTTGCAGTTTGTATTGATTTCTAGATATGATTTTCTTTTCATAGTGTCATTTTGTGTATTTTGTTGACTGATCAAGAGCACACAAATTGTTTCATTATTACAGACTTTTGTATCATTAACCTTCATTCTAAGCTGCTTAGTAAGAGTAATAATTGGGGGTTAATCATTTTCTGCCAATGTCAGTATTAATTGAGGTTGGGCCAGGAAATATTAACAGAGTTAAAGCTTTCCCCTTTTAATAACATTTTCTGGTGTGTATTCACCTGGGACCTAATTCTAGCCTCAGTCTGGAGTGTGTTGTTGATGATGTTAACTGTCAATGGAAGTTTCGGGGCAGGCTGGGGCAGCAATGATCATGTACTTTTTTCCCATTTTCCAAAGCCAGTCATGACGGTCAGGTCCGATATGACACTGTAAAAGATTGGACAAAGATTTTAGAAACAGCACCTTAAGTAAGGATATCCTTTTCTGAGCATTTGCTGGGCAGTCGGAGGCTAGGACAAAGCCTCTGGGGAACCAGATAAGCTACTTTTGAAAGGGATGGCATGTAGCGGGCTTAGGCGCACTCGAAATGCCCATGTGGTCTTGTGATCCCGGTCTTGCTACCAACTCCACCACGTACGGCGGGGCCCGTGGCTATCAAACGGTCAAATATCCAATATCCAAAGGTTGGTCAGCTACCCCAGATTGGGGACTGCTTGGGTTCAGGAACTAGGAGTTGATGTAAAGCGAAGGTAACGAAGTCAAGCTGACACCCAGGACACTCAGGACACTTGAAGATGCAAACATGCAACGATGCACCATCCCCAGAATACAGAATAACAAAGTTGCAGTGCAGTACAATACAGTATAGCAAGTGCCCAGCAAGCATCCACTTCCCTTCTCCCCGCTGGTCTTGCTGTTGCCGCCTCCACCACCTACACATACATGAAAAAGTTGCAGTTGAGGTTTAACTGTATGTGGAAGACAACATGGTAGTTATGATGGGATCATTGCACATTGAAAAGAAGTCATTCCTTGCCATTTTAGGCGATTGGCTTGATAGTGGCTAGGCCGATATTTTAGTTGGAACCAATGTAACCAGTGAGGGTAAAGGTGGACAATGTCTAAAAGGGTCTCATGTGAAAGGATCCAGCTACATATATAAAGTTATTGTTGCATCACAGTATATACCTTTTAAGAAGGCTTATGATGTATCTATTGATTGACAAATATTTATGAATGAATGGATTACACGAAGAGTTGCAGAGTCTGTTCGTTTCAAATGTTTATATATTCAACTTGAACTAAAATTACTGCTATTCCAATTCTTGGTACCATTCGATCAGCAAATTTTGAGAAGTTTATTATACCCTGCAAATTATCTGTCCTTGGATGTTTGCTATGGGCCATACCCACTATGCCAGGTGGATGCCAGTGTTCATTAAAATGGTTGTTGAGCTGGAAACAAGAATTCCAGATGTTTATGAAGAATTTTCAAATGGGTATTTTGCTACTTGTAAAAAAAACTGATGACTAATTCCTGCATATCTCATGCATGAGCAATGTAACCAGGATATAAAATCAGAGGGCGAGGCACTTGGTATTCTTGATAATCCTAGTGCATTGATTAAATGGATGGTATCTTGACCTCTAATTGCTAACTTACTGGGACAATTCGATGAAGAAATAGAATTCAGTGAAAACTAAAATAACTGTGTTCAGCATGAAGACAACGCCTCTCTTGCAACACTCGGTTTGCAAATGATGTCAAGGAACTTACACAAGTATTTTCGCATTATAAAATACATCCTTATGCCTGTTGTATTGGCGAAAATCGTATGAATATTGCATCCAACTTAATCATGAGTAATAATGCAAATAAATCTGTGTGCATTGTTGATGTTGGGAGAACTCAATATGGAATGTTTGTTCAAGAATGTCTGGAACCTATTCCTACAAACAAGCTATGTTTATTTCATAAGGTCCCAAAATCAGTGAACCACAAAGTATCCATCTTAAAAAGCGACTGCTCACTTTTCACTAGACTGTATATTGCTTGCCAAGATAGAGAAGGAGATTTAAAGGATTTTTTGCCCATGAGAATCTTGATTATCCCCCTTCGCTTTCTGAGGGAGGATTGCTAAGAAAGGGGAAAAGTCTGACGTCTCTTGTTTGGAAAGGCTTAATGGTGCTGTAAGTAACACGACTTTAAATTTCTGGAATGTTACTTATGTTGTTATGGATGGATTGGCAATAATCCATTTCTTAAAACCCGACAACGTACACACTTTTCAAGACTACATCACCTATATATTCCAGACTTATTTATTTAGATTTTTATATAGTGAGAACTAGACCCAAGAATTCGGGTATCAGAGCGCTTTACATGAGCACCAGTTTTGTTACAGATGAACACATTCATGTTTGTTAGGCACAGGGAGATTAAGTGATTTGCCCAGAATCACAGGATGTTGAGCGTCGTTACCAAGATTCGAACCCGGTGCCCCAGTTTCGAGGTCGACTGCTCTAGCTGTAAGGCTACATTCTCTCCCCAATGAACATACTGAACAAATCGAAATGAGTAGACATAGTATTTGACCGTTACATAGAGGATCTCTAAAAAAGAGATGTCCAAGGTTTTGGTCTACGCTATTGTGTGAAAGGTTCAACTATACCCAAAACCCAGAGCGACCTTTCTATTGAATGAAGATAACTAAAATGATTTGTTCCAATTCTTGGCTTCTAACTTTTTGACTCTTGAGATACCAGAGGATAAAATTGTAGTACTGACAAAGGATGATAATGTGGTGAATATAACCGAAAATCTGAATGTATCTGAACTCAGACCATGTTATCAAGAAGAAGCCGATACCAGAATACTATTACATGCAAAACATGCTAGTGAAAGTGGCCAGAAGTCTATAACTATACGTAGTGGTGACTCCGATGTAGAAGTTATGGCTCTTTATGCATTTAGCAGCTAAAATCTTTCTAATTTGTGGATTGATTTTGGTATTTGGAAACATCAAAGGCTTCTACTCATCCATGAGTATGCTAATGAACTTGGCAAAAGTGTTTGTGATGGTATTTTATTTTTCCATGCATTTACAGGTTGCAACACTTTATCTGCATTTGCAAGAAAACAGGTTGGGAAACGTGGCAACATTTTCAGGCTGTCACAGAAACATTTATTGAGCTCTCTCATTGCCCACCAGATTTTTTAAAGTACATTTTCAGTCAGCTTAAGCAATTTGTAATTAGATTATACAATAAGAACTATAAAACAGATCCTGTTAACGAGTGTCGAGGAATGATGGTACCAAACTTAATCGCTCTCTAGAAAATGTGCCACCAAGTGAGGCTGCTCTTTTACAGCATAGCAAGAGAGAGATTTTCCTAGCGGGTTATGTGTGGTCTCAGTGGTGGAATGTGTATCCTGATATAACTGTAGAGAAGTAAAGTAAATTCAGCAGCAGCAGATACCTTCTAGGGGCGTTGGGGTGGTTTTGGGGAGAGGTGGAATAAAAACAACAAAAGGACTTACCTTGGTATGGTCGGCCGCCATCTCTCCTCCATCCTCTTCTCTTCTCCGGAAACAGCAGAAAGCACACCGGCTCCTAGAACCCCCATGCCAATCACGACACTGTGTGACCTCGACATTGCAATTGGTCTGAGTGCTGTGGTTCAACGCTCAGACAGGGGCTGGGAGGCTATGCCACTTCTCCACCCAGGCTGTGCAATACAGCCTGGTGGAGAACATGCTAAGTGCGCATGACTGTTTAGCCGGTCAAACTATCATGCGTACTTAGAAAGTGCCCACCACTCCTCCCTCTGCTCTGAACAGCTATGCCCTGCCCCCCAACCAACTGAGCCAGTACTGTAAAATAAAATAATAATAACATTGCGTTATAATTGTCTTTTTATTTTTTATGCTGCTCAGTGAGCAGCGGGGCAACTCTTCTCCACCTGAGGGTAGGAGCTGCCGCTGAGTATAGTTGAGGACCATGTTTAGTGTCTTCATTTATGCAGCGTTGAGGACTTTTATAAGGTCAGTATGTTCCAAAAAAAAAGATTACACCTCTGATAGATCTAGGACCCAGTCGGTGAGCACGCTGGATGTTGAGCGAGGTAGAAGAAAGAAGATCCAGAACTTTCAGAATAAATGTTATGAAAAACTGTGGAGGGCCGCTACCTTCCACATTTTCTGTTAAACCATAAATTCAGAGATGATTTCATCTGTTTCTATTTTCAAGATCCTCTGTATGCCTTTTTAAGTTGTTTATTTCCAATATCATCTTGTGAATTGTGAAAGCAGAGCCCTGAATATCACTGACCCGTTGTTCTAAGTCAGAGACACGCTTGTCCATAAATGACCATTTATCCTTAAGGTTGTGGTGTCTCTTGTTTGTCTCCTCCATGAAAGTCTTTAATGCTTGTATTTCTTCTAATATTAATTCTGTAGATATGGCAGATGGTTATGCTGGGGAAGGATGTTTTTTGGGGCCTTTATTTGAAGAAGGCAAAGATACCTGATCCATCTCAGTGGGGATGGCAGAGGGGAGATACTGGATATGAAACTCTGTGGTCCCTTTTGCCTAATGCTTCAAAATACTACTAGGAACCTGTGTGGATGTAAAACATTGTGTACCCAGGCTTGTAAATTGTCTCTTCTCTGTACTAGTCTTTATGTTTGTTATGGACAGTGCAATCAGGAGGACATGTTTTAGATGACTGACCAAATTGTAACCTTTAAAAAAAGTGTTGACTAAAATAGCAATACACATTAATAACAATATCATTTGTATCTTCATTCTTTTTCAATAAAAAATGTTTTCATGTTTAAATGTTACAAAATCGGTTTAAATATTATAATAAAAATTATAGCAAAAATATGCAGGGTGTCATTTAAAATTTTGCCTTAGACTTTTGGTACATTATGTATATGGGGCCCAAGTACCCCTAAAAAAGTAACAATATAAACTAGACTTTTTTTGATGAACCATGATGTTTGTTTGAAGTCGTTCAAAACTTAAGGGGGTGAGCACGTTATATGGAACACCCTGGAAATCTACTATATATCTACATACTTATTATAGTGTACTATGGGTCAATTAAATTGCAATTTTTTTTAAATCAGTGGTTTAAAAAAATTACAATTATGACAATTTACTGGCCCTTGCAGCTGGCATTTTGTATTATGACATCACACGCCTAAAAAGGGAGTCAGAATTTTGGGGTCTATATCAGAAATCAGTGTTCATATGACTACCTAACACTGTGCTAAGTGCCATATTAATATCACATTTTGCACAATTCTGGTGGTTTTTGACTCCAAGCTACCTTACTATTAGAATTATATGCTAATAAAGTGAGTAATATAGGTTCATACTGGGATGGCATGTTATCTTGTAGTGTTGATATGGAATCTTGAATGTTGGGTTAACTGCATGTGTTTATGTGGAAATTAATGGGGTAATCAAAAAGTGTTATGGCTATGTAGAACGGAAGGGGATTGCCATTAAGAATTAACTGGTTAATAAAATTAACGCCTTTATCCCTCCAAGTTTTCCAAAAGGAGACTCTATCGTTTATTTTGAGATATTTATTGTACTAAGGGGAGGAATTTATAAAAACGTAAAAGAGTGGAATCTAGTTTTTTTCAAAAAGTGTAATGGAATATTAACAGGGATCATAGAAATAAGGTACATCACACAAGGTTAGAGAATCATTTTAATTAAACTTAACCTTCCCCACTATGATAAAAAATAAAGGGTTCCATTTAGTACAATAACTTTCTAGTTTTTGTATAACTTCTTAAATTTAATGTAAGAGTTATTTTAATAGCGTTCGTAACCCGCAAACTGAAATATTTATGATTTAATTTGTTTTATTTAATTCAAGTATGCGATAGACATATGTACCGGATAGAGGCCCACCAGCAGTGATGATTACACCAAATACTGAACCCGTACCTTCCCCACCCAACCAACCTGGACCTGGTTGCACGTGCAAAGAAATTAGAAAAAAGAGCAATTCCCTCCCACCCAAGTTTAGGCTGTGGCCGACTGAGAGGTGGAATAAGCGGAAGTACTTAGGGCAAGTAAGTTCAAGAAATTCTGTCGTGAGGAGGGTTAAGAAGGGCTTCCAGAGTTTGGGGAGTGATGAGCTTTGATTCATCTGTGTGAGGGTGATTTGCTCCATCCCCATTATATACCAGAGTCTATGTAGCCAGCTTAGATGAGTAGGGATATTTCGATTGTCCCAGTACATTAATATGGTCTGAAGGGCTGCTAATAGCGCTAAACCTAAGTGTCTGCCTCTGCAAGACTTTAGTGGAAAGGTGAGTGCGTTGGGGAGGCCTAGAAGGATATATACCGAGAATCTAGGGATTTCTGTGTCTAGATGCGTGTCTATGTCCTCTAGAACCTGAGCCCAGTAAGTAGCTAATTTCAGGCATTCCCATAAGATATGCAATAGTGTTCCAACGGAGCCTTATTGGCGCCAGCAGTCAGGGGATTTAGATGGTATCCATTTATCTAGTCTATTAGGAGTGAGGTACTAATATGTTGTGATTTTAGTACCCGTTCCAATGCCTGGGTTGTTACAAGCAGTGTGTCGGATGCAGTAGTAGATGTCGTCCCATTCCTTCATAGAAAGCGCTCTCCCTATCTCTGCCTCCCACCGCCGTTGTCCCGGGGATTTCGTGGTTGGGCGTTCAGGGGCCAATAACCTATATAGATGGGTAATAAGGCGTGTGCTTGGCGTGCTAGAGAGTAGCCAGCTTTCGTATGGGGTGGGGTGAGGTGAGGTGACGTGCCCCTGGCTGGACTGTGGGTTGCATCACCCAATAGCGGATCTGGGTGTAATGCCACCTCTCACCTTCATGGAGATCGTGTTCTTGGCAGAGGGAGTCAAACTGGACGGGCCCTCCGTGTCAAACAGATGTCCCACTGATCTACAACTTGCTAGCGTCCAGCGATGAAATCCAGGGTTCGTGAGGGCCGGGCTAAAGTCAGGGTTTCCTACAAAAAGTGTCAAGGGAGAGGGAAAGTCAGTGAAATGGCAACGAGTCGCCACCTTGTCCCAGGCCGACAAGGCTGGCTTGGTGATAGAAGATAGATGTAAATTGGGGAGATGTGCGCTTTTTGGAAGAAAGGGGATCTTCCACAAGGGCTGCCCTGCAAGCACCATTTCCATAAAAAGCCAGTGCTTTTCCGACTCTGCACGTGACCATTCAACAAAAATTCTTATCTGAGCCGCCTGGTAATAGCGAACAAGATCCGGGACCCCCAAGCCGCCCTCCAAAGGAGGCCTGTAGATTAAGTCCCTACGAAGTCTGGGACGTTTATCCGCCCAGATGAAATGATTTAGCTCAACCTGAAGCGAGCGGCTAGAGCCCAGAGGTGGGTCTCGGGGTAACACTTTGAAGAGGTATAAGATCCTAGGTAAGGTTGCCATTTTCACTGCGGCTGTCCTCCCTATTATTATTATTATTATTATTATATGTAGATTTATTAAGCGCACAGCTACCCGTAGGTTTCCCGGCGCTGAAGCATAGCAATGAAGAGCAGGCAAGGGTACAAAGAGAGAGTTATAAGGAGAACAACCAGGTTTTCACTCCTTTGCGGAACTTAAGATAGCACTTTTCAGACCGCAGAGGAATAGGAAGCGAGTTCCAGAGTGAGGGCGCCAAATACGAAAAAGAGCGCCCACCAATTCTGGTGCGCTTAAAACGAGGGATAGCGAATCTACATTGAGAGGAGGATCTGAGAGTACGCGAAGGACAGTATTGGTGAACTAAAGTGGATAGGTAATGGGGAGATTTACCTGCTTTAATGCGATGCATAAAGCATAAAGCTTTGAATTTAGATCTAGATTCTATGCGTAGCCAATGCAGGCTGCGCAGAGCAGAGGAAGCAGGTGCAGATCTGGGCAAATTGCACAGTAGTCGGGCAGCCATGTTTTGCACCAATTGGAGTTTCCGGGAGACCTCTTTGCAAGCGCCCAGAAGTAAAACATTACCGTAGTCCAGCCGAGATGTAACTAAGGCCTGGACCACAAGCTTCTGGGTGTCTTGAGGAAGCATCCACGTAATCTTCCTCAGCCACCTGATAATAGTAGTACAGGTGGCTGCAACTTTAATCACATGTTGTCTCATGGATAGCTGATTGTCAAAGAGGACCCCGAGATTGCGAGCTGTAGTTGCCGGGACCGGCAGAGGACCCATTTGCTGAGGCCAATGTTGAGGGCCCCAGAGAGCGGAGTCAGGCCCAAACAGGAGCAACTCCGTTTTATCTCCATTCAGCTTCAATTTGTTGGTCGTCATCCAATTGGCGATGTTCGTAAGCCCTAAGCTGAGAGAAGAACAGGGGGAGTGTTGGTTAGCAGAGAGAGAGAAGATGATTTGAGTATCATCTGCATACGAAAAAATAGATAGTCCAGACTGTGCAGCAAGAAAAGCAAGAGGTCTAATGTAAAGATTGAAAAACAGGGGACTAAGAATAGAGCCCTGGGGGACACCGTGCGGAATATTATGAACAGAAGACGCCGAAGAAGGAGAAAAAACCTGAAAGGTGCTGTCCGAGAGAAAACTGGAGATCCACGCAAGTGCGGAGCCAGAGATTCCAACAGACCTCAGAGCAGAAAGGAGGATGGCATGAGAGACGGTGTCAAAAGCGGCACTCAAATCCAAAAGGATGAGTGCCACCGTCTCTCCTCCATCCACCTGACGTCTGATTGTCTCCGTAACTCCCAAAAGGGTGGACTCAGTGGAAAAGCCCGTCCGAAAACCAGATTGGGAGAAGTGGAGAACGTTCGCCGACTCAATGTGACTAGTTAGCTGACGATTAACCTGCTTCTCTAGCACCTTCGAGAGGCCGGGAAGTAAGGAGATCGGTCGGAAGTTGGCTGGATTACTAGGGTCTGCGTTAGCTTTTTTCAAAAGTGGAGCGACCATCGCATGTTTCCAGACGTTAGGAACAGTGGCTTCGGTGAGAGAAGCATTCAGAAGAGCCAAAATGCAGTCAAGTGAGGCAGGGGCTAGAGAACAAAAAATCTGTGGGGGCATGGGATCAAGGGGAGAACCAGATTTGATCCCCGCCAACAATTTCTGGAGAACGGGCATAGAAATGGGGTCCCACTTATCTAAGAGGGGGGATTGAAGACTGAACCGGATCATCCAGAAGAGGGAGTTGGTCATAGTTCTGTAAGGATGGGCTGGATGAAGGTGGGGCAGATATTGGGGCTCCAAAGCCCGCGTAGATGTTATCAATTTTCTGCATAAAAAATTCAGCCAAGGAATTGCATTGAGTGCTATCCAAACAGGGGGCTTTAGGAGCACAGGCCATGCCTGATAGTTCCTGGACTGCCTTAAAAAGAGCTTTGGGGCGGTTCTGGGCTTTCAATATAGTGTTATTGACATGATCGGCCCTAGAGGATTTGCAAAGAGCGTGATATTTGTGGAGTGCAGTTTTATAATTTTCTTTATCTGCAGGAGAGTAGTTAGATCTCCAAATACGCTCCAGTCTTTTGCAGCGGGACTTTTCCATTTTTAATTGGTCATTAAACCAGGGGGCAGGGGGGTGCAAAAAGTTTTGCTTACACTTGCGTGCTGGGAGGCAAAGGTCGAGCGCAGACGTAAGCCAGGTGCTGATTGTCATAACATCATCCGTGGGGATGTTAAGAAGATGAGGCATGGTCTTTAAAAGGGAATTATTGAGGTGCTCCAAATTGAGTTTTTGCCAGTTCCTACGGATTCTAGAGGGATGAGTGTTGTCGGAAAGGCAATTGGCACCCGCTATTTTAATACAGAACTCTACAATAAAATGGTCTGACCAAATAATAGGCCTAGAGGGTAAACAATTTACAGTATCCAAATTAGTGAAAATTGGATCAAGGAGATTACCGCCTTTATGAGTTGGGCCAGAATTAAGCAGACTTAAGTTAATAGCAGCAAGGTCCTGTATAAGGTGTGTGCTAATAGAGCATAGAGTATCATTAAAATGAACATTAAGGTCCCCTAGTAGCATAAAATTGTTAGCGTCCAACAGAACGGGAGCAATAAGCTCAGGAAAGGAAGCTGCCCAAGCGGCGGCCGCGCCAGGTGGACGATACAAAAGGACGCCGGACAGAGTGAAATTAGGGGATAGTGACAGTTTAAAACTGCCAGCTTCACAGTCAGGGATGTCCAGATCTTCCCATTTACAGGAATAACACCTCTTGTAAATGATAGCGATGCCACCACCTGCCCCAGATGTTCGATTACGTCCCACAAACGTGTATTCATCGGGGAGAGCAGTAGCGATATCAGGGCCAGAGCTGTCATTAAGCCAGGTCTCGGTTAAAAACAAAGCTGACGGACTAGATAATGTAAGGAGATCAAATATATCCCTTTTGTGTTTGGGCAAGGATCTACAATTTAGGTTAATAAAACTAAGATTGGAAGCAGGATCGGAGGGGTGAGATGTCACTGGGGAGGGAGTAGCTTTCCGAAAGGAGGCAGAGACGATACACCACTCCGAGGGGAGGGATGTAAGAGCTAGGGCGCAAGAGGAGCAGACCAAAGGGACATCGCTACAACATAAGCGAGAGCAATGAGGCCCTAGAGGCACTTGGAGGCTATACAGAGCAGAACGTGAATACGTGAGTTTAGGGATCAGAGAACCAGAAGAAAGAGGGGTGGCCCTGGGTCCCGTCAGGGCGCGGACGGGCGCAGACGGGCTTGCCTTTGGCGCGCCGCCGGCGCGCCCGCTGCACGCGTCCGCTGCGCGTTCGCACCATGCCCCACTTTAGTAGCGTCAGGGAAGCAGACACTAGACTGCTCCCTGCGCTACCCCCAAGATGGCGGTCGGGTGGATGGAGAAAGCACCGGGGAGCGGGGGAAGAGCCCTCCACTGAAAGAAATGCAAGAAGCTCAGTGATGTAGCAATGTAGCCGCCTGGTGAGTAATTAAAGTAGTACTTTTTACAAGAGTACAATGAGATCACACAGCGCGATATTAAAATGCTTAAGAACACATAAAATACAGTACAACCACTTTGCACCCCCTCCAACGCTCACAGTTATTACAGCTAGCGCAAAAGCGATGGACTCCCGGCTCAAGCCTCAGGAGTTACGCCGCTGCGCGTTCGCACCATGCCCCACTTTAGTAGCGTCAGGGAAGCAGACACTAGACTGCTCCCTGCGCTACCCCCAAGATGGCGGTCGGGTGGATGGAGAAAGCACCGGGGAGCGGGGGAAGAGCCCTCCACTGAAAGAAATGCAAGAAGCTCAGTGATGTAGCAATGTAGCCGCCTGGTGAGTAATTAAAGCCAGGAGAGGGTTTGTTGCCGCTAGCGGCGCAGGTCGGAACGTATCTGCTGGGTCAGGGTGCGGTAATTGAGTGTCACCGTCTCGGAATTTGTGGGGGCGAACTGGAGTTCCAGGTATTTGATGTGCGAAGTGGCCCACGGAAGAGGAAAGGCTTGTTGGAGGGTGGTTAATGACTGTTGTGTCATTGTTAAGTTTAGGGCTTGTGACTTGTGGATATTTATTTTAAAGCCTGCCACTTGGCCAAAGGCTGTGAGTTCATCAAGGAATGCCGGTAGGAAAGAGGCCGGGTCCTCAAGTGTCGCCAGGATGTCCTCCGCGTACAAGCTGATGGTGTGGGAGTCACCACCAAGCTTAATGCCCTTGATTGCCAGGTGAGATCGGACTCTATGGGCCATGGGCTCCATATATAAGGCAAAAAGTAACGGTGACAATGGGCATTCTTGCCTGGTGCCTCTATTATTGTGAATGGGGTGGAAGAGTGGACATTAATCTGAATTACTGTGGTAGGGCCATCATAAATGTTAGAGATCCATCTCCTAAATCTGTCCCCCATGCAGAAATGTTTTACAGTGGCCTCGAGATCGGGCCAATGAACTCTGTTGAACGCTTTGTCTGCATTGACTGATAGGAGCATACGTTCTTGGCTGTGTCTCTGAGCCTTGTCTATGAGATGAAGGACCCTGCGCAAATTGTCCCCAAACTGGCGTTGTGGGACAAACCCTGTTTGATCCGGGTCAATTAGGCCTGGAAGCAGGGGATTGAGATGGGCGGCTAGTATGCGAGTGAATATTTTAAAATCAACTTTTAAAAGAGAAATCGCTCTGTACGAAGAGCATTGGGTTTTGTCCTTCCCCGGTTTGGGGATCACAGCGATCGAGGCCATTTTCATCGGAGGTTAGAGTCGCCGAGATCCCCAGGGCATTAAAAAGTCAGGTGAGTAGGAGGGCAAGAATCGGGCGAAAGGTTTTGCAAAAGATGGCTGAGAAGCCATCGGTACCAGGGTTCTTAGATCGCTTTAATCGGGCTATACCTGCATTGACTTCCTCAATTTTAATCGGGCAGTCCAGATCTTCCAGTTGGTCCTAGGTGAGAGTAGATGTATGTGCTTCTTGGAGATATGGCGGGATTCCCTCTGGTTGGAATCTCAGTGCAGCGTAAAGTTTTTGGTGATAATCTCTAAATGCCTCTGCTATGTGGGGATCCTCGGTTTGCGCCTGGCCTTCAGAATCTAATACCTCCAGGACCCGCTGTTCTTGCCGCCGGATCCTCAGTCTGTTGGCGAGGAGACGACCTGCCCTGTCGCCCGACATAAAATGTATGTTTTAAGCGAAGTGCGGCATATTCAGCCCTATCCGTGTCAATTCCGACAAGTTGGGAATTTAGCAGCCTCTAACTGCCTCCAAACGCGTGGGGCTCTTGTTGAGAGAGTTTTTCCTTTTTATCCCTATGTTCTTTTTTTCGGCCAACGATATGGCGATCAATTCACCCCTTACCACAGCCTTCAGTGTATACCAGAGAAGGAAACTGCTGTTTCCGACATGTCATTGATTGCCAGATGGTCTTTGATCGTTCTGGGTATTTGCGTTACATTATCAGGGGTATACAAGAGGCTGTCTCGCAGGCGCCATGACTTGGGATTTGAGCTATGTTTCGGAATGTCTATATTGACCACTACTACAGCTGCGTGATCCGACAGTGATCGGGGTTCAATTGTGAGATCCTGCACCCGAAGAGATAGGTCGTGGGAGTCCAAGAAATAGTCTAGCCTGGCATATGTTTTCCTGGCGTAGGAATAGTATGTGTAATCTCGTACCTGCAAATGAGTAGACCTCCAGATATCGATGAACCCTGCTGGCGAGCCAAGCCAACCCTTCCCAGCAGAGTGCACCCGTCTGCCCCTGTCTGTGTGCAGATCAATCCATGTCATTATCAAAGACCAGGTTAAGGTTCCCTGCTACCAAGACCAGATGACCAGAGGACCCCATGATCTCCGTCACTGCTTGTTTCAAGAATGTCTCCTGCCCTTCATTAGGGGAGTATATCGCGGCTAATGTAATTTTTTCGGTGCCCATTTGTAGTGAGTATGCTAACCACCTCCTCGCAGCTCGGCCTCTTTGGATGAAACCTTGCCCTTAAAATGATGTGAGACTAAAATGGCAACCCCTGCTGTTTTGTTCGGGAGAGAAGTATTGGTGCGGAAAATGCTTGAAGCTCATCCCGAGGAAGCAAGTGGGTCTCTTGTATGAGACACACATAGGCCCCCGAGTGTTCGAGGTAAGACAGGATGGAGTTCCTTTTCAGGGGATGACTAAGGCATTTGGCACTTAAGGTCAGGATTCTCAGTCGGACTGACATTGGTACAAGTGAATAGTGCCATGCACTGGCTATCTATGAGAGGGCAGAGGGTCATATTTGCGGTGTAGGCAGAGATTAATGTATTAGGGAGTGTAGAGGTCATGAGCTTATGACGGTAGTTCCCAGGTCTGTACAACAAAGAGAGTTCAAAACAAACCCGGATCATAACAAACCGTAACAATAACAAATTCGAAATAATGGAGAAGTTGTGGTCCATTTCTGGTGTGTCCATTTAGTCACTAGTGGGGTCATGGGTGTGGGCCTCTCCCCTCCCGCACCCGGCTGCCCTCCATCCCTGAAGTGTATAAAGGCGGGAATAGAGAGAAGAGAACTGTGAGCAAAAGAGCAGGAGTAAGAGATCCAGAGAAGAGGCCCTCGTCGTCAAGGAGACGCAGGTCCCGAGGAGTCCCCAGACAGTCTGTCTATGACTGCCTGCTTCTCTCTAGCAATCGTATCGGGATCTGGACGGTGGCCAACCGGGGAAGCGCCGGAGCTCCTCCGCACTCAGTCAGAGGTTCGGTCGGATTCTTCTCTGCTGTTTCGCATGGGATCGGGAAAGTCACTTTTCAAGTCCAATACACAGCGTGCTTCTTCCAGGGATCTAATTTCGTGTTGTTTCCCTTGATGCCCGTAGATGATACGGAAGGGGTGCCCCCAGAAATAGCGCACTCCCGCTGCACGAAGGTGTGTAGTAATAGGGCAGAAATCTTTCCTTTTCTGGAGGGTAGTTACCGCGAGATCCTGGTAAAGTACCAGGTGACTGCCTTGATACTGCAAGGGGTTTGGTTCTGGACATCTGGAGAATACGCGCCTTTAAAGGGAAGTCATGAACGCACGTGCAAATGTCTGGTGGTGGGCCTTTAGTTGAGTGCTTAGGTCCCACTCTGTGCGTTCTGTCGAGTTGGAATGGAACCTTGGGACCGGCCTCGAGAATGGTTCGGAATAAGTCCTTCATGTGTAGGTGGTGATGTCCGCTCTGTTGCTTCCGGAGGGAGCCCCCGGATCTGGATGTTCCGGCGGGATCTGTTCTCCAGAGCCTCTGTGTGGGCTTGGAGGCGTAGTATCTCCTGTTGAAGCTGTTCTATTTCCTCATCCCTGCCCGTTTCATGGTCTTCCAGAATGGAGACACTCTCACCCTGCCCTTCGAGATCCCACTGTGTGTCCTTTAATTCTTGTCCGACCTCCTTCCTAAAAGAGTGAAGGTCCTCGCGCAGTGAGGCGAACAGTGATTCCAGATAGGAGCGGGTGATCGGCTCATCCGTGCCCAACAAATCAGAAGGCCCTCTGGTGCCCTCAAAGGCGTATCTCCACCCCTGCTCCTGCTGATGGCTTTAGTAACATGCCTTTGAGGTTGCAGTCTTTTTTCCCTCTCCCTGTTGCCATGTTGGGGGCAGAGGGGTGGCAGGAGTTGGGCAGCGGGAACGGGAGTTATCGTGCGTCCGGGCTGCTGGCGCCTTCTGTTTGCTGTGCACATGGGATTGCCCGACCTGGCAATCCATACCTCCAAACGTGCTACCTGGCTACTGGGCCAAGACCTGGTCCTCCAGCCACCTCAGCTCCACCAAGGATGGTGATCGCTGGGTACTCCATTTAACTTCAAGCATCTGATGGCGCAGTCTCGGGAGCCCGGGGCCGAGCGCGCCATCTGTAGTGTCCCCCTTAAGGCCAAAGTTCTCCCCTTGGTATCATTGCTCGGCAGCGTGGGGACCAGCGAGCCTCAAAATTCGCCTCAGGGTCCCAGTATGCAGGGGGACCGGCCTCCGGGCGAGCAGCAACCAGTCCAAGCCCAGCACCCGCTGCCCTGGTGCAAACTAGTGGGATATCTAGGACTCTGTGTCCCTCTCATTGCAGGTGGGGTGCTACCCAAAGGGCAGCGGGAGGTTTCACGCGTCTGCCACCACCTTCGTGTCGATTGAGGTCCCCCCCGGACCTCGTCTGTGAGCGCCTCATTGGAGGGGCTCGTCAAGTCTGAGCTCGGCATAGGGCTCTGCTTCTTCTGCGCGAGACGCAAGTCTTCCCCCGCTAGGCACAGGCCGACTCCCCTGCAGTCGTCTATGTTTATGTTTTGTTACTCACCGGGACAGGGCCCGCTTCTGGACAACACGGCCAACGGGCAGGCTCTTCCTCGCTGCCAGCCTCGGTGCTCAGGCACTCCCACTGCTTCGGGGTCTGGGAGGCCGCTCCAGGCATTCTGAGCAGTCCCCGTTCTCCTCCTCTGCTCCGGCGGACTTGACCCACTCCTCAAGGGATGCGTGACTCCTTGCCGGAAGCTCTGCACGGCTGGGCCAAGGGCCTCCACTCTGCAGCGCCAGCCACAGACTCCCCTGCGACTCATCACTCGCGTGGCCCGGGGGCGGGTGCCACTGCTCCTCAGACTGCCTCACGTCTCCGTGTTCCGGCCACTACTGAAGGCCAGTACCCCCGCTCAGATGACCAGGCCCCACTGCGCAGGCCATCCCCCAGCTCCGCGTTTCAGGCAGGCGAGCTGCTTCAGGGTATTCTTTGCTGCCCTTGGTTTCCTTCTCCTCTCGGGCTGTACTGCCCGACCTCTCAGGGGATTCATCCCCATATTGTGCTGCTCTAGACGGACGGGCCCAGCGGCGGGGAGCAGAGAGACACGTCTCAACCGTCCGCCGTCTTGGCCACGTCCCCAAACCGAAATATTGAATATTTTTTTTAACTGCACTTAAAACCCAGATCCTTAAAACATTTTTGTACACAGAATTTGTTAGGAGGCCAGATCTCGGATTTATGTAAATTTTTATTTATATCCTGAGATACTAGCAAATTGGTGAACTTCAGATTGAAATGCCGGAATTTAGATGGGTTAGAGAGAAAGGATAATGTCATCAGCATACACTGATAATTTAAGATGGGAGCTTTTAAATGAAAAAAACAGATAAATGTTAATTTTGTTTGAAACGTAGTTGAAATGGTTCCAGGGCTATTCTGAATAAAAAGGTGACAAGGGGCAGCCTTGGCATACTCCTCTTTGTATGGAAAAGAACGCAATGGTCATACCATTGGCTAAGATAGCTACTTTGGGAATGGAGTATAATAAAGATATTAGGTTTAGGATTTTCGGATGAAAGCCAATCCATTGTAAAACTTGAAGCATAAACTGCCAAATAACTTGGTCAAAAGCTTTCTCTGTATCTAAGATAATAAGAGCTAATTCATAAGTAAGCTTGGTAGCTCTCCCTAGAACATTAAAAAGACATCTCATGTTGTCAGAAGGCAAATGGCCTTTAATAAAACCAACTTGTTCTGGGCTACTCAGTCAGTCAGTCAAATTCACTTTATTCGGTTAATTTAAACCATAAAAGCATACTACATAAAACACATTAGATACTACAATTACACAGACACCTACAAGGTGCAAAAAAGTATCTAGATCTTCAAGCTGCAAGGAAACAATTCATATTGTAATTAATTAAAATTCCCAATAAATAATTCAAAATGTTCTAAATCATAGCATTCCCCCTCTTTTTCTTTATTCTGACCGCTGCAGTCAGAAAACTAGCTATATTAAAAATTTCCCAGACATTAGTCAGCATCTGTAAATGTATAAAAGCAGGTCTAGCCTGTAAAAATCCTTTGCCCCTTAAAATAGGTAAAAGGAATCGATTCCGGATGTGCATAAAGTGCTCACAAAATAAAACAAAGTGCAATGAGTCCTGAGTGGAGAAATTATCACATGTACAAACACCCAGGTCCTCAATCTTTTTCCCTCCCTTTGGTTCAGCAAGAAGTATATCCAGTTTATTAAATCTAAATCTCACTAGAAGGAGGTTCCATTGTACATGAAGTGGATAACAATTGATGTGTACGCACCAATGGCTTTCTCAATTCTCTGGCCTCTCTATCCATCTGTGACACCTGCAAGTACATATTTTTTGCCCAAAGTAAATCTGCCTTTAAAAGCTTCTCTGGAGAGTTAAATATCTCTGGCCTTCCTAGATAAGTGCGTCCGGGACTTCGGGAGACCACAGTAGGTGCCAGGCGATGGTAGCTTCACAACCAAAATTGTTGTAAGGAGCGCCCCCATCCCGTTTCCTGCACAGCGCTCTCACTCAGCCATAGTGTTTGCGCCGCAGTGTCCGCAATTGTGTCGACACTGTGTCCACACACCTTAGCGAGTGTGTAGGTAAACAACCTTTTTAAATATTTTTCACTCACCACGTGGCACTTCACTCTTTGCCACTCACTATACACTGGTCCTGACGAAAGCTCCCTATTTTTATACGTGAGCTGAAACATGTAGACCCACAACACAGCCAACTAGCAGATAATTATTTCTTCATTAGTTGCATCACATACCTTTTTAGTCTATATCCTGAGCCGCCAATAATAAATTTTCTAATGGCAAGGATTCTCAGAGATATATGTTTTTAATCATCACCACATCACACTCTTGCACCACACCAGCTCCGCTGTAGTCAGGCGTCGCAGCACAACCGGGGGGCATTCGGCCGCCCGGTTGGGGCCCCAATGATGAAGCATGACACCAACCAGGTTGGTGTGTGAGGGGCCTTTTAACCTACCTTGTGGGTTCCCAAACACTGCTTCACTGTGATCGTACTACACTACATTGGGTCCGTCCACCTTTGAGAAAACTTATCTACATCCAGGAGATACGGACGTACCTCCCCCCTTTTCCCTAGCTCTCCCATTGTTCTTTACACTTCCTAGATAAGTGGCAAGCCTCGTCACATAGCTCAACCAGGGGATACTACTTACATGATCAAGTGCTAGGCAATCACGAATAATTTGGCTATTCATCCCTAGCTCCGGGTTTATCCAGATTCCTATCCGCTTGAGTAGAGGTGCCATACCGATTAGGTCTGCTATAAATCCTAAACCGGTTTCTTGGTGGATTATATAAGAAGATGTTGACTGTGGCACAGATAGCAAATTTCTAAGGAATTTGTTTTCTACTATTTGGATATCCCTAACTTCTCTGTATCCCCAAAGGTCAGAGCCATAGTTTGCTATGGTAATACTTTTGGCCCTGAATATATTTGACATTGCTTGCATTGCCTTTGCCCCCTAATCTGTGTGCAAAGTCGAGGACAGCCAGGGTAGATCTGGCCATTACATTTCTTTTTGCTTTCATTTGTGGTACCCACGTACCCCTTTCATCAAATAAAACCCCTAGATATGTGAACGAGGTCACCTGTGATATTACGTTTCCTTCACAATAGAGAATTTTGGGTTTTCTAAACTTTAAACCCATAATCATTGTGTGAGATTTTGACAAATTAACATCAAGATCCAGTGACTTCATAAAATCGTCAAAGGAAGTTAAAAGATGCTGTAGGCCAATTGCTGTTCTAGCTAGCAGGGCAGCATCATCCGTGTATAGGAGAGACTGAATTAACTGCTCCCCCACACGTGGGATGTCCCTAATAGCTCCCACTAAAACCGAATCAAGATTGTTAATATATAAGGTAAATAAAAGTGGGGCTAAAATGCATCCCTGTCTGACTCCTTTAATGATACGGATGCCTTGCGTAAGGTTGCCTTTTTGGTCAAATCTCACTGCGGCTGTGAGATCCCTATGCAAATAGGCCAGAAAGTTTACAATATTCTTGTCTAAACCTAATTTTAATAACAGACCTCATAATTTGGATCTATTTACTCAGTCAAAAGCCGAAGAAAGGTCCATAAATGCCAACTAATGTGAGCCTTTCTTCGCGATCATGTACTTCCTGGCCAATAAAAACAGATTTACACACTGATCCATGGTTGCTCTCCCTTTCCTCAACCCATACTGTAAATTTGAGAGGATATTAGTGTCATTTAACCAATCAGTGAGTTTGCCTAAGACAACTCTTCCTAAAACCTTCACTGCAGAGTCTATAAGTGAGATTCAGTCAATCGATCAGGGGTTTATAAAGAGCGCTACTCAGCCATGAGGGTCTCAAGGCGCTGGGGGAGTGCAGCTCCCGTTCAGGTGAAGAGCCAGGTCTTGAGGTTCTTCCTGAAGGTGTGCAGGGTGGGTGAGCATCTGATCTTATCTGGTAGCTTGTTCCAAGCTTTGGCTGCGACGTAGGAGAAAGCTCTTCCTCCTGCCTTGCGGATGCGGGGGGTCACTTCGAGGTCGGCGGAGCAGAGCTTCTTCTTGGGTATGTGGATTGAGACTATCGTTGAGGTACTTGGGTCCGATGTTGTGGAGGGTTTTGTAGGCGTGGGTGAGCAGTTTGAAGGTCACTCTCTTCTCGACGGGGAGCCACTGGAGGTCTCATAGGTGTTGGGTCATGTGTTCGTGCCGTGGGGTTCCGAGTACGAGTCTGGCAGCTGTGTTCTGGATGGTTTGGAGTTTGTGTAGGAGAGTATTGTTGATTCCGGCATACAGGGCGATGCCGTAGTCCAGTCTGCTGGTTATGGATGCGTGGGTGACAGTTTTTCTGCATTCGGGGGGGGGGATATCCATTTGAAGGTCTTGCGGAGGATCCGAAGGCAGTTGAAACTGGTGGAGGCGATGGAGTTGATGTGACGGGTCATGGTGAGGGAAGAGTCTAGGATGATGCCGAGGTTCCGTGCATGGTCTGTCAGAGTGGGCGGGCTCCCGAGGGCGGAGGACCACCAGTTGTTGTCCCAGGCGGAAGTGGAGGGTCCGAGGATGAGGACCTCAGTCTTATCTGAGTTGAGCTTCAGGCAGCTGTTTTTCTTCCAGTCGGCGACGTCCTTCATTCCTTCCTGGAAACAAAGTCTGGTGTCGTCGGAGTTCTTTGTGAGGGAAAGGATAAGCTGGGTGTTGTCTGCGTAAGATACTATGCTGAGCCCCTGCTCTCTGACGATGGCGACGAGAGGGTCTATGTAGATATTGAAGAGCGTGGGGCTTAGTGATGATCCTTGGGGTACTCCGCAGGTGATCTCTGTGGGTTCGGAAAGGAAAAGGGGGTGGGGGGGGAGGAGAGTCTGATCCTTTGGGTTCTGCCGGAAAGATAGGAGTGGATCCAGGCGAGGGCGGTTTTTCGTATCCCGGAGTCTGGCAGCAAGAGTGTGGTGTGAGACTGTGTCGAAAGCTGCGGAGAGGTCTAGTAGGATGAGGGCCGCGTTGTGTCCCTGGTCGAGTAGCATGCGGATGTCCTCGGTGGCGGCAAGTAGGGCAGTCTCTGTGCGATGCAGTTATCTTCGATGAAGGCGGTTAGCTGGGTGTTTTCGAGTCTCTCGGTGACTTTGGCTGCAAAGGGGAGGAGAGAGATGGGCCGGTAGTTCTTCAAGTCTGTTGGGTCGGCCGTGGGCTTCTTGAGGAGGGGTTTGACTTCCACCCGCTTCCAGTCGTCTGGGAAGATGCCGAATTCAAAGGAGGCGTTGATTGTCCATGCTAGTTCGGGTGCGACGGCGGCGACAGCTCTGTGGTAGATGTGCGGAGGGCAGGGGTCCGTGGGGGCTCTTGAGTGGGTGTTCCTCATGGTCGCTGTGGTGAGTTCGATGATTGGCCTGTAACATCGTGGGTCTCCTCTATTTCCCTTTTTTTAAAACGGTACTATAACTGACTAAGACGAGGATTGTGGCAGGCCAAATTCACAGGCCGTGTTAAACATTTGCTGATAATTTAGACCATAGTAATACATTAGTTTTAAAAAGATCAGCTGGAACACCATCTGGTCCAGGTGCTTTATTGCTTGACATTTGATCGATAGCCACTGCTACTTCCTTATCAGTAAACACTAAAGTGTAGTTCTCAACTACATATGACGTACTTGAGGATCCATGGTCCCCCTGATCACTATATATATGTTTGAAATTGTTAAACCACTCCTCTTCCTGAATATTACATTCCAGTGGGCTATTGTTATTATCTGAAAAAAATGGTTTATTAACAACATTCCAAAACTTGACGCTATTCCTAATTACATCAGTGGACAGTAACTCATTCCAAGCCCCATTTTTTATTTCTGACTTGCGTGTATGTATCGCTAATTTATAATTTTTCCTGAGGGTAGCTATAAGAGATTTAGCCTGTGGTTTTTTTTTTTTTTTTTTTTTTTTAGGCCAACCATCAGCTCCTGATGAGCAACAGTACACTTATGGTCAAACCATATTTCACCTCTATTGGGGAATTTCTTAATAGTATATGTTAGGGCTCTAGCCACCTGATTACATATTTCAGCATAAGCCGTGAGTCTCTTGCTATCCCTTATCCTGATGTCAAGACAGAGCTCTATCTCCAATCCCACCTTGATGACATCATTACAGAACTCGTCCGGAATGACCTTACACGATTTGAGTCTGCGACCCTGATCTTTTGCTTTGATGGCTAAATTAGAGACAAATCTATTAGTCTCCAAATTGAGCCTAATTCCCCCTGCCAAGATCAAATGTAGAGGATTGTGATCACTAAACTGTGACCACATAGCTGTATAGTCTTTAATATAGGCTTACAGGGCAGTATTAATAAAGATATAATCAATGGTTGTGTAATTCACCTTCCTTTAAAAGATAGTATGTCATCCTTCCCACACAGATTATTTGGATATAAAAGGCCAAACTCCGCTAGGGTGTCCTCTAAAAATTCCCCTTGTGTGTGTTCAAAATGTGTTTCCATATACTTGCCAGGCCCTAGGCTGTTGGCAACATGACAATTCTTTAAACATAAATGTATATTAAAATCACCTACAATAACAACCGAATATGGTGTGACTAGTTTCTTCTTATAAGACTCCAAAAAAGATTTAAAATTGGACAGAGGCTCAATAACAGAAGTTCTGTCAAATTTATTATAAAAATTAACAATTAATACCTTGGTTGAATTAGTAGGCATAATTTCAACTGCTAAACAGTTTGCTGACCCTGAATCCAATTTACGATGGTTACCTGTGACCTTCAGGGAAATCAGTGTTATTAGCCCACCTTTCGGTCTTCCAGCTATAGATGGCTTTGCCGGTTCAGCGTATGTTGCATAACCATCCAGCCAGAAAATATTATAGATTTCCCTGGATTCTTGGAGCCCAATCACATCATGCTCCCTTAGTAAGTCATTCTATATGGAATCATCCATTTTATTTCTTAGTCCTGCTATGTTTCAGCTAAGTATTTTGACTAATCCTACCCCACTTAGCTCATCTCCACGGGTCAGGTTATTTATGTGCTCCCTCTGTATACCAACTTCCTGCCTTTGTGTAGGGAAGCCAGTAATTAGTCAGTCATTACCGTCCAACTGACTCAACGGGGAAAATCTATTTACTAATTCCAACCTGCTATTAACTGCACATTCTCTTCCGTCATCCACCAAAGTTAAGAGAGCAGTGGGATGCCCACTCATCCTCGTCTGAGGAAGATAACCGCCACTGGCCTTATATCTAATACCCAGCTCATTTCTATCTTCTCCCAGTTGTTGTATTAAAGGAGGAGTTGGGTTATTTGCCCGATCAGCTATTTTAGGCGGATAAAAGAAACCCAAAGGAAATACAGTGATTTCCCCTCGACCACAGTGTTGGTTACCCTGGAAAAGCCAGCTCGCTACTTCCCTCCGATCAAAATCAAGAACACAATCTCCTTCTTTTTGTTTAGGACGATGACCAACCCATCCAACCCGTCTGGCCAATATAATATGTGATGATGCTTTAAACACTCCCTCAGAATGTGTAGTACACCAAAATTTGACTTTACGGATAAGCTCCTCCGGTGTTTCCCTACTGTTTTCCTTGAGAGGGGGTACCCCAATTAAAACTGCTACCAATGACGTAGCCTCCGGGGGTAAATGGAGCCTAACTTGGTTGGCAACCCCTTGTGAGTTAAAAAACACACAGAATACTCTACCCCTATGATTGAAGAATGTACAAAGTATCATGTATCTAACTCCAAAAAGGATGACACTCAGGTAGGAAAAAGAAAATGTGGCATCCAAACACATAAAGTTACCATAAAAATGGATATAAGTACAACAAAACGCAAAACGATCAAAATAGAAAAAATATTATTTCCTTTTATTTGAGAATAAATTAGGAAATTTAATTCATTTGTTTATGTCACTTTGCAATACATCAATAACATACAAAACATACTAAAAATTAGTACAGAAAAGGATATAACACATGTATGAATAAATAACAGGTTCCCAAACCGGGGGGAAAAAGGAATAAGGGGACAGTTTTTAATCAAACAAACATACATTCAAATTCAAACAGCTCGCATTCATACAACATCACAAAATTCATTCAGCAAAGACCAAAAAACTTTCGTGGACCCATTCCCAAAAGGTGATCCCAGGAGACTTTGATAATTGATCAAGATGGTCAGAGAAAACTTTTATCAAAGTATACAAAAAGGTTCGATGGGGGTATGGCAGGCCCAATAAACAACGCCGACGCGCGTTTCGGTGAAACAACTCCTAACCAGGAGTACCACCTTCTTCAGGGCGTGACAGACAGACCCCCACAGGCTGGGACCTGCGTGAAAAGCACAAGAAAAGGGCCAAAGGTTTCCTAGCGGTAATACTCTAAAGCGGATCTCTCCAAATCTGAGTCGAGGAGAAAAATAGACAGATGGGAGACCTAAATTCCAAGGGAGCCGAAAGCAGAGCGGGAAAACATTCACCCGCTAGATACAAACAGTTCTGTCCCTATTTCTCCCGTTTATGTTCCTAGTACAATCGTCAAGGAAAGGTTCCAAAAGCGGTTCGCGTAGAACCTGGGTCCAAAGGACCTTCCGTGGAGCACACTCCAACGGATAAACAGAGTCAGGTTTTCTGAGGCGTTTTCAAGATAGAAAGCCAAGATGGTCGGATCGCTTAATGATAGTGTCCGATGTCAGCGCTCAAAACGGACACGGTCCAAGTGGCAAATATCGCGAGGTTGCCAATTCCTGCCATAAGCCTAACTTCAGGCCTCCATGATGGTCCTTTGCTATCCACCTGACTATCACTTGTTTTGGTTTCTGAGGAGAACTTCCATGGCCGGGATCATGAATGGGAGGCACTAGTAAAATCCACCCCCCCTGGCTGTCACCTTGCCTACATGTGATATGTTATTTACACAGGGTGGTTTATTATATTTTACGTTCCTAACCTTCTCCCTGGTGGTAGCGTTAAGACATGCCGCACCCTCCCATTTTCTCTCTAAGCAGGACAACTTCTTCATTATGACATCTACCCCAAATTCCATACAGGTAATTAACTCTACTCTTAGTGTCTCAAAAAGGGTATCGATATGAGTTAAAATTAAGTCCATGGCCATTGATGTAGTTTCAGGCTGAAGAGGCAGCCGCTCCTTCATGGTCGGATGACTTCTAGGCCCCTGGATCTCAGTAGTTATTTGACTGCCGTGGTAATGTCCTGAAGGGTAATATCCGTTTCCAGGCAGGAGAAGTCCAGGTCCTGAAAATTAGGTTTAGGAATGGAGTTTAAGTAAGTAGAGATATGAGAATTGGAAGAGGACATTTCCAGGGTATATAAAGGTTTATAGAATGTATGGAATTTGTTCAGGATGTGTTCATCTTTAATAAGTATTTGGTTATGCAAGTTCCTAATGGATTCAATCTTTTTACGTTCTTGGTTGGCTTTTAAAGAAAATTGGCTAAAAGCTTACCTGTGCTATTTTGACCTCCATAATATCTAGCATTTTGTCTGAGTAATATTGAAGAAGGTGACTTATTCAATTGAAATTTTGCTCTTAATAGGTTCTGAGGAGAGTCAGGAGATTTGGAATGATAAAATGCATGTTCTAGCTTTTTGATTTGTGTCAATATGAATACTTTATTTGTGCAGTTAATCAAAACCATTACATAAACGCAACATGTTTAAAAAGGAAGAGAATAGCTTTTAGAAATATAAAACAATAATTATTTGTTCAAGAAATGATTAAAATCTTCGATTATTGATGTTTATAAAATAAGACGGTGTTTTGTAAAAGACCATGATGGCGAAGCAAATCAAAGGTTCGGTGTTAGCCGGACAACCACGTCCCAGGCCCTCTCTTCTGTAGAGTTCCAAAGGGTGCATCTCACTCGGCGTGTGCAGCGGTCCCCTTCAATAATGAGCGAGATAGACAAATTTCCCAAAACTGGCCATATGATTTACAATATCCAAAGTATAAAGTTGTTTGACTGCCTCTTGCTGTAAGGGTGCCCAATTGGAGGAGGATTGGTCTAAGGTAAATTCTACGAACTGACTAGGGCTGGACAGCAGAGTAGAATATGGACCAAGGATTCTCGTTTATAATTGCAGAAGCGGCACTCCCTTATGCACGGCCTTATGTTCACAGTTGGATATAGTTCTTTTAAAGGGAGGGGATGTAATCTGGCAGCTGAAATAATGTGTAGGGCTTGCCTCCCCAGTGCCTGCCTGAGATGAAGTTTCCGACTGGTCCGTGTATGTGGGAGACTTTGGGTCTCATAAAAGCCTCTTGCTGCCAGGGAATCCATATTCAAAGTGCGAGAGGGTAGACGCAATTGCTTTTTTATTGTTGCTTTGATAATAGAGTTATTGGTTATGCTAGGGTCCCAGTTCTCTATAGCAAGCTGCAAAAGGTCTTTAGCTAAGGCAAGGCAGGCGGACCATGGGTTGTGGGTTTGTAGGAAAATCGATTTTATAATTGCCTTCATAGAGTTTATGGGGGCCGCTGTTGTTAAAAAGAAGTATTTTGTGAGTCGCCAGCTCTTCTAGCTTTTGTATTGGTTGAGGTCGAATTTCATGCGAATTAGAGTGTTCTTGGTGCAATCTGGTAAACGGAATATCTTTTAATAGGCGGTGCAATGTATTTTTTCCAGGTCCTGCGCAAATTTCCCTGGGAATGCCTGTTACTCATAGTTGAGGGACGGTAGGAGTTTGTCCATCAAGACTCTTTGTATGGCCATTGTTGATGGGCTGTCCAGAGATGCGTATAATTTGCAGAGTGCGTAGGTGACCATTTTCCCCTTCTGCTGCAGTTTGTGGAGATTCACCAGTGGGTGGCCCGATTCGCTGATCCAAACCCCAAGGTAATTATAGGATTGGACACAGTCCAGAGTCAGCGTGCCCAACCGCCACTTTCCCACCTTTTTTTCGGATAGTTACCAAAAATCTGTATTTTAGACTTGGTTGAATTAGCGACCAGCTTGTTCTGAGCATTGTACTCAGAAAGGGCCGTAAGCGCTGATTTCTGTCAGCAGGGATTTTTTAGGCAAATTCAGCTTCTTTCTTTTTAACATGTTCATAATGAACAATGAAACCTCTTGCTGAAACTTTAAAGGAGTCCCATAACCTGTCCATTTGGAATATCTTGAGAATTATTAAATGTAAAGAATTCATTGATGAAATTGGTATATTGCTTGTTAAATTCGGGGTCCAGAAGAAGGGAATTATTGAATCTCCATCGTTTTGGATGATGTTGAATTGGTAATAAGTCAGTCAGCAATAGTGGGAGCATAATCAGAAGTCAAAATAGAACCAATTTCAGCGTTTATAATGTTTTGAGCTCGGGATTTGGAGGTAAAAATATAATCGGTTCCGGATTGAGTGCCGTGGACTGGGGAAAAGAAGGTATATTCTCTTGTAGTTGTTAGCGATTCTCCATGAATCAATCAAAGATTTTTGCTTTATGGTTGAGCAAAAGCCTTTGCGCATTTTGGAAGTAATACATTTAATTTTGGAATGTATCTCTAAAAATTGGATCAGCAATTTGATTGAAATCACTGCCCATAATTAAATAATCAGCTGTATTGTTTAGTAAGATCATACCAAAAGCAATGATTTATCACTGGAGGACCATACACATTAAAGATTAAGAGCGGAATTTTATCAATCAATAAATCAATTGTATTCCATCTTTGCATTTGTGGATTGGGAAATGGTGGTAACACTGAGTTTCTTTTAAGAATTATAGTTCCATTTTTTTCTGCACCGCAGGAGAGAAAAATACTTGACCAACCCAATTTGTTTTAAATTTTTAGGCTTCTTTATCAGTTAAACGTATTTCCTTAAGGAGTGCAATGTCTGTATACATATTGGATTAGAGTGAAAGAACTCTTGTCTTTTAGTTGGGTTGTTTAAACCCTTAACACTACAGGACGTTACTTTGAATGATGACAATATGGGATTGATAGGATAAAACAGTGCTTACAAGGAACAGACATTGGAATAGGATATAAAATACACTTCTTAAAAGGAAAGAGAAAGCTTCTGAAAAACACAAAAACACAAAATGCAAGAAGAGAAGTGGGAGATAGTGTAAAAAGAAAGTAGAAAGCAAGAAAAAAAGAAAAAGATGAGAGAAATGAAAAACAAGAAGAAAAAGACAGTACATGCCATGAATCTGATCACTGTAAGGGTGCGGGGGAAACCCCGAACGAGAAGACTGACATGGGGGAACTCCATACGGCCATAACATCAGGGAAATACATCAATGTATGGAGAGATGCAGTAAAGGAAAGAACATATTAATCAAAGGAGATAGATATATAAATAATAACATATATTCAAACAATCTGTGGAAGTAGAGAAGAACAGGCAACGTTTTAACTATTCCATTGACTCTTCTCTACATTGATGAAGAAAAGATTTTAATTATGCAATATCGTATGTCGTTGTGTTATCCTTATAGGTTACCTTGAAACGGCAAGGGTGAGTTCGACCATATTGAAAGTTCATAGCTCTGAGCTGTGGGCGAAGAACTAGAAATGGTTTACTTCTGTCTGCTGTTATCTTTGCAACGTCCTGAGAGAAGTAAAATATATGCAGTGGCAGTTGCTACCTAATAGGGATGGTGGGGCGGGGGAAAGCTGGAATAATAAAAATTAAAAGCTCTTACCTTGGTACGGCCGGCCACCACCTCTCCTCCGTCCTCTTCTCTTCTCCGGCGGCAGAAAGCACACCGGCTCCCAGAACCCCCATGCCAATCATGACATTGTATGACATCAGCAGTCTGATTGGTCTGAGTGCCGTGGTTCGACGCTCAGACAGTGGCTGGGAGGCTGTGCAAGTTCTCCACAATACAACCTGGTGGAGAACATGCTAAGTGCGCCGGCCAAACCGTCAGGCACATTTAGAATAGTGCCCACCACTCCTCCCTCTGCTTTGAACACCCCAGCCCTGCCCCCCAACCAACTGAGCCAGTACGGTAAAATAAAATGATAACATTGCGTTATTATCATTTTTATTTTTCCTTTTTGAACTGCTCAGCGAGCAGTGGGGCAACACTTCTCCGCATGAGCGGAGGAGCCGCCGCTGAGTATTGGTGAGGGCCATGTTATTGGTTTCTTCATTTTTGCAGCGTTAACTTTTTTAAGGCCTGTGTGTTTAAAAAAAAAAGATGATTACACCTCTGGTTTTAGAAGTAGATCTGGGACCCAATCGATGAGCACGCTGGATGTTGAGCGATGTAGAAGAAGGAAGATCCAGAACTTTCAGAATAAATGCTAAGAAAAACTGTAGAGGGTCGCTACCTTACACATTTTCTGTTAAACCATAAGTTCAGAGATTATTCCTACAGTTTCTATTTTCAAGAGCCTCAGTAATTCTATAGATCTGGCAGATGGTTTTACTGGGGAAGGATCTTTCTTTGGGCATTTGAAGAAGGCAAAGATTTGGCAAAGGGTTGAGTTTTAGGAATCGCCATGGGTGCTGGTTCTGCCATGTTGACTTGTGCTTCAGCCATGGGTAACGTAGACTTGTTTCTTGAAGATATGAAGTGGCAACGTTCTCATGAGATGGCAGAAGAGATATACGAAGGCTTCCGGTAACATACTCTCCCCATAAAATGGGTGACCAAGCTATACTTGGATACAAGTGATCCACTGAAAATGTTGTTATACAAGGAGGAATATATGAGTAAAAAGTGTACTGCACAAATCGAATACAATATTGCATCACCTGTAACATTACTTTGAAAGGAAACATTATGTTCGAGGCATATGAGCTGCAGATTATACACTGTGCATAGATCGCCATCTGGTGTTGGGCCCGGATGTTTGCAGTTTGTTTTTCCTCTTGGAAAGTCTTTGGGAGTCACGACGTCGGTGACTCCTCCTCTGGTTAGTATTGCGCATGGGCTTCGGCTCCATCCTCAGATTGTTTTTTTCCGCCATCGGGCTCGGATGTAAAACTTCGCGCTCCGGTTTCGAACTTCTTAGTTCACCGATCGACGCATAAATCCTCGCTCATCGAGCTTCTTCAACGACATAAATCATCTTATTCATCCTCTCTTCGGCACTTCTTCGATTCCGGTCGTTGACGGCGGCCTTCGGGCCTATTCCGGCTCCGGTCTCGGCTGATGGAAAGAACTCCCTTCAAGAAGTGCCCTCGATGTGGGTCCAAGTTTCCCCACACCGATCTCCATGAGGTGTGCAACCTCTGCCTCTCCCCAGAACACTAGGCCCGAGACTGTCCCGCCTGCAAGTCTTTTCGCTCCAAAAAGACGATTCGAGATCGACGGGCTAGACGCAACATGGCGCACTCCTCGACCTCCGCTCCAGTCGACATCTTCGGGGACGACGTCGACGCTCCGGGACAGCAGGACATCGAACAGGAGGATGACGACCTCGTCAGCGCTTCCGAGGCCGACGACTCAGATGTGGAGGACATCACCCCGGCGCAGCGGGTCGTGAGTACAATTCCCCCTACCCCGCCGATCCCGAAAAAGGCTTCGGTCACACCTTCGCCTTCGGGCCTGGGCAAGACCAAGGACACTGCTTCTGACACCCCACCTCCGGGCCCGGTGAAGAAGCTTTCTAAGCCTTCCGGAAGCTCGGGCTCGAGCCAGCCGGCTACCGGTGCTGACAAACACTCTTCGGCACCGAAGAAAAAATCGGCCTCCACCTCCACACCGACCTCGACACCGAAGTCTTCGGTGCCGAAACCTGCTCCGGTGCCGACCAAACATCATAAGACCCTCGGCACCGACACTCCCGTGCCGAGACTTCCTTCGACACCGACCAAAAAACCGGAGGTTCCCAGGAAGCACGGCTTCGACAAACCTAAGAAGCCGCCGGCCCCGAAACAGTCGGTGCCGACAGATCAACCGGGGTCACAGGAGCTTTTCACGCCGGATCCTTTGCAGAAAACCCTCACCAAGGATCCAAAGACCGGACACTTGACATTGTCTTCCAAAAAGAGATACTTGGACAAGCCGGCACCACCTCCACCTCCGAAGAGAAAGGACATTGCCACCTCTCCTTTCAGGGTGCCTTGCCCTCCTCCTTTACCTCCTCCACCCTCTCCACCTCCACCCCCTCCACCTCATCGTTCCCCCACCTTGTCCCCTGTCCCGGACGATTTGGGGACCCTTACTTTGATCCAGCAGATGCGCCACAAGATCCCACACCTACTGGATCCCCAGACCCATGGGATGATTATAACAATCCGGACATCCCAGATGTCCCGCAGGATGACCTTTATCCATCTAGGCCATCCCCTCCTGAAGATTCCTTGGGTTTTCACCACTTGCTACAAAGGGCGGCACACTACCACGGGGTGGAGTTACATAGCGACCCAGTGGAGGAGGACTTCCTCCTTGACACCTTTGATGATACACATAGGTCCACTGCCATTTTGCCTATATTAAAGGGCGTAATTAAACATGCCCCTGAGGTTTTTAAAGACCCAGTCAGGGCCAGGGTCCTAAACCCTCGGATAGAGAAGAAGTACAAAGCCGCCCCTACAGACCCTTCTTACATTAAGGGCCCTGCACCATTAGATTCCCTAGTGGTATCCACAGCCAGGAAGCGCTCAAATTCTCAGGCGTCAGGCGAAGCACCCCCACCTGATAAAGAGTCTAAGCTCCTAGATGCATCAGGGAAGCGCACTGCGTCACAAGCGGCCAACATATGGCGTATTGCCAATACGCAAGCACTGTTGGCACGATACGACAGGGCGCATTATGATGCGCTAGAGACCATCATGCACCATCTCCCTCAAAAGTTCAAGACTAGGGCTAATGAACTTATTCAAGAGGGTAAAACAATAACTAATACCTCGATACGATGTGCCCTAGATGCGGCAGATACAGCCTCCAGGGCCATAAACACCAGTGTCCTCCTCCGTCGCCATGCCTGGCTCAGGGTTTCAGGGTTTAAACCAGAGGATCAAGCCTCTATACTAAATCACCCATTCGACCAAGATCATCTATTTGGTCCTAAAGTAGACGAAGCCCTCGAAAAAATGAAAAAGGATACAGACACGGCAAAATCTATGGGAGCCCTACAAACACAGACTCCCAGGCGCTCCTTTCGGGGCACGGGCAGAGGCTACTCATCGGACAGTGCATCCACGTCCTATAAATCCCCCCCCTCAGTCTACCTTTACAAAAGGTTATGAAAAAGGCGGATACAGAGGCAATAATAATAAGGACAGAGGCAAAACAAATGCCGCCCGCTCTGCCACACCTCCTGCCCAATGACTTTCCCCCGCTCCCTCCAGACCATTCCACTCCGGTCGGAGGCAGGCTACAACATTTCCTTCACGTCTGGGAGACAATCACCTCAGACAAATGGGTGACACAAAATATTCAGTCAGGGTATTGCCTAGAATTAACATCTACCCCCCCCAACATTCCACCCAGGCACCGCCCTATGTCACAAGAACATACTGCGCTACTGACACAAGAGGTGGTCTCCCTCCTCCAAAAAGGGGCAATAGAGCAGGTCCCCATAAATCAACAAAATTTAGGGGTCTACTCTCTGTACTTTCTGATTCCAAAGACAGACGAGACCCTAAGACCCATCTTGGATCTCAGACCTCTAAGCACTTACATTCATTCGGACCATTTTCACATGGTAACTCTCCAGCAGGTTCTTCCACTTCTCTCCCAGAACGACTTTCTCACCACTCTGGACTTGAAAGACGCGTACTTTCACATTCCAGTACACCAATCTCACAGAAAGTACCTCAGGTTTGTGGTGGACGGACACCACTACCAGTTCAAGGTGCTCCCGTTCGGGGTAACAACAGCACCAAGGGTGTTCACCAAATGCCTGGCAGTAGTGGCTGCACACCTCAGAAGACAGCACATTCACGTCTGCCCCTATCTGGACGATTGGCTCATAAAAGCCACGTCCTACCAACAGTGTGTGCACCATACCGCTGCTACAGTCCCAACTACTTCACCAGCTAGGCTTCACGGTGAATCATCAAAAATCCCACCTGGTACCATCACACACAAAACAATATCTCGGTGCCACCATAGACCCCTCCAAGGCCATAGCCTATCCCAGTCCTGCCAGAATTGCAAAAATACAGGCGCTGCGTCAAAAATTCCTATCCCAACACTCTCTCCCAGCAAGAGTGTTTATGCAGCTCATAGGGTTGATGGCCTCTTGCATCTTTATAGTGCCACATGCAAGACTCCAAATGCGCCCACTCCAAGAGTGTTTGGCGCGCCAGTGGAACCAGGCCCAGGGGCAACTGACAGATCTGGTGTTGGTAGACGGTCGCACCCATCGCTCTCTGCAGTGGTGGGACACCACAAACCTTTCCAGAGGTCGACCGTTCCTGGACCCGGTCCCACAAATAGTCCTAACGGCAGATGCATCGCTCTCCGGCTGAGGAGCTCATCTGTTACATCTCACAGCACAGGGCACATGGACGCCGCAACAGAAGCTACTCCACATAAACCATCTGGAGTTACTGGCGATTTTCCTTGCCCTAAAATCCTTCCAGGCGCAGATTTCAGGCAAGGCAGCCCTCATTCGCACAGACAACATGACTGCCATGTACTACATTCAAAAACAGGGGGGCACACACTCTCCACAGCTCTCTCAGTTAGCACAGAGCATATGGAGATGGGCAATTCCACAAAAGATTTTTCTCCTAGCCCAACACGTCCCAGGAGTACAAAACACCGTGGCAGATCTGCTAAGCAGACAGACACAGCAGATGCACGAGTGGGAACTTCATCCACAGGTTCTTCACCCGTTCTTTCAGAAGTGGGGGCATCCACACATAGACCTATTCGCCACCCACGAAAACAAAAAATGCCCAAGCTTCGCCGCCAGATATCCACACCCATTGTCCAAAGGCAATGCGATATGGATGAACTGGTCAAACAAATTTGCATACGCCTTTCCACCTCTCCCACTAATTCCATTAGTGGTCCGGAAGCTACAGCAGCATTCCCTAACCCTAATCCTGGTAGCTCCAACATGGGCCAGACAGCCGTGGTACACCACGCTGCTGGAACTCTCAGTGGTACCACACCAAAAGCTACGCCTCTCACCACGCCTCCTAACCCAGAACCATGGAGAGATCAGGCACCCGGACCCAGCTCAGCTCAACCTTGCGATCTGGCTCCTGAGGTCCTAGAATTTGGATACCTTAACCTTCCCCTTGATTGCATGAACATTATCAGGGAAGCTAGACGCCCTACTACTAGGGCGTGCTATGCAGCAAAGTGGAAAAGATTTGTTATTTACTGCCACAATAACACGATCAATCCTCGCCATTGCTGCCTATTTACAGAACAGACATCACCTCTCACTTTTCAAAGTACCTGCCATCAAAGCCTTTATGGAATTTTCTCAAAAGAGTAATTCCACCCAGAGTGCCACCCTCACCTGTTTGGAACTTGAATGTAGTTCTCACACGGTTAATGGGACCCCCTTACGAACCATTACATAAGTGCGAGCTGCAATTCCTCACATGGAAGACAGCTTTTCTAGTGGCCATCACTTCCCTCAGACGGGTTAGTGAAATACAGGCACTCACTATACAGGAACCTTTTCTTCAGATGCATTACAACAAGGTTGTACTCCGCACCAATCCCAAATTTCTACCCAAAGTAATTTCTCCTTTGCATCTAAACCAGGCGGTAGAATTACCAGTCTTTTTCTCGCAACCCCAAACAGTTGCGGAAAGAGCCTTACACACAATGAACGTTAAAAGGGCTTTACTTTACTACATCCAGAGAACACAACCTTTCAGGAAAACCAAACAGCTATTTGTTTCCTTCTCCCCACCACACAAAGGCAACCCTATTTCCAAATCAGGGATAGCTAGGTGGATTGTAAAATGCATACAGATTTGCTACCACAAAGCAAAACGGACACTATCGGTTCCCCCTAAAGCCCACTCTACAAGGAAGATAGGGGCTTATATGGCTTTCCTAGGGAACATACCACTAGATGACATCTGCAAAGCAGCGACATGGTCAAACACCACACACCTACACAAAACATTATTGTGTAGATGTGCAAACCAAGCAACAAGCTAGTGTGGGCCAAGCTGTACTAAAAACACTGTTTCAAACAACTGCAACGGATGCCGGTGGTCGCCGCTAGGGTTGGGTACTGCTAAATAATCTATGCACAGTGTATAATCTGCAGCTCATATGCCTCGAACGGAATATGCTACTTACCAGTATGCATCTGTTCTTGGCATGTAGAGCTGCAGATCTATACACGCCCACCCGCCTCCCCGGCTACCTGTATCCGTTCCAGTCTTATCTTATTTAGATACAATACACATGGGTTTCTTTACTGTTACTACTACGCTCCATCTTTCCCTGCTGGCGAAAAACAATCTGAGGATGGAGCCGAAGCCCATGCGCAATACTAACCAGAGGAGGAGTCACCGACCTCGTGACTCCCAAAGACTTTCCAAGAGGAAAAACAAGCTGCAAACATCCGGGCCCAACACCAGATGGCGATCTATGCACAGTGTATAGATCTGCAGCTCTACATGCCAAGAACAGATGCATACTGGTAAGTAGCATATTCCTTATTATAAACTGAGAAAGCCTTACGATGCATTTTTAGCCAGCAACGCCTCATACGCCTCATACAAATATATTATGACAAAAGTGGGTTAATGTATGGTAAAGACTGCATTAGAGCACATAATAAAATAATAATGGCCAAAAGACAAATTCCTCACATAAAGATTCTCAGAGGACATAAGGAATTAATAAAAGGACATTTTAAGAGAACAGATGATCCAGTACATCGGGTCTTTGTAAGCAAAATCTAAAAATTCAGGTTCCTTTGCACAGAATTAAAAGACCAATAGCTCAGCAAATAAGTGACCCAACAAGACACTCGGAGGAGCCAAAGTTAAGCAAATATCAGATGGGTTAGTCGATCCATGGGCCTGAAATCAGGGTAATCTCTGAAGAAAACTGTCAACGTTGCGTAACAAAGCAGGAATAGCAGAGACTGGTGGCCATTTGGAGGAACACTATAATATAGCATCAGGGATTTCAGAAAACAAGAAGACTAAATAGCTTCCAGCAAAATAAGGTATCCACTTGCCCTGTCATTATGGTGACCAAGTAATTTCATTCTTGAGGGCTCCGCAGTACAATTTGTGTGATTAATATAGGGTGACGTAAATAGCACAACATGGTGGCAGTCATGTGAAGAAAATGGTGCGTCACTCCCAAATCGTCAAAAACAAGTCGAAACTGAAAAGTAATGAGCTCAAATGCTCACTGTTATCCTCCAAAAGCCAGTTCCTGCATTACCAGCAAGAAAATCAGGCACTCCTTTGAAAATGGAAGGTCCTCGGGACCATCGGCGCGGTGCTCTGCAGTCAAATGTCAAATCTTTGTTTTTAATCATCACTCTAAGGTGGGCTATGAAAAGGCTCAAACCAGATATTTATTCTGCTGTTATTACCTTTTTGAGGCTGAAACCTTATCTTGTTTTAATCCACAACTAGCATTACAGATTTATCCTCACACACCTTCGACTTGTTACATTGCACTTTCTGGTAGCATTTTTCTATACAGTGAAAATGGCTCATGAACCTTCTGAAATGCAAATGTGATAGTTTGTCAAACTGAAGTAGTAATTATTTAATGCTCTTCTCCACCTTCTATAGTTCTCCCAAGTATCCTTTTTCTGTCTCAGTGCCCTTAGTAGCTGGAAAAGATGTAGAGAACCACATGATTTGGAATTATCTGATTTTATCCCTTTGAAATACAGGCATAGTCTCTATAAATTGTTGATTTTATTGTTCTTAATTTCAAGTCTTATCTCTTCTATACTTTGTTTTATATGGCTATGATTATTTTTCTTTGTAAGTTCTTTGTCTTAATAATTTGGAACATATTGCACATTTTTGTATATAAAGCACAATGTATTCTCTGTTTTATGTATTTCAAACAGTTTATCATGAACTTACTCCCTGGCACTTGTATTGTGAGTGATCTATATAAATCACCATAAGAATGTCATGTTATATGTTTTAGATGGATGACCCTATAGTAACTTTAGAGATCCTTTATGATGGAATTTTATTTAGGAGACTTGTGCCCCAACAAACAGAAACTATTATGGCGCATAAGAAGGGTTGTAACATTTACATGATTTTTCTGTCATGTAACTTACTTATATATGCCTGTAGAAGTGCCATTTGCTGTTTGAATCATGTGACTTTGTATCATATTATGTGTATCTTGTTTCTTCATAAGTTTATGGCTTTTTAAGCAGAATAAAGGAATATTGACTGATTGACCTGATAAAAAGAGTAGCTGCAGCTACAAACTTTGCATAAAGTGATTTGATTCTCTGCGTTATTTAGTTTATATTCAATTGCTTTAGACTGCAGACCTCACCCTTCTTTTCGCCTAACATGCATTGGGCTCTAGTATATGAAATTAATGCCTGTCCGATAATTGAAATTCATCAGTGGCTTGCAGCCTCTTAACTGTGCTGCTTGTCAAAATGGTCTAATCCTGAAAAAAGACATGAATATTCAGACCCTTCTGTATAATATTCGGAAAGCTTTTATTGGTCATAAATCAAATCCTGCAGTGAATTTGGAAGAATGCCATTGCATAATATACCGCTCAACTCCTATGCTAAGCTTTAAAGGTTGCCGGTGACGATGGAAGAGATTGTTTATTATATGTTTATCTCCCTTGTCGGATATGCGCTCGTGTTTATCTTAAGGCTATGCCATGTATGTGTTGATTTATGATTATTTGTGCGCCTTTAAAACGGTAATGTCATTCTGTATGCACAGTCTTACACACCACTATAAACTTGTTTATAGGAAAAGAGAAATAGTACATGTCGGAGACTCCCATGGGCTCTGTCTCAATGCTCTTCCAGGCCAATCCCCAGTATTTCTTTCTGCTGCCTAGCCCCTGATGTCTGACCACATCTGCTTCCTAGCAGCTACATATAGGAACCAGCTACAGGTCATGCAATACCTTTTGCACCTCATGTGCCGCAAGAAGGCCACATGTGCTACCCATCCACGTGCATGCATCTCCCGTTTGGTGAGCCGACACCGAGGGCTTACCACATTTTCTCTGAGTGTTTTCATTGCTGTTGGTCTGCAGTGGCTCTGCAAGATGTAGATTTATGTATGTTCACTTCCTGTATATGTTTCACTTAATTATCTATGGTTTTCCCTTTGCATTCCAGTAAGAACAATTTCAGACCAAAACACCATTGAGCAAAAGCCACTGATCTACCTCTGGGGGTAAACAAAATCACTTTGACATTAACCTTGTTGTATTGCTAACATTTGTTAAAGGAACAAATGCTCTTAAAAGCACGGTGCTCATAAGGCTTCACTTTGGTATTTCAGATAAGTGAAGTATCCAAGCATTTCATCGCTCTTCGGCTGCCGTTGACTGATGTGTCCTGGTTCTGCCACCACCGGTTGCTCTTTGCCCTCCCTCCTAGGATATTGCACATCATTCTTCTCTGAAATTCAATTCTTCTCATGCATGGTGTCTTGCATCTTGTGCCTGTTTCCTGATTGGTCATCTGTAGTACATATTTAGAATGCTCCACCTTTCAGATTTATGAACATACAGATCATTACTAAAATGATAAATCATCATTTTATGCAGATTGAGCCTCTGAAAGATCGGTTGTCTATTCCTTGAAGCCTTCAAAGATTTATAGTAGCAGTAATCATGTTTTACCTATGTGATTAAGTCAGCTTCACCAGTTACAAACCCTTAATTCCACAAACCTCTATTGACACTTTGGCAGCTATAGGTGTCCATTCATTTATGAGCAATATCTCACAAAAGTGGTAAGAATTACTGCGTATTTCTGGGTTGTAGCAATGCATTTATTTCGGAGATAAGATTTAAATCGGGTACATTTAAGCAAATCTGAAATACTTTATGGATCCATACAAATAAAGGAACTATTTTAGTTGTCTAAGCCTTGATGGCATTTTCAGATCAAGCTATATGCACACTTAAGACTTAAGGTAATAGCTCACATTAGACAGAAGTCCTAGCATCGTCCTGCTAACCAGCTTAGCTTTGATCACTTTGATTACATAGCTTAATCAAATTATACTCCACGCCTCACCCTACACCAACAGCACACGTTCGAGACAACCCATGGTGCAGCCTGCGCATTGTATGGCTTCAAGACCTATAGCTGGTTTAATCCTTTTCACAAAAACCAAAGGAAATGATGGACGGAGTGTTGAACATTGCAAGCACTCACCCCCAGTCAACTGATCTGGGTTTAATCCATCACCGCTCTTTAGCCCACTCTGCCACCCCAGTTCAGTCATGGCCATATGCAAATCAGTCTGACCCTGTGCCTCATGGGAACAGTCCAGCCAGAACTGCCAAGCCATGTCTTCCCTGGACCGGAAACTAGCTTCCTAGGACCGGTTTCTGGCATTTCAGCCGTCTTCAGCCAGGCTTGCTTGAATCCAGTGGCAAAGTGAGCAAGGGACTCACGTCTGAGCATACCCTGCCAACTTATGGCGAACAAAGCAAAAACCAAAGGAAATGATTGATGGACGGAGTGTTGAACATTGCAAGCACTCACCCCCAGTCAACTGATCTGGGTTTAATCCATCACCGTTCTTTAGCCCACTCTGCCACCCCAGTTCAGTCATGGCCATATGGAAATCAGTCTGACCCTTTGCCTCATGGGAACAGTCCAGCCCAAACTGCCAAGCCATGTCTTCCCTGGACCGGAAACAAGCTTCCTAGGACCGGTTTCTGGCATTTCAGCCGTCTTCAGCCAGGCTTGCTTGAATCCAGTGGCAAAGTGAGCAAGGGACTCACGTCTGAGCATACCCTGCCAACTTATGGCGAACAAAGCAAAAACCAAAGGAAATGATGGACGGAGTGTTGAACATTGCAAGCACTCACCCCCAGTCAACTGATCTGGGTTTAATCCATCACCGTTCTTTAGCCCACTCTGCCACCCCAGTTCAGACATGGCCATATGGAAATCAGTCTGACCCTTTGCCTCATGGGAACAGTCCAGCCCAAACTGCCAAGCCATGTCTTCCCTGGACCGGAAACAAGCTTCCTAGGACCGGTTTCTGGCATTTCAGCCGTCTTCAGCCAGGCTTGCTTGAATCCAGTGGCAAAGTGAGCAAGGGACTCACGTCTGAGCATACCCTGCCAACTGATGGCGAACAAAGCAAAAACCAAAGGAAATGATGGACGGAGTGTTGAACATTGCAAGCACTCACCCCCAGTCAACTGATCTGGGTTTAATCCATCACCGTTCTTTAGCCCACTCTGCCACCCCAGTTCAGACATGACCATATGCAAATCAGTCTGACCTTGTGCCTCATGGGAACAGTCCAGCCCGAACTGCCAAGCCATGTCTTCCCTGGACCGGAAACAAGCTTCCTAGGACTGGGGGTGAGTGCTTGCAATGTTCAACACTCCGTCCATCATTTCCTTTGGTTTTTGCTTTGTTCGCCATAAGTTGGCAGGGTATGCTCAGACGTGAGTCCCTTGCTCACTTTGCCACTGGATTCAAGCAAGCCTGGCGGAAGACGGCTGAAATGCCAGAAACCGGTCCTAGGAAGCTTGTTTTTTTTTTTATATTAGGCATTAATATTATAACTTGTAGTGGTCCCTCTAACCGACCAATGGTTGAAGGGAGCTGGCTGAAGGATCCTTAAATAAGGATATTGCACATACAATTTTAGTGAAGTCAAAAGGTCTTTGCTAAAGCAAAATCCAAAAACGTCTATGGAGTGAAGTGAGCACAAGGCATTCCGAAGCCAATTGCACTCCGAACCCTTTGAGCAAGCCTAAATAGTCTGCCCAGTGCGCTCAGGGGAAGACGGACTTTACCTCATGTCCAGCAGAATCTTAATATATAAACGCAAAGGGGTCCGATCCAATAAGGCCTAATACATGGGGAGGGATCAATATAACAATACAAATGTGAGTTGGTGTACATATCTGTATTGTCTGTACCAAATGGATAAGTTATCATAAAAATGGAAAAATATAAGTGAGAATAATACTAATGAAATGAGATAAAGACCCAAACACACTAAATTAATGTGTATGCTGTGTTTTTTTCAATTAATGTTTACCAATGGCCATGTGGGGGTAGTCTAGAGATTTTGTACAGCAGACTCTTAAGGCATGAAGACCGGGAGTGGAAAAGCCCGGTGCCTGTGTCCACAGCCCACCTACAGGATCTGTGGTTAGTGGGCTGGACGCAGGAAAAGTCTGAATTTAGATAAGTATTGTACCTCTACATTGCCAGAACATTGTGAATTCAGATTGTAGAATATATATATATATATATATATATATATATATATATATATATATATATATATATATATATATATATTTCCACTCTTTCGGTTCCCCAGTCACCGGGCAGTTGCAGCTCTCCTCGTGGGTGCTTGTCCCTGCGGCAGAACCACGCCGCTTTAAATCCACAAGTAATCCCTCCAGCTGGAAGGACAAACGGGACGCACTCTCTGCAACCTTTTGCACTTTTTTTATTTTCCTAATTCCTTAATGTTACGGGATACAGGCATGAACAGATCTACGCGTTTCAGTATACCAGATACCTTGCTCACGATCAACTGTTTACTTGGCACCGCCCCCTTTAAATTTACTAGTTGTTACATCATTTCCTGGCAGTGACCTAAGTTCCCCTTTGCATTATGGAGAATGTAGTTTTTTAATGACTTTTTGTATTTTTATCATTTTATACGTGGAAGTCACAAAAACAAGGATTTAATGATAATTATATAATTAAAAAGATTGGAGAAAAGAGTTCAGTGTCTCTTTTTTATATGAAAAGACAGAAAATTCATTTTCCTTTTTTCCTTTTGTATTCCCTCATTTTTACCCGTCCAGTGGGGAATGTCATTATTAGTCCATTGTTGTTACCATTTTTGAAGATGGAACGTTCTTTCCCATTTTCCCTTTAATATTTCCCCGTTTTTGCCCCTCTGGTGGGGAATATCCTTATTGTTATTAAATGACATGAATTCTCCATTCATCTTTTCTTTTCTTTCCTTTTCCCATCTTTCATTACATGATTTTCTTTTTATATATTATTCTTCTTTTTTGCTAATATTTCCACTTTGCTTTTATAGTATAATTCATTTCTTAATTTCATTTTATATCTTTTTTTATTTTCATTATTTTTTGGGATGCTGTAGTTAATTATAAATGTATGTAGAGCTCTTCTGATTGGTTGAGGCCATGCGGCTGCAGTGTTCGCAATTTCAAAATGTAACGTGACTCCTTCTGGCGCAATTGTTTTTCCCGATCTCCACCGCGTTTTTTTCTTGGGATTGTCTCAATTCCATAGAATTTCAATTGCTTCCAGTCCCATTGATGACATTGCTCCATATGTTTGGCTACTGCATTGGATTTGTCCTTGTGTACTGTCGCTCTTATGTGTTCTAATATTCTCTTTTTCAGTTCGAAGATCGTACTCCCTACATACCTCAATGGGCATGGGCATTCCAATATGTAATTGTATATTGAGTCTTACATGTTATCAATTGTCGGATTTCCCATGTTTTGTTATCCGCCATTTTTACTTCCTTTGTCTGTTTGGCGGTTTGGCAGGCTTTACACATATGACATTTTATGAAGCTTTTTGTATTCATTCGTGTAGTTTCTTTGCCTTTTCCTTTAAAATCGCTGTGAATTGGATGATCTTTTAAGTTTTTAGCTCTCCTGTATGCCACTGTTGGATGCTTCCCTACTAATTCTTTTACAGTGGCATCTAGCTGTAATATCTTCCAATTCTTTCTTAGGATGCCCACTACTTGTTTGCTCTCTAGTGAGTAATCCGTTATAAGTCGAATTGTCTCCTGCTCTGTTATCCTTTGTTTTCGAGATAAACACTCTTCTCGTGTTTTGCTGTTCGTTCTTTCCCAGCATTTTTTAACAATATTAATATTGTATTTCCTTTTCTTGAATCTTTCCATGGTGATATTTCCATGCTTTCGCCATTCTTCTTCTTCACTGCAGATTCGCCGAATCCTCAAGAACTCCCCATAAGGAATGCTTGAGATTAGGGGTTTTTGATGGAAGCTTGTTGCTTCCAAGGTAGCATTTGTTTCTGTGCTTTTTCTGTGCAATGTTGTCTGTATATGGCCATTTTTTATGTAAATTTCTGAATACTACTTTTTCTTTACTGATTTCATAAGTAAATTTTAAGTTTGTTTTACTGTTATTTAACAATTCAAAGTATTCTTGGAATTCCATTATTGTGCCATCCCATATAATGAATAAGTCGTCAATAAAGCGTCTCCAACTGACGACCTTATTCAACATTCTGTCATTGCTCGCACTCCATGCTACCTCCTTTTCCCAGTACCCCATCGCTAAACAGGCGTAGCTGTGACTAAATGAAAATCCCATCGCAGTACCATTCCTCTGGCGATACACTTCCTCTCCGAAAGCAAAGATATTTTTATTGAGGCATATTGATATCATTTCCAAGAGCATTTTATTATGTTCACAGTATTTGATGTTACGATCTTGTAAAAAGAACTTGCATGATTCCAAGCCCATGTCATTCCCTATATTTGTGTACAGGGATATGACATCCATTGTTACCAATTGATATGTTTCCTGCCAGGGAGTATTTTGCAGCAGCCTCAACAGGTCCGTTGTGTCTTGTATGTTGGAGCTTAGTTGAGTTACGTAGGGATTTAAAAAATAGTCAATGTAATTAGCCATGGGTTCCAACAAGGATCCTTTTGCTGACAAGATGGGTCTGCCCGGTGTTTTTTTCTGATCCTTTTGAAGTTTTTTCAGGAAATAAATTGTAGCTGTAATCGGATGAGTCACTGTTAAATATTTTTGTTCATCCTCATTTATAATTTCTCGTCCTGCCCATTCTTGAAGGTTGGGTTCTTTTTTAATCTTTCATAGTATTCGATGTTCCAAAGTTGGCGATGTGCTTCCAAAGCATACGCTCCTTTTTCCAAAATCACTATGTTTCCCCCCTTGTCTGCCATTTTGATTTCAATTTGGTCATCAGTTGTTAGGTTCAGCAGGGCATCCTTCTCTTGTTTGGTCAAGTTATCTGTGAACTCCGGACCTTTTAATTTATACAGATCTTGAATGACCGCTTCCTGAAATAAATCTATTTTATTTCCTGATGCCAATTGAGGGTAAAACTTTGACTTCGGTTTCATGCCACTCAAGCCCGCTCCTCCTTGGGAGATTGCCATGTTCAAAGGGATTTCCTCTCCCTCCGCAGCATCTAGATTTAGTAATGTCAGGAAGCTCTCAGAATCTTTGACTTGTACACTTGCTATTGTCTCTTCCGATGTTTTTGTTTTTTGTTTGTTCTGTTTTCCCGCAAAAAATTTAGCTAACTTTATTTTCCGGATATATAGGTATAAGTCTATCCTTACTTGTGCTAGATCCATTCTTCTTGTTGGGCAAACATTTATGCCCCTTTTTAATAAAGATGTTTCCACTTCCGAAATGGATCTTTTGGATAGATTCACCACCTGCAGTTCTTCCTTCATTTTTTCTTCCGGCGCATACTCCTCGTTTCTGTTCCTGTCTTTTCTGTAGTTGCATTTGCGTCTTTTACCCCTTCTTGTGGGTTTCTTTGTGACCATTGCCGTCCTCTTCCCCTTTGTTGTTGAAATGTGGGTCGATTTTGCTCTCATTGTCTCTGTTGCAATACTAGGCGCATGTCCCCTAAAAAAGACAATTTGCTCCTATTTGCTTCAGTTGATTGCTCCCCATCACTGGGGTCATTGGATATTAGAGAGGAGGCACTGCTTGAGAAGCTTGTTGTGCTATTCCAAGTCGCTTGTTCTTTCATCGCATCAAATTTTCGAGAGAAAGTAAATATGCGCCCCTCCGCATAATCGTTCGAATCTCTGATGAATTTGGAATGCTTGCGTTCCCTAACTATAGCCTCATGTTTGTCATTCTGTACTTCCAGCTCTTCCTTAAATTTAGTCATTTCTGGTGTCATTTTTAATGATGATAATTCCTTTTCTGTTTCGAATAGTTGTTCCTTTATTTTTCCAAGGCCAATTTCAATGTGTTTCACTAAAATTTCAATTAAGCCTATTGATGATTTTAATATGAAATCACCCCACTCCTGTAGCAACTCGTTTAAGGCGTCCTGATGGTTAGGCATCAACATTATCCTCAGCCCCCTTGGGACACGTACCTCCAAGTATTTCCTCAGAGTAATAAGCTCCCAAGACGTATTTATTTCCTTGCGGCTTAATTTTTCCCATGCACGTATTTTACTTTTAGTGTCTGTTTTTCCTGTTACATTGGCTGTTCCCATATCTTTATCCACATCGCCCTTTTCAAACATAGAGCTCAACAGTTCATTTCTTTTCGCTTCCGTTTCTCCATATTTCGTGCCTGCTTGTTTTTTTCTTCCCGATATTTTTCACTTATTTGAAGCTCATTCGTTGTTTTTCATGTGCACAGTTGCAATCGGAGTTTACTGTAGCTTTAAAGTCAGCCAATTAACCGCGCGTTTCTTTATTGAAACTTTAATGCGGTTTCTTTTTTCTGTAGTTACTCTTCTCCGACACTTAGCTGGATAATATATATATATATATATATATATTCTCCCATGCGTTGCTTTCGTTCGAGGATGCACACAAGGACAAGCAAACAAAGCCTCCAGGGCCAAGTTCTTTATTTGGACAGTAAACAGCAGCGCTCGCAGATATTTCCTCCACCTTTCCCCAACGCGTTTCGGAGCTCCTTTGCTCCTAACGTGTTCCGAAGCTCCTTTGCTCCTTACTCACGGGGGCTTCCGAGCAGATGCACGAGGAGGCAGTCCCTTTTAGCTAATTCTCGCCCTCCTACGGCATTACGTCATCCTCAGCTTTATGGGCCTTGTAGTCCTGGTGCTAGAATAATACCCTGATTGGGTTCTGCCTGGGAAGCAATTCAGTCATACCCTCCATAGGGCCTCAAGTCACGTTGCCGTTTCAAAATAAACTCCAACTTGTCCTTCTGTTACCCCGGTGTCTATGTATCCGACACCAACAGTCCGTAATAATTTTATCGGCGGTGCTGTCCTCCTGACCTAAGCCGGCCGGTATATTTTCCCATGCGTTGCTTTCGTTCGAGGACGCACACAAGGACAAGCAAACAAACCATGTTCTGGCAATGTAGAGGTACAATACTTATCTAAATTCAGAATCTTCCTGCACTAAGATGCAGCTTGCCTTTGATAAAGGGCGTTTGCCCGAAACGCGTTAGGAGAAAGCTGAGGTGGGCTTACAGCAAGGGCCTTCCCTGATCTTTACCCTGCCTCCAGCGAGTTTGTCCCAACTAGGGGATATATATATATTCAGTTATTATATGCATACAATAATTGATAAATATCATGGAAGGGACTAGTGTTTTTAAAAGTATAAAAGGTATTCACCAGCAACATAGATCTTGACGGATAGTGAATAGTTCCAACATTGCTGAAGAAACCTGTGACAATACCTGAATTGGGTGTGTGCCTTTTGAAAACTCTGGTGATGGTCCTAAAAAGAGCAGATACAGTGAAATGTGTACAAGTCAAATCAAACATGATGAAATGGAAATAGAGTTTTGAAATAAATTCATGTTTCTTTGTGCGCAGAACATTAAGCTGACATACCCAGGCCAGTATTATATGTTATTTCTGTCATCGCATGTGTGCATCAACACAACCAATTTGGATGCTAACCATTTCTGTATATCTTTGTATGAGACAATGTGAAATAACATTGCACTTTTACTTACCACATTATATTCTGATATTATTCATTTTTTAATTAGAAAATATCAACTACTTACTACTTGCGGCCCAATATCCCAGCTGTCATGTAGAACAGCAACAAAATACCTTTACTTCTGTCTGTCTTGGGCAAGTTTCTGTACAATACCTCAGCTGTGGCTCACAGTCTTCATTTCTGTTTCCACCATTTGATTCAAGTATTCTTTGGCCTGCCTCCTTCGTTTGCCTTCTGAGATCCAGTGGAGAGCTGTTCTTGTGATGGAGTCTTGTCCTCTTCTAATGGTGTGTTGTATCCATCTCTATCTTCTTCTCGTAATGATGGTGTCTATGCTCTTGGTCACATATTGGTAGCAGTTCCTGGTTGGAGATGGTTTGTGGCCTAAAAATTAGCAAGATTCTTATTTAACAAGTGTGGAAAGCTAATAATTTGGTGATCGTTTTTCATAATTCACCTGCATTCTGATCCATAGAAGAATGTGTACCGAATGCAGTGCTTGTAAAGCCTCAGCTTGGTGCTGTGCTGAGATGAAATCCATACATTGCTCAGCATCCTGAAGGCATTCCTTGCTTTGTCCGTCTGCTCCTGATGTCACTGTCTCTAACAGCCGCCCCCCCCCAACCCCCCCCCCCCCATCATGTCTGATAGTACTGCCTAGGTAGGTGTACTCTTCAATCATGGCTAGGTACTTTCTAGCCACCTTGATTAGTGAAGGAGTTGGGTAGTTGAGTTGCTTGACTTCTGATTTCTTTGTGCTCATCTTCAGGCCCATTTGCTGTGCATAGATGTTGAGGTGAGGTACCTTTTCCTGCATATGCTGGGGTGTTTGAGAGAACAAGGCTAGGTCATCCACATAGTCAAGGTCCTTTATGTAGAGAATAAGGCCCATCTGATGCCTCTGATTTGGTCTTCTGTCGTGTCACATCACCGGCCGCTGGCTTGGTCTTCTGTTGTGCGACAGATCACCCAGTTGATGAGATGCATCTGTGTCCCAAACCTGTCTTGACTTCAAAGCTTTGCTCACAGTCTCTGACCTTGTAGTAAAATTATCATAGAAATTCTTGATGAGGAGAACTATCTGCTACGTTATGCCATAGACTCTCCATATAACCTAGAGGCTGTCACAATGGATATTGTCAATCTTTCTCAAAATCAATGAAGTTGATATATAGTTGTATGTGCCAATCCATGCACTGCCATATGATGTCGCATAGAATAAGCATTTGATCAACACACCCTCTACCCTTGTGCAACCCAGCCTGTTCTCTTCTTAACTGCTTTTCTGCAGCATTGGAAATGCACTGTATAATGATTTTTACCAGGATTTTACTCTGGATTGACAGACGGGTTATTCCACTCCAGTTGGTAGTTGGTTATTGCTCTTTCGAATCTGAATGATGATGCCTTAGTTCCAGTCATCTGATGCTTTCTTGCCCTCTCAAATCGATGTAAACCGTGGTTGGAGAAGCTTGGCCTGCTTTGAACATTTCTGCATTCAGGTTGTCTTGGCCAGGAGTTTTTCCTTTCTTGAGATATCTTTGTATGAGTGACGATTTCTTCTTTCTGTGGTGGGACGGTGTTCATATTCAAGTCTGTCTCTTGTATTTCTGCTTCGGTAGTTGGTACCGGTCTTTTCAAGACTTCTTTGAAGTGCTTGGCCCATCATGGTTCCTGCTGTTTCTTTTTTCTGAGTGGTCTTCCTTGGTTGTACATGATAGGGGTTTCGTACGTTGCACGAGATTTACCACAAACTTTTAACAATTTCAATGTAATAACATTAGGTTTCAAACTGTTCAGGTTGACAAGAGGGTTAACTGTGTGCTGCCAGTTTCTCAGCTGATTTCTTTTATATTGCTTTAATGTTGCAAGTTTGTTACCATGTCAATACATATTTTAATTTTGCATCTCTTCACAGGCTCGAGCAACCCTATTTTTCTGCAAATGCCCAGTTCTTCCAAACTCTGAGTCAATGCTGCTCTCTCCAGCGACTTTGCATAATTTCCAGGAGTGGAACCTTTCAGCCGGATGCAGTCATGTCTTTCATGTCTAGCTGTCACAAGGTGGTGGTGTGCCATATGTTTACAGGAGACTCTCTTATTGCCTGCAGAACTCTCCAGCAGTCTATATTACGAAGGTGAGTGTGGAGAAATGAGAATAAAACTGTAATAAAAATTTGTATTTGACCACTGTACAATATTATTAACACTACTGTTAGGTACCATGTTGTCTTTTTGTTTGAAGTGTTCTTTTCTTTCAGCTCAGGATATAATACAAAGTTTCTTTGCAAGAAGTGTCCCTTAGAAATTAGTAATGTGAAGAAGAGGTGCGTGAGATCACTTGTGTTGGGAACAAATCACTGTGGACCCTCTTTATCCATGAAAGGATATCATTGTGTTCTGCAGTGGATTACTCAGATTGATCTATTCCCGGGGCACAATGCTATGCCATCTTTCAGTGTGTGTTGCATGATCGGGTCTTGGTAAACAGCCTCCATAAGAAATCTTTGCGTTAGTACAACCTCGGACCTCACCTCTCCACCAGTGGTGGAGCCTACTCAATACCAGTGCAGTTGCCTCGTACATTCGGCCTAGAGGAAACTGTGCTGCATTCACCACACCGCCTGGTTCCACCCTATCCTCATATATCACAAACAACATTGTTGCCATCTTAAAGCTAAAGCTTAATTGATTCGGTTGCAAACAGACTCCTTTAAAACCATAATGATGGCCCAAAAATTTACTCAAGGGCCTGTTTCAAACATTCACAGCTTCTTTAAGCCCCGGTGTCATGAATTCTGCGGCTCTCCTCCAGGCAACAACATAAACCACTTCTTTGTAACAAAACAGCCCAAGCATGCAATAAAAGTAAAATAGCTGTTACTCTCTGTGCCTTGCACCACCAATCAACGAACCCAACTGTATCTCAATTCTTCCCCTATCATTCATGATCTCCAAAGTTCCTCACATGCCGTTAGTTATACCATACTTGCCTTTCTTTCAAGTGTGCATGCATTCTGTGTCTCCAAACCTCTGAGTGGACATATAAACATATACTATGCTGGTCTATCTTTTCTATTAGCCTGTCTCTCCATTTTTTGTTGGAGTTGTAGTGTATGTCTGTACTGTAGAACTAGTTTGTCATATAAATTGTGCAATATGGAAGATTGCATAACTTTCCTATACTCAGAGGATCACCCTGCCTTGGTGATGTTCTCCTCTACTTTTGACTGAATAAACGCCCTGTCCAATTAACCTGATTTTAAGCATACTATGGTGTGTTCACCATAATACTAGTGTTGGTGAGGCCCTGTAGGTTGACAGGCTGACAGTGAAGCACCACTATCTCCCTCTGAAAATCTTGCCTCCTTGAACCCCCTACCGGAGCCTGCCATTTCAGCCTTGGGAACACTGAAACACTGTAGTATGTTGTATGTGTTCTTGTGCAATGTACAAACAGTCAGTAACATGGAAGTGTTTTTTTTTTACAGTGTGTAACTGAAGCGACAAAATTTGTGAGTTGTGATGGTTATTCAAACACTGACACACACTACCAATACTGAGAAGTTGGCTTGTGACTGGAAGTGTGGTAATGTCAACATTCATCAAGTCAGCCTTCTTGGGGGAAACTAGACCACTGACCCGGGAGTACTACTAAAAGGGTACTTGCACCACACGCATCATAGTGGAATGTGGCTGCTGTCTTATGAGGGACCAGGACACTGAGTGCGCATTGCAGCAATTGCAGAGGTTGGGTGACAACAATTCCAGAAGTGGCAGGGTGACACAATTGGAATGCAGCTTTATTACCAAGCTTGCTGAGAAAGTAAAGTGCAGTTCTGAATATTGAAGACGATGCACAAGTGGTCATTTGTGAGTGAGTGAGAGGTTCTAGCTTGCTATATGCCATGGCAGGGGACAAACATTTGGTTCTTTAGTGTTCACAGTATTGTGCTATTCCTTCTGGTTATTAGTCCTGGGAGCTGTAGTGGTGCTAAAATGTATGTGTTGGGCTTTGCTGTAACGAGGATACGATTGAGTTAGAGAAACTGTGGGTAGGGTGATAGTCGCAATGTGAGAAGACACTCTTTTAGTTAAGCGTTACAGGAGATGAGCATCATCTTTAACCGCAGTGCACCTGAGCAAGTCATGCTGGTGGCCTACATGGGCAATGTTGTGGACATAATCGAGCAATTGCGAGGGATGCTTAAGTAAAATAAATATCTTGGAAACTTGGAAATGTTGGGGGGGGGGCAAAGTGTTTAGTGTAATGAACTTATTGTTTGCCTATCACCAGGCTATGTTACTCAAAGATTTTAGATTCATCTCTGTTATGCCCTTACAGGCATACATATTTATTAGAATGCCATCTGGATTAGTGTCTGCTGCTTCGTGTTTGAAGTTTCCAAAGAGTGATGAAGATGTTGTTGGAACGAGTGCTACAAGTGTTATTTTTCCAGGATTTTGGTGTTAGGAAGGATGGGAAAGGCCATGATGAGATCCAGAGTCTTCTGTTGAAGCACCTTTTAGAGAGTAGGCTCACCTTAAAGAAGAGAAGTGTCGGTTCTGGGTCAGGTCTGTGACTTGCTTTGGTCACACCATCTGAGAAGAGGGCATTAGTCCCAAATTGGAACTATCTGATAGTACAATTAAGGCCCCAGCAGTCCTGAGTCTCCGAACTAGTGAGGTCTTTCCGAGAAGGGTCGGATGTGCGAGTAGTCAAAGGCTTGTGATTAGGATGAACAAAGCAAACCAAACAGATGATGGACGGAGTGCTGAAACTTTTCAAACACTCATAGATCTGGCTTAAATCCATAATCGTTCTTTAACTCACTTCACCACCTCAGTTCAGACCCAGCTATATGCAAATCAGTCTTGTCCCTGTGCCTCATGGGAACAGTCAAGCCCAAACTGCCAAGCCAGGTCCCACCCCCGTTTCTGATACATAACCAGTACCTCTTGGAAGTAGAGTGAACCTCTGCTTCTTCTTCGCTCCATCGGATCTGTACATAATAGGAAGTGGCAGGCCTTCTGGTGTGGTACCCAAGGCTTCATGAACTGTGACATAACTGTAGCCAGTCACTGTAAGGCACCGATTCTGGATTTTATGTTCAGGTCAGTGTCCATAGTGAAGGTGGTGGCATTTTCTGTTCTGTGGATTCCATGGAGCTCACTACCAAGTCAAAGTTTTACATTAAAGAAAAAACCCATCTGGTGGAAAGTGTGTGTGTGGAGCCATAGGTGTTCTGGAACTAGATTTGGCTGAATAACTTTTCTGTGCTTTGCCAACTTGTGTTTCTGCTTGTTCTTTGGATTTGTTTGCTATTGTATATTCTTCCTCTCTTATCCCCTGTCTCTTTACTCTTTTGTGGCTTTTATACCTTGTGCTTTCTTTTTCTTGGTCAGAAGAAGTGGTGTATGTTGTGGTTTGTCTTCGTCCTGATCCCTCATTCTCCCTCCCTTATCTTTAATGGAGCACCACTTGTGCATGTTTAGAAATAGTGTATGTCATAAAAATTGTTCAATGGGGAAGATTCCATATTTGTCAGTTATTTAGAGGCTCAATTTGCCATGTGTTGGTGGTGGTGTTCTCTACTTTTGACTGATTAAACTCCCTGTTGGATGGATTAACCTGGAGTTGGAGCCTGCTGTGTGGAAAGGAGAACTTAACAAACATTTTGAAGCATATGCAATGTGCTGCATCTTTAAGGATTCCCGAATAAATGATGGATAAATAGAACAAATGCATACATTAAATAAGATGCTTCTTGACATCTAGCCAGTAAACTGATTTGTACACTTCAGGGGTTTAATCTTGTACAGAAGGTGCAGAGTGCTACTCACAGAGGAGGTCATATGTTGGACCTGGTGTTTACTAATGACCCAACCCTGGTAATGAGTTCTCCCCAAGAGGTTACCTGGTCTGACCATTATTTTGTTCCTTTTTCCTTCAAAAGAAACTATAAACCCAAGACAGGCCCTCACACTATGATTGAGACTAGAGATTGGCGAAACTACCTTCACATATTACTGGGGAATGTCTCCTTTCCACATTACGGGGGACGTCAATCAGGATGTTCTCGCTTTTAAGACGCAAGTAACCCAAACTTTAGATAATATTGCTCCGAGGGTGTTGAGGAAAACTGTTCGTAATCGTCCCTCCGCCCCATGGTTTACGAAGGATCTTAAAGCCAGAAAGAGTGCCTGTAAGAAGTTGGAAAGAGTTTGGCGACGGAACTTTTCCCTAGAAGCCAAACTCCTTTATAAAAACGCCCTTAGGACCTTTCATCACACTAAGCGGTCAGCTATGAGAAACTTTTTCGCCAATCAGATTCGAGCGGCTAATAACTCAAAAAAAGAAATCTTCAAGATTGTAGAAGGTTTCACTAACCCCCTGGCCTCATTAAGTTCCATACCCGTGTCTCAAACCTTATGTGAGAATCTGGCTACTTTTTTTAATGATAAAATTGCTGAAATATATTCTTCGTTTCCTCCTTGCAAAGAACCAGATCCAATTATAAGTAATGGGGATGGAAATTTGGCCTGGAAGAACTTTGCCATCTTTGAAGACACCCAATCTCTGGCGGACCTTGAACATGTAAAATCGGGTTCCCCGGCAGACCCTCTCCCTGCCAGGTTCTACAAGACTCTTGCTCAGGGGCTAAATCCGATCCTGAATATTATCTGGAACCAGTCGTTGAAAACTGGAAATTATCCAGTGGATTGGAAGAAAGCCATGGTTAGGCCCATCTTAAAAAAAGAAGGAGCCGATCCCTTGGTATTAAAAAATTATCGCCCTATATCTTTACTCCCAGCTCCAGCCAAGGTTTTGGAGAAGGAAGTACAGAGGCAACTCTCGAGGTTTTTGGATTCCAACAACTTGTTGCATGACTCCCAATCTGGTTTTAGAGCCACTTTTAGCACTGAGACCACGCTCCTGGAGACCACGGAGATTCTGAGAGAAACGGTGGACAAAGGACACTGTGCAATGCTTGTGTTATTAGATCTTTCTGCGGCATTTGATACTGTGTCCCATAAAATCTTATTGCACAGATTAAAGAACATTGGTCTATCAGGAGCAGTTCTGTCGTGGTTTCAGTCTTTTTTGGAGGGCTGATTGCAACAGGTGGTGTTGGGTCCGCACTCCTCACAAATAAAAATGCTGTCATGTGGAGTACCTCAGGGCTCTGCATTAAGCCCGACATTGTTTAATGTTTATCTGGCTCCCTTGGCTCATATAATTGAGAAACATGGCCTACGGGTTGTCAACTATGCTGATGACACTCAGCTCCTTTTTTCGTTTCATGAAAAGGATGAGGGAAGGATGCTGAGTGTTAAGAGATGTATGTTGGACATAGTATCTTGGATGTCGGACAACTGTTTAAAGTTGAACACAGAAAAGACTGAGCTCCTATTTTTTAATGATCAATCTCCATTGTCCTCAGATTGCTGGTGGCCGACCATCCTAAATCCCGCACCACTCCCAGTTAGGGTAGCCCGGAATCTAGGCGTTAAGATGGATGTAGAGCTCTCAGGAAAGGATCACATTGCTCAGCTCTCCGCAGTCTGTTTTTGGAAGCTTAGAATGTTGCGCCGTTCTTCTTCATTTTCTCCCCGTAGACTGTCGTCAAACGGTGGTACATGCCACCATTACTTCACATTACGCAAACAGTCTATTTATTGGTCTTCCAGACTATTTGATAGCCAGGCTTCAGCTAATTCAAAATGCAGCTGCTAGATTGATTAGAAATATCCCTGTCCGCCACAGAATTTCTCCTCATCTGGCCAGTTTACACTGGTTACCTATAAAGAAAAGAGTGATTTTAAGGCGATGGTACTAACCCATCGTGCCTTGTATAATACTGGCCCCCCATACCTTAGCGCTAGAATTCAAAGGTACTTGCAAAACAGATCTTTAAGATCCAATCATTTGAATCTTCTTAAGGTACCCAAATTTAGAAAGGTCAGAATGGGTGGCCGGTCATTTTCTGTCCGGGCACCTATTATTTGGAATTCTATGCTGAAGGACCTTAGAGCACTTGAGAAAGAAAATGCTTTCAGAAAGGCCTTAAAAACCTGGCTGTTTCCTTTGCACTGATTCTCCTCCCCACTGATCACAGCTCTTTTTTTCTCCATTCAGGTCCACATGATTAGTCAACAGCGCCGGGACACTTCCGTTGGAGGTAGCTGTGCGCTATATAAGCGTTTATAACATAACATAACAACATAGATTAGTGCCTAGACTTTAAAAAATAAGCCAGCCTTACACTTCTTCATCCTTGGACCCAACATCCCTCGACAACCACAGGGTCATCCCTGGTTTTATCCAGTACTCCCAAACTACGGGTTAAGCTAAGTTCTTCCAAGTTAACTGCAACATGCAATTTTGTCTCAACTTATTCTCTTCCTTGCCATTCTTAACATGTTTGATCCACAGCTGATCCAGGTTTCATCCCAGGCATGCTGCTGAAATGAGTCTAATTTCTCTCTAGAATTATATACTTGTTTTAAATAACAGATGACCGCCTTCATGATGATCGTCCTTGATATCTGTGGCATGGTACTTCATCAAGTCAACTAACACCCTTATCGACAATGTACACCACAGATCATCATTGTTCTATTATTATCCTTTCTGAGTGCCTTCAGTAATGTAGTGCTTATGGCCTTTGATAGTCCCAAAATACCCTGTAATATTCAGCAGTTTAGCCATATAACAGTTCTGTGCACAGGGATCTAGGACAGGTCGTCTCTGGTCAATTCTCAAACAGTAGGCACAGCTTCAACATGTTGGAATCTGCAGGCAGCAAGTGGAGCTACTACCTGGCCACTTGGTGCTCAGTACGAAACATGTGAGACCTTCCAACCCAGCTCCAAGGAGTCACTCCACCAATTCTAACATGGGCCCCTTCACGTGTGTGTTAAAGCGCTCCTGTTCAAGAATGCATGGTGTTGACTTAGTTAGCCAGCATAAGGAGTATTTCATCTTAGGTACTTGTCTGTGGATTCATTCCCCTAAGTCTTTGCTGTGTAATCATAACTGAGTCTTCAGCTCCCACATACTTTATGAGCTCCGCTTTTCATAGTGACATTTGTCGTGCATAATTAGGTTTCCACATCATTGCCAATTGCCTTTCGGCCTATGTAATGGCGAGGTTGATGGATCAGTAGGCCCTGGGCAGATGCATTTTTTATGAATCCCGAGACGGATTTTCTAGTGTGGCAGGACTGTTGAAGGATAATGGACCTGAGTGCGTTTCCCGTATTTTGGATGGCGTGAGCGGTGTGCTGCAGGAGAAAGGTGGAAAGTAAAAAATTGCTGAGGGAATTGCTGTGGTTATTAGTATGGACACCCCAGTGTTAATTGAGGCCTCCAAGTTAGATGCTGGAATGATGCCATGATATGGAGTTAGAAGTGAGATACATTATGGCAAAGATGTTGATGTCAAATTTGATAATAGGGTCACTAATGGAACTGGCATTGGAGAAGGATGAATCACAATTGAGCAGCATAGGATATTGAGGGAGAGAACAAAGATGACAAAGGAAGCACAATGTGTGAATAGAAAGGGAATTACTGAGTTTTGAGAGCTATGAGTAGAAGTGTGCGAGCGGTGACTTTGTGAGGAGCTTTTTGCATGATTCTGGAGCAGGCAGGAGATTGGAAAATGGAACAACTGAAGTAAAAGGAATTGACATAGTGGTGAAAGGCAACTGATGGTAGAAGAGGAAACTGAGACTGTGAGAGAAGGAAGGTGTGGAGGACAGAACTCCTACTTCTGAAGTAACTGGAATATGATAATGAGATCAAAATGCTGACCAAGAGTTCGCTCTCTGCCCTTGATATACTGTGCAACCAAGAATGTAGAGTTTAAAGGACCTGAAGTGGTTCAGTTGGTTTTAGAAAGGTTGAGGCGGTAGGTGCACATCTGTTGAAAGGCTCCAGTAATTTCCAATTTTCACCAATAATCCAGAATCAAAGAAGAAAAGGAATTGCTTCGCCAGTCCGGAATTATAAGAAAGGTGCGACTGGTAGTTCTACTCACAAAAAATAAAAAACAGACTTCTAGACATTTCAGTGACACGGCTGCCTTTCATAGTGATTTGGCGCAGTTTGAGGTCTTGGTACTCTCTCTCTTGGGCATTCGAGCCCTGGTTTGAGGATAGTCTGCAGCTTAATGGTCAAGCTAGCTCTAACTAATGCTAGTTTCAAGGCACTCCTTGAGTTAAGTTCTAGGTTCTTGTTTGGTGTATTCTCTTTCATTGTTGCTCTCTGGGAGTTAAAATGGGAAAAGTCTCTCTTTTGACCTCTACCTCCACCCCCCGTCCAACAGATTTGCACAAAACTTACAATATCGAATTTTTTCGCTTGAACTTTAATTTTGAAAGTTTCATGCAGATTTGTGGCAAGGAGCAAAAGTTTATAGTAAAATCAAAAACACGTTTTAATAGAAACTGGCCTAGCTATAACTGCATTGTCGCCATTACCGATATTGATATTGATATATAATTATATGCATGTATAGATGTAATATATACACATTTTGAATATGTATGTAAACCTCTGTTTAGGTTTTTCTATCCTAAGCATTCTCTGTGAAACCCTTGTTATGTATTAATTCAAATCGGTGCATATTGATTGCACCAAATGCAAATTCGTAAAATAAACATAACTACTAAACCAAATTACCCTTGGGATCAAGTTTATTTTTTGCTACGCATGGGGAGCTTATTATTAACCATCTAGGTGACCAGTAAGATTGCACCTTCGAGTACAGCAAGAATAGGATATGCGGTGAAAGGGGCAGAGTACAGGCAGATGTTAGAGGGATCAAGCAATCAGTTGACAAGAAAATTATAACATTAAAGTGTTCAGATTGAAGAGGAGAAGTGTAATTAAAAAACTTTAAACACAATGCAATAACATTGGAGAAGGAGATGCACTGGGAGACGATGGACATGTGCAAAACAAGGAGAAAGTGAAGCAGGGGCAGGTTTGGACCACTGACTTCAAAATGGATCAGGGCTTAGTGGGCCTTTTTCCCCTGTACCAAAGGGTGCAGCTAATGGCATTTCCTCAGAAAGAGCAAGGAGCTAAACGTCAGGAGGCTTGCCAGTATTTTAGATCATTCAGGAAGTTTAATGACGGAGTACTCTGAAATGGTCTCACTTTTGAGTGGAGCTGGTGATGAATAACTAGACTTTCTGAAAGCACAAGATTCCAAAACACATTAAAAGGCTTCCAAGTCATGTTTGAACACTATGAAATTACACACATACTCTAAATTTTGGTTCTAACTGCTGGATGTTCAAACGTACAAATAACTCCACTTAACAGCTGTCACAAGGATAATCAAAGCACTGCTCTAAGGACTTCCCCATGGTGAAATCTAACAATTTTCTCCTTCATACTGTCCCCTTTGTACACCACTTCCCTCTCTAGCTCTTCGTTTCACTGGCAAAGATTGACGTCCTGCTTTGCTGAGGAAGAGGCGGGTGCAACCGAGAGCTGAGGCAGTGTATGATGCAGAAGAGAAAGGGAGTTAAAAAGAGGCGGTATAGAGAGATGGTTGAGGGAGGTGTGATACAGACATAGGCGATTTGATCTCTGTTAAAGTATGTAAGAGAGGTGAGGTGCGCAGGAGTAGGTGAAGTAGTCAAAGGAGTGAGATAGGTGTAGGCAGAGAGGGTACAAGGAGAAAGCTTAAGTAAAGAGAGGTGAGGAGAGAGCAGATGTAGATGGAAAAAGGTGACCTAGAAAGAGACATGGATGTGGATCTAAAAAGGAGTATGGAAGAGAAGATAAATGGAGATGTGAGGTAGAGTGATAGGTGAGTTAGGGAGAATGAGGTTTAGAGAAACTGTCAGGTAAAGAGGTAGCTCAAGAGATCATGGTCCCTGAGTTTGTCAAATGTTTTTAAAGAACTTTATCAGGAGTTGAAGAATCTCATTTCCTAACCGTCTCCTGCTGACACTCCCTCTGCCGTGTGTTCTTGTAAATCGCAGCCAGTCAAACTCCTGAATTGGGCTTGGACAATGAACGTCAGCTTGCCATTTTTTTTGGGGGGGGGGGGGGGGGGTGAACCATGAACAAACTCTTCAGTCCACCATGCAGAAAACATAGCTTCCCCATTTATCTTTTATAAAGTTAGATTGTAAGTATCCCCTGCAAGTAGGAGGACCTCGCCTCTATTTACAAATTAAACCTGATTAGCCTTAATTAATGATTTGACATTTTCTTTGAGTTTGAAAACAGAGGAGGCTTTGATAATCCCAGTTGCTTTTTTTTTTAACTTACCTTGTCTCCCTCAGCCTCACTATAAATTACACTAAGGCTTTTGTGTGCACAAAAGGAGGCGTAGAAACAAGTGCATTTATCAAGAAGCTGTTAATGCGCACTACATTGCCAAATAAACAACAATACTTGCAGCTGAATTAACTGAAATGCTATTAGCTGCTGGATGAAATAATGACATTAACTTTGCAGTGCGCATTCCATAACAAGAATACGATCAATAACCACTGAATAAAAAGGTGGTTTGATGACGCATGATCATGTGGTCAGTTTGAAAAGAAAAGCACACCTGTGATCAAAGCTCCGCATTAAGTTGAAACATGTAAGGGATGAAAGAGCAACTGCTGCATACTGCGTTTAAGAATTAAAAATCACCTTTATCCTTCAATCAGGTAGTCCGCATTCTTCTTGTTCAAGAAGATTTGTTGGATTTGAAAGTGGGTTCTTCGTGCCCCTTGCGCCGACCCACCCTGCCAGGGTCCCGGGCTCTCTGTCACAAAGATTTAAGGGCTGAAAAAAAAAAAATATATATATATCAGGGATGTTATAGTTAGCTGGACATTTCCCTCGTACAAAACCCTAGAAATTCCCCAGTCATAGTTAGTACAGCTAACTATAACTCGCGCCCCCGCAATGCACTGCTGATGACGTCACATATTACATCACTCATGACATGGTCAGTGACATCACTCATGACATCACTGATGACATCATCCATGTCGATAAATTACTGCATCTTCTCACACCCTAATTTAACCTTTGATACACCAACTCAAAATTTCAGACGTCCATTCTCAAAACCATAGATACTCCAATAGCGACATACCCACTCATTAACTCTTGGGTCTACATACACCTCCACTCACTCACCTGTACAGTCACTCATACTTACAGTCACTCCGTACAAGACTATCATATGCATTTATACACCTATATAGACACTCACAGACCGCCAATCATCCATTGAGGACTGACACACCTAATCAGTCGTGCGAGTAATTAAACACAGTCCAATTTACTCACCTATACAGTTAAACACACTCAAGTTCACTTACTCATAAAAATAGTACCACATTATTACGCTCTTATACAATCATTGATACAAGCACACACTCATCCATACAACCACTCTCACAATTACACACTCTCGCATATACCCACTTATATACTCTTACACGCATATATACTGCCTTTCACATATGTAGTTAGTCACACATGTACCACTGAGATATACATTCAATCACTAACACACCCATACATACACTCACCCAACCATACAGTTGATCACAGATGCACTCTTAAAACCATGCACCCATAGAATCACCCACTCACACATCTATGCATAGTCACACACACCCTACCCACACAAACACTCAGGCACTCAATAACCCATATAGACACTCATATAGCTATTCACAAAACCATGCAGCCACTTATACACCTACACACAGACACATACAGACATTCACACAGTTTAGTCACTAGTCCGCAGTAAGATACATTTAATGACTCACTTATAGAGTCAGTTACGCACCTAGAAAATCATCCATTCACACACTTGTACACCCACTCATTCTTCCACCGGCCTTTCACTATAAATATATAAAATATATTTAAACTTTACAGAAACACACAGTCACTGGATGACGTAATCAGTGATGTCATCAGTGATGTCATTTGAGATATCATCAGTGATGTCATGAGTGATGTCACTAACCATGTCATGAGTGATGTAATATGTGACGTCATCAGCAGTGCATTGCGGGGGCGCAAGTTATAGTTAGCTGAACTAACTATAACAGGGGAATTTCTAGGGTTTTGTACGAGGGAAATGTCCAGCTAACTATAACACCCCTGAAACCTATGGTTTTTTCAGTGAATTTCTAAGGTTTTTTAAATGCCAATTCCTAACCATAACGCCCCTGAAACCTTTGTTTTTTTCAGTGAATTTCAAAGGTTTTTTAAATGCCAATTTCTAACTATAACGTGCATGAAACCTATGTTTTTTTCAGTGAATTTCAAAGGTTTTTTAAATGCTAATTCCTATCTATAACTTATCTCTGAAGATATCATGTTTAATGATTTTCATTGGATTTGTATATTTTTCAAATTCAGTGTGTCAATTTCATTAATTACGTTTTTTTAATACTTTATCACCATTTTTTAAACTTATTTTTTCAATTCTTTTAAAAATTAAAAAATATTATTTGAACTTAATGGGTTTTTCAAACATATTTTTTAGCTATTTGTTCAGAACTTTATTTTATATATATTTTTTCAATGATTTTGGATCCGCGCACCGTTCTCGATCCCTAACTGATAGCGTCCGCGCATGGTAAGTGTTGGGTACGTGTTTAGTGCGCGATTGCAATGCGACCAGTACGCGACTCCCAGCCTATTCGCGACACGTTCGAAGTACGTAATGCGACGTTTACGCGCTTCCGCGATGGGTCATCTGCGTCTATGACGTGGTAGGTGCGCGGATTCCGCAAAATATTTAACATTTGAAAAAACATATATATATGTATTTCATGTGAATATTAATTGAAGACAAACTCTAAACTAGTCTTAAAACTAATATATTTTCACATCTAATCCTATAATTTTTTTTAATTCAATTTCGCGGATGCGCGCTGGGTGCGTGCTGCGTAAGCGAAGGGTGCGCGGATCCCATGTGACCTGCAGAAAAAGAGATTTGATTGGTTCATTACACTTCCTCTTCTAACTATTGAAAGACCCCACCCATTTCAATCATTCTTCTTTGACCTTCTTTAGAGCACCATCTCTTTGGCGAGAAGAAGATTTTTTAGACTAAGTTTACACTTAGCTCTAACTTTTTTCAACCAAAAATGGCTTCAGGGCAGCAGGCATCACCTCATACTTCTGAGGATGAATTTTTGGCGGAGGCACCACCCAAAGAACGTTTTTCTTCAGTGGTGTGTACATTTTTTACTTTTCCAGAGGGGCAGAATAAGACCAATGCCACCTTGGTCACGTGCAAGATTTGCAAAAGAGTCCTGTCGCGAGGGGATCCTAACAAGAAATACTTGTGCGGCACGGCAAGTATGATGAAGCACATGAGGACCCTTCATCTAAACAATCTTGCACAAGAAGAGTTCCGACGGATGAGAAACACTCCTGCTCCTGCGCCATCCACCTCATCGCAGCCGAGCACCTCAAGTGTGCATCCATCAGCCCAAACCTTGGACATCCGTCCTCAATTTCAATTTTTAAAAGTGCTCTGCACTAAGTGCAATGCAACTTTGTGCTATGGTGAGCAGTCGATCGATCTGATCTGCCGCCGGCAAGAAAGTCACATTTGCTAGTTTTTTTAAAACATTTTTTTTATTGTTCCCTGAAGTTCATTGTTTGGTTTCTCCTGTTTTTGTTTTTTTGTTTTTTGCAGAAACCCCCCAAAAATTACAAATTGTTCAGAAAACTCAAAAAGAATTATAAAAGAAGAAAGAAGAAAAAAAAAGTTCTTGTAAGAACTAACTTTCCTGGTATAAAAAAAGAGCTAAATTTCTTTGTTAGTGTTAATTTAGATGAATGTATGTGTAGTATATAATTGACTGAATGAATGCATTAGTAGCGTATGGTGAATGTATAAGTGCAGAACTATGTGGAAGTGCTGCAGCATCACACAGTAACCTCTTTAACTGCAGTGTGCTGTAGTACTTCCGAAGCACAGGGATACAACATATGTACATAAATATGTTGCAAATCTATGCTTCTGTCTGCACGGCTGCTTAAACTGCAGCCATGTGGTGACAAAGGCAACCTTGCACCATAGTTCAAGGATATCTGTGTCATGTGCTGTTTGTTTTTCTACAGGAAGGCACACCTTCCTGCACAAAAACAATGAGAAAATGCATTTTTCTCCTTCAACATTTCAGCATGCATTGAAGATATAAAAATGTGGAGAAATTAAAACAATTCTCCTTGTTGTGCTTTCCTACAACAAGTTTAGAATGGTGCACCATTCACACACATATCGAGATTTATGATTTCTGATAAATCAAGACATCTGTCGTGTTCTATGAGTATTAAGTGCAATCGTGCACAACAACACTTATAGAACACCCTTTCAACACAAAGTGGTCTGCATGATGAGGTTGTATTTACATGGAGTATAAAAAGTGCACAGAGTGCCTTTTCCTCTCTTTGTAAATATGAAAGAGTATCTTACACAATAACTATGTTACAAAAAGTGACATATTTCCAGTTTTAAAATTCCTTGCGAATGATAAAAGGTAAGCACAGAGTTTTGTCTGCAAAGATGTTCAAAGAAGAATGATTGAAATAATTGCGGTCCTTCAATAGCTAAAATAGGAAATATTATGAACCCCTCAAATCTCTTTTTTTGCAGGTCACATGATATCTGATTATGGTCAGATTTCAAAACTACAAAGGTATAAACAGAGTGTTTTTAGAAACATGTTTCAACTTTGTAGCTTCTTGCAGACCTCCTCATTCTGCATATTGAGATTTAGTTAAACTTACCTTCACAGTAATAGGAATAAAAAATGGTACACATTTTTTTCACATTTTCATTCCAATCTAAATTCATAAAAATTGCTTATTTTCAAATTTGGATCTGTGAAAGAAAAGGAAAAACAAATTATAACATGTAATAATACATTTTTTACAACACAGCATATTTTCCACAAAGTAATTTTTTTGCTGTTCTCAGAATATATTAAATTTCACTAAAAATAGTGATTTCAATCGTACTCCTCTCTTAACAGCGGGCAAAAAAAACAATCTCAAAGATTGTTAAAAAAAAACAACAACATGCTATTCACAAAAAAAAACAAGATACAAATCACAGATATATAAAATGCATACAGCTAACAAAATGTTATAAGTTTAACTTACAAAAACTGTAAATGTTGTCACTTTAAAATATTCACCAAATCTAAGGATGAATGTTTGGAGGATGCACCACGCCCACAACGTTTTCCTTCAGTGATGTGGAAATTTTCTACTTTTCTCGAGGGGCAAACAAAGACAAATGCCACCTTCGTCACGCGCAAGATTTGCAAAAGAGTTCTGTTACGAGGGGATCCTAACCAAAAATACTCGTGTGGCACAGCAAGTATGATGAAACACCTAAGGACCCTTCATCCAAACAATCTTGCACGAGAAGAGTGCAAACAGATGAGAAACACTCCTGTTCTGTATCTGTAAAAAAGAATCGGAAATAAATGTATATTAATAGCTTTCAAATTTATACTGTACAAACACATTTTATATAAAAACTGACTAAGAAACTATAGCCCTGAACCACAAGTGTGACGATGGTTAAAACACTACATGCATAGTGCATACTACTTTGAAGCAGTTCATGCCCTAAAGCCTACCTCACTAAAAGACTACATGCTAACTGACTGAATGATGACAGTACTATAAGGAGACACACTGGGTGAGTGACAGGGTGTTTGCTAGAAGTGTATGAATACTAACTAGGGAATTGAAGGTGTGAAACACAACTGTGTAGGTGATTAGAGGACTGCATCCATACTGCATAGGCATTTAAAGCAGTCCATGTGCTAAGGCCTGGCTCACTGCATGACTACTTGGGTACTGACTGAATGATTAGAGTACAGCAAGGAGAGTGCCTAGGTGAATTTATAAGTGGTAGGCTTTTCGCACAGGGAATGGATTAGTACTTGGTACTGAATGGGTCACTAGAGGAGTGCAAAGGGAGTGACAGGATGTTTGCTGGACTGTATGGATACTGACTATGGAATTGAAAGTGTGAAAGAAATGTGTCTAGGTGGTTAGAAGACTGCATACATAGTGGATAGGGGTTTGAAGCAGTCCATGTGCTAAGGCCTGGCTCAGTGCATGAATACTTAGGCACTGACTGAATAAATAGAGTACTCCAAAGATAGTATCTTGGTGAATTTATAAGTGTTTGGGTTTTGGCACAGTGAATGGATTAGTACATTATGCTGAATGGGTCACTAGAGGTCTGCAAAGGGAGTTACAGGGTGTTTTCTGGAAGTGTATGGATACTGTCTAGTGAATTGAAAATGTGAAAGACAAGTGTATAGTATGATAGAAGACTGCATGCATACTACATAGACATTTGAAACAATCTATGTGGTAATGTATGGTTCACAACATGAGTACTTGGAAACTGACTAAATCATCAGACTACTGATAGCTTAGTGCCTGGGTAAAACTTTTAAATTTTCAGTTCTGGCACAGTGAAGAGAATAGTACATGGTACTGCACTTTAGTGTCAAACCCTGACTCATTTTATCAATGCATAAGCAAAGAATAGCTTCTAAAGCTACTAAAACTTGACATGACCGATTTTAAAACAGTTATCTGTCATCAAATACACTATGTTACCAAATGCTTCTCTCACAATCCTTACCCAAATGTACACAGACTCAGTGTGATTTTAGACAAGCAACACTATCCCTAGCACTTTACCAAAACTCATTCACTAGTCTAGAAGAGGTAATGGTACTGCACACAATCTACATATTTAAGTACAGCACATTAGTGTCAAAGCATGACTCATTTAATCAACGCATAAGCAAAGACTGTCTTCTAATGGTACTGAAACTTGACAACATGACAGGTTTTAAAAGAGTTATCTGCTAAAAAATACACAATGTTACCAAATGCTTCTCTCACAGTGGTTCCCAAATGCACACATACTCACTGTGTGATTCTAGACAAACAACACTATCCCTTGCACTATACCAAAACACATTTCTTCATCTAGAAGAAGTACTACATTTTAGTATAGATACATAACATAACTCATTTCACAAATTCATAAACAATGACTGGTTTCTAATTCTACCAAAATTTAAAAACAGCGCAGTTATCTGTCTGCAAACACATGAAAACACAAATGATTATATTCAACATCTAAATAGGAATGAAGTTAACCTACACTTCTCATGAGAGATTAGCTTAGTGGCAGTAAACTATCTCGACCTCAAAGTGGAAGTTAAGGAAGGCAAATTGATAACTGCTCTTTACAGAAAGCCGACGGCAGGCAATAGTACTTTGCATGCCTCCAGCGGCCACCCTGAGAGGTTGAAAAACAGCATACCTTACGGGGAATTCCTCAGATTAAAATGGAATTGCTCAAGACAATGTGATTTTGATCAGGCAGTAAAGAATAGTTTTAGTCGGTTCACAGCTAGAGGCTATGATAATGATCTTTTGGAGAAAACCTTGCAAAGAGTCAAACAGCTACCTAGGGAGGAAATTTTGAAACAAAAACAAATTAATAAATCAACTAAAGGCCAATTTCTGATGATTACAACTTTTTCTGAAGATGTCTCTAGTCTAAGAACAATTCTGAGAAGAAACTGGCATGTGTTAAAATCCAGATCCAGTGATTGGATCTGATATTCCAACGGTCCCCATGATTACGTTCAGGAAAGCACGCTCTTTCAAAGATAATTTGGTCCATAGTCATCTAGATCCAACCCCTTCTAAGAAGGGTACTTTGAAAGAGATGAGAGGATTTTATCCTTGCGGGAAATGCAAGGCTTGTGCTTTCAGCAAAAGGGTACTATCCTATAATGTGAAAGGTTTAACAAGAGGGAAGACCATTAACAAATTCTTGACTTGCCACACTTCACATGCTGTCTACTGCTTGAAATGCCCATGTGGACTCATGTATGTGGGCAGTACTATTCATAATGTCAAGATTAGAATTTTAGAACACATGCGTGCTATAGCGAATAAAGATTTTAACTATCCTGTCGCACGGCATTTTGCCATTAAGCATAAGAGCGATACAGATCTTCTGCAGTTTTTTGCCATTGACTGTGTTCCAGTACATGCTAGAGGGGGGGATAGAGTGTCAAGATTGAGACGACTGGAATCGAGATACATAATCGGATCTCCAGACAAAAACTCCATATGGGTTAAATTCTGGAGAGGAATTAACAGTGCATCTAGGGATCTAGAAGTACGCATTCCAGTAGTCATCTCTGTTTAATATTGTAATAGATTTTCTGTGAATTTCTGTTTATTTAGGCAAATGATTGTGTTTTGTATCTCCTTTTTGAAATGCAATTTGTTTGTTGATATGCAGTTTGACTTAGAATAAGTCAGCCGATACACGGCCACTATTTGTGCGTATGGGAGGGATTTAGCAACCTCTTTTTAATTGGTTGCTAACTGCTGATCCATGGCGATATTTTTAAGCAATACGAGTTAATATGTTTAAAGCACATAAATGAATTGATTGCTTTTTCCTCTTGCATATAATATTAATTAAATGTAAGGATTCTACTTTTGTAAGATGGCGCTCGCGATGTGCTGGCCATCATCCCTCCACTATTTCTATGATCTCAGAGCGTATGTCTGTTTATAAAATGACGCCTCGCGATGCATTGGGTAACAACACTGAGGAAGGACTAGTTCCGAAACATGTTTGTTGTTTTTGCCGAAATAAATCAGGCTGCGAAAACTCCACCCCCCACCCCCCTCCCCCCGTGAGTGCTTGAGATTCCTTCTGTACAACAAAGAGGAATTTGGGAATATATATATATATATTAATACAAGATGGGTTACAGGTAAATTGACCGGCGCCCCACAATCTCAGACACTGGTCCCCACCAGTGTTATTTATATATAATCAACACAAGCAATTCTGAGAAAACCACATTATCATAGTCTAAGTGATGAAAAAAATATACATCTTCTTATTCATTCGTCTTTTGATGTTTTATTCTTATTTTCTTTGAAGTCAAATTTACAAGAGGTATCACAGTAATGCCAACACGTGTTTCGCGCACACTGCGCTTCTTCAGGGCTGTCATACAAACAGAAATTGATATACTTTAGAATCATAGAAAAATTAAACCAACTTATTGTAGTTATACATATACAAAATACTAGTATATTCATATTCAAATTTACAGCTAAACAAGTGTATATATATATATTGTTTTTTTATCATATTCAACACAAGAAACAACATTCTTAACTTCATAAATAGGAGTTTTTATAAAAGTTTTTGTTTTTTATTTATTCAAAAAATATATTATACAAAATAATCTAATAGTTCCCCGCGAAAGGAGAGGGGTTGCATATTTATAATGTGTTATAATGTATGATTAAAAAACAAATAAATAAAAAACCAAAACTTTTCTATGATTCTAAAGTATATCAATTTCTGTTTGTATGACAGCCCTGAAGAAGCGCAGTGTGCGCGAAACTTGTGTTGGCATTACTGGCAGTACTGTGATACCTCTTGTAAATTTGACATCAAAAGACAAATAAATAAGAAGATGTATATTTATTTCATCACTTAGACTATGATAATGTGGTTTTCTCAGAATTGCTTGTGTTGAATGAATCTATATATATATATATATCACCTACTGGCAGTCGCCAGTAGGTAGTTATAGTTGGGACCCATTTTCCATAGGAAATCCGCAACATTCTATTTGGAATAACGTTGGCGCCGATTGACGAATCTTCGCGAAATTTTCCAAACTTTTGGCCAGCTCCGGTCCGATCCTATCCTGAAACTTTCACGGTGATTCGTCAAGCGGGGGCCGAGAAAAAAGGGGGGTCCCATAACGCATTTTCCCCATGCATTTTCCCATAGGACCTGTTGACGCAGCTACAGCCCGAACTGCTGAACGGAATTACACCAAATTCGGCAAAGATGTAGTCCTCAGTTCAGACTCGTGACTTTTGCTTAAATGGTGTAAATCCGTTCAGTAGTTCCTGAGAAAATTAGAGTTAAAAAGATAGATATATCTGGGCGGAGCCTAACCACACATCTCATCGTGAGATCTGATTGGCTGTCAGTACTTCATCCAAGAAGTGTTGGCAGCCATCTTGGGACCAATACACATGATAGCACCTCATATAATGCATTGCAGTTAATTGAAGGTTTTAAGACTTCAGTTACATTATAAATCATTTGTTGATGGTACCATACTCATTTTAGGAATTGTGGTGTGTTCTAAGGTGATTTTACCATGTGAAAAAGCCTTCTGCTGTGATATCATGAATCATGTTTGAGAGAACTATTTTCTCATGCTTTTCCCACAGAGGTTTGGAAGGTGATCTATAAGCTAAGCTGAGAGCATATTTTCTGTAAATTCACATCATCTTTCTCAGTCGTGTGAGAAGGAAGTATGACATTCTCAGTAAAACATGTACATCCAACAAGGGCAGAGACTGTCAGTTGATTCCTTTGTGTTCTACTGCAGCTTCCCAGAGTGTTCCAAAGAACAACTAGAGCGCATACAGTCTTACTTATGACAAAAGTATGGCACACCTGAAGCCATCTTGATTGGAATAAAGTGGTAACACTTAAAACATTTAATTTACAAAGGAACAAAATGAGGGGGTTCATTTTGCCATAGAAATTATGATTAGTGCTGCAGAAAGAAAAATTAGGGCACATTTTGACTTCTCAAATCCTCTTCTATTTCATAAATAAATTCTGACATGCAGACTGAAACATGCACTTTGAATACCAGCAGCAGACTTCCCTGGTGAGCAGTAGCTTTACTACAGTGATCGAATGAGCAACTAGAGTGCTAACATTCAGAATTAATGGCAAATGTGTGACACATCTGAATGCCTTCTTGATGGAACCAAAGTAAAAAACTGAAAGTATTTCCTACTGAGGAGACTGCAGTAAATGAGGAAATTAGGAGACTTCATAACAAATAAATCTCCCAAGATGGCCACCAGAGACAAAAGAGCCCAAATGTAGGCCAAATATCTCCCAGATGTAGCCCAAGTATAGCCCAATGACAGAATGTCCCAGAGTGTTCTTAAGAACAACTAGAGCGCTTACTGTCTTACTTATGACAAAACTATGGCACACCTGAAGCCATCTTGATTGGAATAAACTGGTAACACTTAAAACAGTTAATTTAAAAAGGAACACAATGAGGGGGTTCATTTTGCCATAGGAATTATGATTAGTGATGAAGAAAGAAAAATTAGGTAACATTTTGAGTGACTTCTCAAATCCTCTTCTATTTCATTAAAAAATTCTGATATGCAGACTGAAACGTGCACTTTTAATACCAGCAGCAGACTTCCGTGGTGAGCAGTAGCTTTACTACAGTGATCTAATGAGCAACTAGAGTGCTAACATTCAGAATTTATGGCAAATGTGTGACATATCTGAATACCTTCTTGATGGAATCAAAGTAAAAAACTGAAAGCATTTCCTACTGAGGAGACTGCAGTAAATGAGGAAATTAGGAAACTTCATAACAAATCTCCCAAGATGGCCACCAGAGACAAAAGAGCCCAAATGCAGCACAAATATCACCCAGATGTAGCCCACATGTAGCCCAATGACAGAAGTGTGCAAAACACTTATTTTTTGTGTTTTTGCAGTTTTGTATAGTGCAGACTTGTCAGGTATTGGAGTGCTTTACATGAGCACTGGTTACATCACACAAGATCAAATTCATTTTGGTTGTAGACATGGAGAGATTAAGTGATTTGACCAGAATCACAAAATGTTGAGCTGAAGCAGAAACTCCAACCTGGTTCTCCAGTTGCAAAGTCTGCAGCTCTGGAAGTAACACCACATCCTCTCCCCTAAGTGCAACATTTAATCAAGCGCTATTTGAAAACTCAGAAAATATGTCCTCATTTAATTTTTTAGAGTACTAACCATAATTTTGATGCAAATAAGACCCTCTCATATATGTAATTTCTAAAGGAAATGCTCTAGGTATTACAGTTTTGATTACATCAAGATGACGTCAGACGTTCCACACTTTTGTAATAAATATAGAATGTTAGCAATCTAGTTGTTCATTGGGATACTCTTGAGAGGCAGAGGCCAGGGGCACGGACTCTGAAAATTGAAGGCAGGTAGGAGAGTGCAGAGGCAACAATTTGACCACACTGGGCAGGCAGGAAGGGTAGTGGCAGCACAACAGACTGTGGAGGGCAGTGGAAAGGGGGGCAGGGGCAACAAACCAACAATACAGGACTGGCAAGAAAGGCTGTGGCAATATAATAGACCACTGTGGGCAGAAGGAAGAGGCAGTGGTAGTACAACCATATGCAAACAGACCCATTTCAGCCAGGAAACGACCAATGTTTTTAAGCTCAAATGGGCTTTATTTGATCTGTCTCCTGTCTACAATCTCCTCTTTTTCAATGTAACACAAAGGGGAAAATCAATACCCCAGTTTTTTTCAAAATCTCCCTCTTACCAAGTTCAAAATGTTCGCAAGTATGGTATGTTGGATCATGGTAGGCAGGAGGAATTGGGGTAGGGACATGGACTCGGATAACAGAGGACAGGAGGGACATGGAGAGGTGCACCAAACTGACCCTACAGGGCAGGCACCAGGGTTTGCAGCAGCACAATACACCACACAGGACATGCGGGACAGGAGTGCAGCAAAAAAATCCATAGAAAGCAATAGGGAGGGGACAGGACCATGCACATGGACAACAGAGAACAGAGGGGAAAGAGGCAATGGTAGCTAGCTGAACATAATGGACAGACAGGAGAGAAAGCTGCAGCATAACAGACTATAAAGGGCAGGAGGGACGGAGAAGGGGCATTAGAATGGAACAAACAAGCCAGGAGGGAGGGAATAGGGGTCTGCACATGGAAACAGAGGGCTGGGGGCAAGGGGGCAGGGCAGGAGCAGCAAGATGACCATGGAGGTCAGGCAGGATGGGCACTAGAAACAAGACACACCATGGAAAGCAACAGTGAGACTATGATGGCATACACACAGACCATGGAGGGAAGGTGGGAGGGGGTCAGGGGCAGCTAGCTGACCACACAGGGAAGGTGGGAGGGGCCATGGCAGCAGAGAAGACCATGCATGGCAAGCGGGAGGGTTAGTGGCAGCACAATGGCTATGATGGGCAAGAAGGAGGGTGCAGGGACATGCACAAAGGACCATGGAGGATAGAAGGCAGGGTCAGGACCTGGACACAGACAAGAGAGTTCAGGGGAAGGGGCCTCACAACAGACCGCGCAGGGCAGGCAGGTGGAGCAGTTGCAGCACAACAGACCAGGGAAGGGAGAACGGTGTGGCAGTAAAATGGACCATGGAGGACAGGAGGTAGGGGATAGGGGCATGGCATGTGGACAGGCAGGGTGGAGGTGGCAGGAACAGGTTACAGTCATCTGACAATGCTAGGCAGGTGGGAGGGGAGTGGCAGCTCAACAGAACACTCAGAGTAGATAGGAGTGGCAGGTCCATGGAACATGGTGGGCAAAAAGGATGGAGCAGGGGCATGCACAAAGACATCGGAGGGCAGGGGGAAGGAGAATAGGGGCAGCAAGCTAAGCACAGAGGCTAAGCAGGAGGTCAATGATGGGCCACAGAATTGGGCAATGGAGGGCAGGAGGAGTGGACTGGTACATCATGCTAAATGGAGGGCAGTGGCAGCACATTAGACCATGCATGGCAGGAGGGAGGAGGCTAGTCCATGGATTCAGACAACAGAGGATAGGGAGGAGGTGGATGGGGCAGCAAGCTAACTGTTCAGAGCAGGTGGGTATTAGGAACTTTATTGTTTTTAAAATATGTGTCTGTGCGAACTACTTAAAATAAGAACAAGTATGCAGCATAATCTCACTTTTATTCAGGAAGAAGAGGACGTATGTGACTGACTCCGGGCTCACTTGGCAGAAACACCCCCTGACCCCCCCCCACCCCCCATCGCAAAATGTAATGCCCGTGAAAAGGGTAGGTGGACGCAGTGTTATATAGAACATAGTCCTGAGAGCACGATTGAAAATGAAAACTAGATATAGTATATGGTATAAACTATGCACCAAAAAGTGTGATATAGGATGAACCGGGGCGTAAAATATAATATGCAATACATTGTGCGCAATGACCGATTCATTGGAGAGCGCGAGATAGCACAGGCACTAGCGTGTGCTATGCGATATGCGCCTTGGAGTGTAATATGCACAGGGCAGTGTTGTGTAACCTAACTAGTCTCTAAAGTTGTAATATAAAATATGTGCTGGGGAGTGTAACGTTGCATATGCACTGTGACAAAGATATGGATCCCAGATTGTAATATGTATGGCATAGCGCTGCGCGTTATAACATAGGCATCGTGGAAGGCACATTAGATGGGGCAATATAACCCGTGCGAAGGCAAGTGTGGCATGACATATTCACGGGGTGGTGTTACAGTGCACATGGGCTAGAGAGTGTCATAGCATACGCACTAGCTGGTGGAATACAACACAGAGGTGTGTGGCACTCGGCGGGCACTGGTGGGTGTAACACAGCATTGGGCTCAGCTAGGAGCACGCTGTGACTCTCAAGTGAGGTTCGTCTCCTTTCCAGAGAGTAAAATAAAAAGTATTACACATCCGGCGGTGGATGTGTGTTTTATTAACCGTGAGGGGGGTTTCCTGCATAGTTTGGTCGAATTTTTGTCGAGTCCCCTATGAATGGCTTGGTGTGCGTGCATATTAAATGTGCCCGTCAATAGCTACCCATGTTTGTATAAATAAACGACAAGGGTGGTGAGTTGTAAGTTGGGGAATTAATTCTCTTTCAATACTGAGGGTCCCTGAGGGCCAACTAGCCCAACAGGTATCTCCAGTATTCGCCAGGGAGCTGCGTTGCAGACAGGTGTTCTGAGGCCACGCCCCTTTTTACACCTCTATGCAACGCAGCTCTGTGGCGCTTACTGGAGGTACCTAGTGGGCTAGTTTGACCCTAGGGACCCTTAGGATTCAAGGGCACTTAATCTCTCAACTTAGAACGGCCACAGGGCGTGTTTACACAGTGGTGAAGGGAGGGGCCGGGGCCTGAGGTGACTTGTGCAAACACGCCCTGTGGCGCATTTTAAGTTGGGGAAATAATTCCCTTCCAATCCTGAGGGACCCTGGGGGCCAACTAGCCCACCAGGTGCTTCCAGTAAGTGCCACTGCTCTGCGTTGCAGAGAGGTGGTGCAGGCCGTGCCCCTTTTTTACACCTCTCTGCAATGGCGCGTACTGGACGTACCTAGTGGGCTATTTTGCCCCTAGGGACCCTCAGGATTCAAGGGGACTTAATCTCCCAACTTAAACGGCCAAAGGGCGTGTTTACACAGTGGGGAAGGGAGGGGACGGGGCCTGAGGTGACGTGTGCAAACACGCCCTGTGGCGCGTTTTTAGAGGTAGTTTTAATCCCCTGCCCTATTACATACTAGGGGCTTACAGAGGAGGTCATGCTAATCACAGGGGACCCCAACGCATAGTGTTCCCTAGTGTATGTAGGTGTTTTTACTGTATTCTGAGTGTCTTTTAACATAGCACTGGCTCTAGGACTGGTTAGTCAGACTCAAGTTACCACCAGTATCCGTCTGAAAACGTTGAGGTTACAGGATGATTTTGCAACAAGGCTTCTTTCTGATCTTCTGTTTGTTCTTTCTGCACGTTATCCTTCTTCCTGCACTTTTCTTCGTCTTTGAGGACTTCTGTTGCTTTTTTTCTGCATTTCTTTTTTTTCTTTCTGTGCGTTTTTTCTTCTTTCTTCACATGTCCTATCTCTGTAGGCATAGCTAGAAATTAGCATTTAAAAAACCTTTGAAATTCACTGAAGAAACCATAGGTTTCAGGGGCGTTATAGTTAGCTGGACTTTTCACTCATACAAAACCATTGAAATTCCCCCGTTATAGTTAGTTCAGCTAACTATAACTTGCGCGCCCGCAATGCACTGCTGATGACGTCACATATTACATCACTCATGACATGGTCAGTGACATCACTCATGACATCACTGATGACATCTCAAATGACATCACTGATGACATCATCCTTGTGATAGAGTGGCAGACCTCCTCTCCCCCTATTATAACCTTTGATACACACATTCAAAAATAGAAACTAAAATTTTCAAAACAATGGACATACCAATACCAGTAACAACAACCTATTCAGTAATTCTAAGATCCACATACACATCCACTCATTCACCAACAGTCCTATACAGTCACTCATACATGTACACACTCATCAAATGTACTCATACACCTATACATCCTGTTACACAACGCCACTCATCTATAGAGTTACTCACACACATAGTCACTCATGCTAATAAAGAATCAAACATCCATTTACTTGCATATACAGTTATACACACACCACCACACTTACTCCTACAGAAACTTACACATACTTAGTCTTTTAAACAATCACTTATAGAAACACATACTTATTCATACAGCAACTCTTCCAATCTCTCACTCTCACATATACTCACTTATATACACCAATAGTCACATATACTAGTTTAAAACATATGTAGTTACTCATAAAGACACAATTGAGACAGTAATTCACTCACTAACACACCCATGCACACACTCATCCACCCATACAGTCCTGCACACATGCTGTCTTCAACACATACAAACAGTGAGTCACTCATTCATGCACCTATGCACTACGTAATACCCCCCACCGAACCATACAGACACTCATACTGATACTCAAAAAACCAACTAATAACCTATATAGACACTCATGTAGCTATTCACCAACCCATGCAGCCACTTATACACAAAGTGAGAGACTGATACAGATATTTACATATTTAAACATTACTCACTAAGCCATGTACACTAAGATACACTTAATCAGTCAGTTATACAATCAATTTTTCAAAAACAAATCATCCATTTAGACACTTATATACCCACCATCGACCTTGAGATATACATATATAAAACATATGTAATTTTCAGAAAAACGCACATTCACTGGATGATGTCATCAGTGATGTCATTTGAGATGTGACCAGTGATGTCATCAGTGATGTCACTGACCATGTCATGAGTGATGTAATATGTGACGTCATCAGCAGTGCATTGCGGGCGCGCGAATTATAGTTAGCTGAACTAACTATAACGGGGGAATTTCAATGGTTTTGTACGAGTGGAAAGTCCAGCTAACTATAACGCCCCTGAAACCTATGGTTTCTTTAGTGAATTTCCAAGGTTTTTTAAATGCTAATTCCTAACTATAACGTGCCTGAAACCTATGGTCTTTTCAGTGAATATATATATATATATATATATTCCATATGCAAGGGACTCTCACTTGGAAACGCCACACGTTGCAGGTTAAATTCTTTATTGGCTGGCGGCAAGAACACAGACAGGTAAGTTTCGGCAATTCCTCCGTTCTTTCAACTTTCGTGCCATACGTGTTTCTGGACCACACGTCCCTTGTTCACTGGCTAAGTTCATGGAGGGAAGTCAGGTGGGCAATCAATGACGCTGAACTCACAGCGTGTTTTAGGTCCTGCCTTAGTGGGCGTGAACAATAGGTGCATTCTGGTATTCCGAGTCTTAAATCCATAATGAAGGCCACCTTGTGTCCCTCCCACCAGATTGTATTCACAGATGGATGTAGCTCAAAACGAAATCCCGCTTGCATGTTGCCACCCGTACCTTCAATGAAACATGCAACTCCTTTGTCACCATTTCCATCGTCTTTGCCGTGGACCCGCTTGGTTCGCGGGGGGGCGTTTCCGCGGCCAGAGCGAGCCGCTAATATTCCATATGCAAGGGACTCTCACTTGGAAACGCCACACGTTGCAGGTTAAATTCTTTATTGGCTGGCGGCAAGAACACAGACAGGTAAGTTTCGGCAATTCCTCCGTTCTTTCAACTTTCGTGCCATACGCGTTTCTGGACCACACGTCCCTTTTTCACTGGCTAAGTTCATGGAGGGAAGTCAGGTGGGCAATCAATGACGCTGAACTCACAGCGTGTTTTAGGTCCTGCCTTAGTGGGCGTGAACAATAGGTGCATTCTGGTATTCCGAGTCTTAAATCCATAATGAAGGCCACCTTGTGTCCCTCCCAACAGATTGTATTCACAGATGAATGTAGCTCAAAACGAAATCCCGCTTGCATGTTGCCACCCGTACCTTCAATGAAACATGCAACTCCTTTGTCACCACTTCCATCGTCGGTGCCGTGGACCCGCTTGGTTCGCGGGGGGGCGTTTCCGCGGC